>NC_084652.1:7008849-7348849 GCF_019802595.1 Syngnathoides biaculeatus | reverse complement strand
GCTATTTCAAATAGACCGTTGTGTAGATAACAAAGGGCCCAAACAAATGCGGTGCGGCAATTCGGCCAATTAGACATAGACCACGCCTGCCATTATCTCGCCGCGGGATGCCCCCGCCCTCTGTCAAGTGCTGGAACATATGTATCCGTTTGGGTCTTTCATCCTGACACATTTGTATGGGGCAGGAATGTCTGGCCCAGAATGCTCTCTCGTCTGCACTTACATGAATGGACACTTTGGAACCGCTATGGCGTAAGATTGCTATTTATGTCTTGGGAATTTCACAAGATGTTACATATGTGTGTGAAGTGTTTCATAAATCACAAATTATTTTCCCATTGCAAATGTGTGAAACCAATGTTTTTAAATGTTCTTGTAGCATATTGTATTTGCTCTTAACTAGGTAAATAACTGGCTAGCTAGACTATTAGCTACAATACCTATTAAGTAGCTGTTGTAAGTAACCAATCATCTATTTTTAACTAACTAGTGACTGACTAGCTAGTTAGATCACTAGCTTGTCAGTCACTCGGCCGCAAGGTAACTGAAAAATTATATATCTAACTATCCTAATAGCTTTCTTATTAAATAACCATCAGATTACATACTTGCTTGTTCATAACATAAGTAACTATATAGATATGTAACACAGTAAGTAATGGCTAGCAAATTGAAAGGTCCCTAGCTAGGTAACTAACTAGCTAGCTATTAGACTACCCAAACTCCCAAATACCTAGGTAACTAAAAAAATGAGTTAGCTACCGTGATTCCCGGCCTACAGAGCGCACCTGGTTATAGGCCTCACCGAGTTCATTTCCATCCATCCATCCATTATCTACCGAGTACATTTGTAAAGGAAATACCATTTGGTACATGCATACACTGCAAGTGCCCAGATTGCTTTAACATTAACATGAATGCTACCGTCGTTTTAAAGATAGCGCTAACGCTAAAAGGGCCGGTTAAAATAAAATGTACCGGTAAATATCACTGAGACACGCCAGTAACACAGCAGCAATAGGCGAGCGCAGCGCTAACAGGGCCGGTAAAAGTCACTTCCTCGGCACATATATTCCACCGGGCTCATTCTTACCTTTTCCCCTCGAGTGCCCCCTTGCGACCGTTAGAAAAAAAATGCACAAATTAGCCACATCACCGCATAAACCGCAGGGTTGAAAGCATGTGAAAAAAGTTGCGGCTTGTAGGCCAGAAATTACGGTAATTAACAATATAGCTAATTATATATATATAAGTAGCTATATTTATTTTTATATATATATATATATTGAATTCAGTAGAGACAACGCACCACAAAGAAAGAACAAAAACAACATTTTGTATCTTTCTCGAGTTGAAATCGCATGAAATTTGCTAAAGTCACATGTTTTGGACTGCACTTTTGATTGTTGACTGGTCCTGTATGCTTTTCTTTAGCAGATATAATGACAGAAACATTACAAAATTAATTCCTGTTTCTGCGCCTCTATCTTGACTTCTCACCAAAATGGCTCAGGCTACTAAAATCTTGTCTTTCCCGACCGCAGTGCATCAGCCTGAACAAGTTTGTGGCCTACACGGATGAGTCACAGATGATCCACCAAGCCTTATACCTGCTAGAGGAGAATAAGTTCTGGGCCGGCGTGGTCTTCACCGACATGTACCCTTGGACCACCAGCGTCCCACCGCATGTCAAGTATAAGATCCGCATGGACATCGATGCTGTGGAACGCACCAACAAGATCAAAGACAGGTCAGTGGTGACGTTCTGGGTTTGATTCCGAGATAGAAGGATAACATGAGAGGAATTTGTTGGGACGGTGTGATTTTCTGGAACAGTAACGTTGTCTTTTGCTCCAGGTACTGGGACCCAGGCCCAAGGGCGGACCCTGTGGACGATCAGAGGTATATCTGGGGGGGCTTCGCCTACCTCCAGGACATGATCGAACACGGCATTATCAAAGTGCAGACTGGACACGATTGGCCACTCGGGGTCTACGTGCAGCAGATGCCCTACCCCTGCTACGTGGATGATCTGTGAGTCTGCAGATGCATAAATTGCTATTTAAATAGAAATTAATTAACCTAAAAAGTAAGTTGGCAACTCACTAGCTACCTAGCTATGTAAGTAAGTAACTAGCTTACTTGCAACACAAGTGGGTAGTTAAGGAGATCTGACAAACTTACTACATAGCTAAGTACTAATTACCTACCTGTAGTGAGTCAACTAAGTAATTTTTTAACTAGCTACCTAGCATAGTTAGCAAATTAGCTACTAACAACCTACCTAAGCAAGTAGATATATCGTTACCCAAGCATGGAGGTAACCAGCAACCTAGCCAGGTAACTAGCTACTTTCCTAAGTAAGTACCGTAATTTCCGGCCTACAGAGCGCACCTGGTTATAAGCCTCACTCAGTACATTTGTAAAGGAAATACCATTTGGTACATACATACGCCGCAGCTGTGTAAAAGCCGCAAGTGCCCACATTGAAACCCACGTTCAAACATCAGATATTTATAAAGACGGTACACAGAGAGTTTAACGCTAGCGCCGCCACGCTAGCGCCGTTGCTGTAACACTAACGCTAGAGCCGCGCTAAAAGGGGCGGTTAAAAAAAAAACACCAGTAAAAATCACTGAGACACGGCAGTTACACGCTACTGCAGCGCTAAACGTGCCGGACCGGTAAAAGTCAATTCATCGGTACATATATTCCACCGGTTTCACTCTTATCTTTTCCACGCAAGTGGCCCCCTGTGGCCATTAGAAAAAAATGCACAAATTAGCCGCATCACCGCATTAACCGCAGGGTTGAAAGCGTGTGGAAAAAAAGTCACGGCTTATAGGCTGGAAATTACGATGAGTAAAGAGCTTGGTCCTCGGCTAACTATTCAACTAAATAAATAAGAAGTTAATCGCTGACTTTTTTTTACGAGACCTCAATTAACAGAGTCTAACCTCTGCCTGGCATGCCGTCAGCTTCATGATCACACTGAACCGCTGCTTCCCGATGTTCATGGTGCTGGCGTGGATCTACTCCGTTTCCATGACGGTGAAGAGCGTTGTCTTGGAGAAGGAGCTGCGCCTCAAGGAGACCCTCAAGGCAATGGGTGTGGCCAATGGCGTCCTCTGGTGCACGTGGTTCATTGACAGCTTCGTTACCATGGCGGCCAGCGCAGCATTGCTCACTTGCATCATTGTGGTAAGTCAGTAGGTAACTAGATAGCGAGGTATCTAAAAAAGCTAACAAACAAAACAGCTAGCTCTCTTACCAACTACTTATCTATGGGCTGCTAACTAACTAACCAACTAACTATATGGATAAGTAACTAGATACTTAAGTAACTACTTTGTTAACTATCTAGCAAACAAATTAAATAATTGGCAAACTATCCACCATTTAACAAACTAGGTAAATGTCTAGATAGGTAAGTAACTATCTTGATACCGATCTAGCTAGGTAATTAATTGGCTAACCAATGAGATAGCTAATGAAGTAAGCAAATAATTACTTGCCTCACTAGCTAAATACTGAAGTAATTATTTAGCTAACTATATTAAGAAACTTGAGTTTGTTAACTAAGTTACTGACTGATGAGAGAATTCAGTAAGGAAGTAAATAGATAGCTCACTATTAAACTAACTGACTGACGACCTAACTAACTAATTCCATGTGACCCATTTCCAGGGCGGCAAGGTGTTGAACTATAGCGATCCGTTGCTGGTGTACGTCTTTCTGCTGACGTTCACGGTGGCCACCATCATGCAGTGTTTCCTGATGAGCGTTTTCTTCAGCAAGGCAAACCTCGCGGCGGCATGTAGCGGCGTGCTCTACTTCACCCTCTACCTGCCGCACGTGCTCTGCTTCGCCTGGCAAGACCGCCTCACCTCCAACATGAAGATGGCCGCCGTACGTAGACCAAAGATTACGTTTTGAGAGATCATCTGTGATGAAGATGTCGTTCACTGTTCCTTCAGAGCTTCCTGTCTCCGGTGGCGTTTGGCTTCGGGACGGAGTACCTGTCGCGATACGAGGAGCAGGGTGTGGGCCTGCAATGGGATAACATCCAGACCAGTCCACTAGAGAAGGACACCTACTCTTTCCTCACCTCCGTCCTCATGATGGCCGTGGATGCCACGCTCTATGGCGTCCTGGCCTGGTACCTGGACAACGTCTTTCCAGGTAAGGCCTTGGGACTGAGGTACTATTAAAAGTGTTTCTTTTCTTGTGAGTTCATCACTGTGTTGCAACCTTTGCAAATAGTGTAGGCCTGTAGTGTATGGTTACTGGCTTGCTGAGTAAGTAAGCTACTCGCTAGCTATGTACTTCACTAAGTTAGCTTGTGGCAAGCTACACCACTCAGTAAGCGGTAGCTCGAAGTATTGCCAATTAGCGACGTAAAAAAGTTAGCAGTCATCTAGCAAATTGACTAAGTAGGTAAGCGACTAGCGAGAACAATTTGCCCATGTCTGACCTTATTATATAATATAAATAATAAAAATGTGAAAAAATGAAAGCGTTCAAACAGCAAGGTGGAAAAAATAAAAATAAAATAACAGTTTCAATTCACCCGTGTCTTCATCTACTCTTACTTGTTTTTGATGGGTAACAAACTCCCAACACGTGTGACCGAAGAGAGAAGCCTAAATCAGCATATATCTTGCATGTGACCTAAGTAACTAAGTAAATACTGGTGCTAATGAAGTACCTTCTATGTACTGTAACTGGATAGCTTACTGTCAGTACTTAGCCAACTTATCTATCTATCTATCTATCTATCTATCTATCTATCTATCTATCTATCTATCTATCTATCTATCTATCTATCTATCTATATCTATCTATCTATCTATCTATCTATCTATCTATCTATCTATCTATCTATCTATCTATCTATCCCTCCATCCACCCAGCTAGCTAGCTAGCTAATAGCTAGCTAAAAGTAAGTAAATAACTACAGTAGGTAATTAGCTACTGTAGTTAACTACGTATAAAATGAACAAGCAGTAAGCATCACAGTAACTATTGTAGATAAGTAAGAAAATGGTGCCGCTCTCTGCAGGTCAGTATGGGATCGGTCGGCCATTTTACTTCCCCCTGCAGCCTTCCTACTGGCACAAAGCTTCGCCTGCACCTCCTGCAACAGATGAACCAGGTGAGAACAATTGCTGTTCACAAGCGCACAAAATTAACGTACTAAAGTGGACATGCGATGTAAAAGTGAAACTTTGTATTGTTTGTAAACAAACCGTTGGGTGTTTGGGGTGTGTGCCCACCTATATTCAACGTAAATTCCAAATTTGAATTTTTACGTTGTCAAATAACGTCGTTTCAACGTTGATTCCTCCTGATTGTCGCAACTAACGTGATGTGTCAAGTTACTGTATGAAAATATTCCCTTGATGCACTGCACATGATGCTGCCATCCCTAGTTTTCAAATCGTCAGCAATCGTTCATTGTGATTTGCAATTTTTAGTGTAATTAATTTGATCTAAACTATCAGTCCGTCCGTCCAGGCTGTGAGCCCCAACAGTGACCGCTAGTTTCAGTTCACGTCAGCCGTACATTCTCCGCCCGAGCTGTAGTGGGAACTTCCACGGGGTTAGGTGGTAACAAGGACGCCGGGTCGACGGATGAAGTTGACGTTCTGTGTGTGTGTGTGTGTGTGTGTTAGGTTTGCATGTTCCGCCTGTCAGCAGGTGGCTGTGGGTTGTTTCGTGTCGGGTGTTAAGTCGTCGCAATTTACAAATACAATGTTAAAACAACGAATTTTCAACGTTGGACATGGACGTTGTTTCAACGTTGTAAGACAACGTCGATTCTCGGTTCAATTGTGACGTCGCAATTTACAAACAAAATGTTAAAACAACGAATTTTCGACGTTGGACATGGACGTTATTTCAACGTTGATTCTAAGTTAGATTGTGACGTCTTCGCAATTTACAAATACAAGATTAAAACAATGAATTTTCGACGTTGGACATGGACGTTGTTTCAACGTTGCAGGACAACGTTGATGCGAGGTTAGATTGTGACGTCGTCGCAATTTACAAAAACAATGCTAAAACAACGAATTTTCGACGTTGGACATGGACGTTGTTTCAACGTTGCAGGACAACGTTGATGCGAGGTTAGATTGTGACGCTGTCGCAATTTACAAATACAATGTTAAAACAATGAATTTTCGACGTTGGACATGGACGTTGTTTCAACGTTGCAGGACAACGTTGATGCGAGGTTAGATTGTGACGTCGTCGCAATTTACAAATACAATGTTAAAACAACGAATTTTCGACGTTGGACCTGGACGTTGTTTCAACGTAAAATCTATGTCTTGTGCCTGCTGGATATAGTTTTAATGGCTCAATTTCCATGTAGCATGGCTACGTTGATTTTATGTTGGATTGTCACATCGATGCAATTTAAGAATACAATGTAAAAGCAATATTGTTTCAGCGTTGTAAGACAACGTTGATTCTAGGTTAGATTGTGACGTCGTCGCAATTTACAAACACACTGTTAAAACAACGAATTTTCAACATTGGATCTGGACGTTGTTTCAACATAAAATCCACGTCTTGTGCCTGCTGTGACCCATTCAAAACAGACGGATTTACAGAAAGGATGGGAAAAAAAAGGAACAAACAACCATTTTTAAAATAGTGTAATAATTGTTTCATTTGTTTCACAGTCGCTCCGGAAGTGGAAAAGGCGGAGAAGGACCCCGAAAGTGGCGGCGGTCCCACCGACACCGTCAACAACTGCAACGGTTCGACCAGCAGGAAAACCTGCAAGCACCAAAGCAAGCGGGAGCGTCTGGAGCGGGAGAAAGAGTGGCTCAGGCGGCAGGAGGAGGACAACAAGGAGGAAGACAAAGAAAACGAGGGGCAAGAAGGTGAGAACACACTGATGACGCCATCTAGCGAACAGGAAGTATCCCGTTTGATTTTTCTGCTGTTAGAACATTTGAATACTTTCACATTATAGCTTATTATCAGTTTTCACTCAATAGAAACAGTTTATCAGTTATAGTTTTTCAATACATGTATGAATGTGCGTACCGCGCATCTGAAAATATAATGAAGTCAGAATTGTTGGTTCAGCTCTTGTACTGGATGCAAGTAGCAAGTGTTTGTCATTGGTCGGTCGGTGAATGCGGCGAGAAGGTAAATATTAAAACCTTGCCATTTAAAAAAAGAAATAATTTGAGAAGAATTTGATTTTGCTCAAAAGTCGCAATGCTTTGTCGTGGCAGGCGTGCTGCTGTTCGAGTCCGATCCAGTGAATCTGGAGCTGGGGGTGCGCATCCGGGGGCTGGTCAAGGTGTTCCCGGGAGGCTCCCGTCCCGCCGTGGACCGCCTCAGCCTCAACTTCTACGAGGGTCAGATCACGTCCTTCCTGGGCCACAACGGCGCTGGGAAGACCACCACCATGTACGACGAGTCCATCGTACAGTCCGTTTACTTCCGATCGCTCGTTACGGGTACGAATTTTGGGCTTTTGTCTTCTGTTCAGGTCCATCCTGACCGGCCTCTTCCCGCCCACGTCCGGCTCCGCTTACATCTACGGAAAGGACATTCGCACCGAAATGGACGCCGTGCGATCTTCCCTTGGGATGTGTCCGCAGTACAACATCCTCTTCAATCAGTGAGTAGCTTTCTTGGCACATTGATATGAAAGACATGCCCAAGGGGCTAGCTATTTATATATATATATATAAAATAAATAAACATTTATTATAATGTTTTCTGTCTTTAGAAGAATAATAGTCATTAAAATATATATATATATATATATATTTGTATATATATATTTCCCTATATATATATATATATATATATATATATATATTACAGTGCCTAAAATAAAATTATCCTTTTTGCTTCTTTTTTTTTTTTTGAAGATGCTAAGCTTTTTTTAAGTCAGTGCAATATCTCAATAACAATTCAATACATTTGAAAAGGTTATAAATGCTTACATTATACTGGGTCTCACGATTTAGAAATACTACATTATTATTAATATTATCTTAAATGTGAAATATTAGATAACTCAAAAGTATTTCAAAATAATCTTTGAATTTATTGCATTGGTTGTCAATATATTAAAAACAAGGGACTCATAAAAAATAACATTTAATAAATAAATATTATCTAAATATATTTTTCAACATGCAACAATAAATGTACTTCATTTTTAAATATGTCAGAATAATAATAAAAACGATTTTATTAGCATTCATCTCACAATTTATTGTCAAAAATCAAATCATAAAAAATGCCTAATTTTGAATGAATGAATGAATGATTTCTTTTTTAAGATGACACAATAAAAATAAATCAAAACAATAAAATAATAGGATTGCCCAAGTAAAATTGTCACTAAGTATTTGGATTCTCTCTGGTTCTTGTTTGTATTTCAGTCTAACGGTGGAGGAGCACATCCTGTTCTACTCGCTGCTGAAGGGTCGCACGCCGGCCGAGGCCCGAATGGAGGTCGAGGACATGCTGCAGGACTTGGGCCTGCCTCACAAGCGAGACGACGAGGCCCAGAACCTCTCAGGTCGGAAGTCCCTGCGTCTCTTTATCGTGTCTAAGTGAAAGAAAAAAAAAAACACTTTCGAAGCCTCCGTTTCGCAACAACAGGTGGCATGCAGAGGAAGCTGTCGGTGGCGATGGCGTTCGTCGGCGGCTCCAAGGTGGTCATCCTGGATGAGCCCACTTCCGGCGTGGACCCTTACTCCAGGAGATCTATTTGGGATCTCCTGTTGAAATATCGATCCGGTACGTACAGAACAAGCGGCGGTTAACAGCCCGCCGACGTGGACGTACGTCAACAGCTGACTTTGCGCAGGTCGCACGGTGATCCTGTCCACGCACCACATGGACGAGGCCGACATGCTGAGCGACCGCATCGCCATCATCTCCAAGGGTCGGCTGCACTGCTGCGGCTCGCCGCTCTTCCTCAAGAACTGCTTCGGCGCCGGCTTCTACCTGACGCTGGTGCGCCGGATAAAAGACGTCAAGAACAAGGAGGTGAGTGAAATGCGTACTTTTTAAATTTTCCTTACCAAACAGGAATTATTTGCTCTTGGGCAATTTGGTATATTTGGTAACTAAAATAAAAAAATGACAGCACATTTTCCGTCACTGTAATGCAGTAGAACCGCGTGGGAAGGAGCGAGGACAAGATATGTAATAATAAAGAGGAAAGATGAATTATTCTTGAAAAAGATCAGATTTCAGAACTCCTAAAACAAAAACAAAAAAATTCTAATTTAAGATCATTTAAAATTAGCAATTTTGAAGGTATTCCACATAGTGGATCTTCATATTTCAAATCAATAACATTTACATTCATTGATTAAAAATGCTCACTTTAGATTTTAAAACAGTTACATATATTAGAGAAATTTGGGATTAAATAATGATAATACTTAATAATTCCATTTAATAATTGTATTTAAAATGAAACAAACTTACTTAAGTCAGGAAATTATAATCCTAAAAATATAGTATTCAATTGTGATAATAAATGGGAAAATAAAAAGAATATAAATTAAAATGTCTTGGCTATATTATTTGCCAATTAATTAACTAGTTAATAATACATTCTTTGAAATATATTTAATATATTTAGATATTTTGAGGGGATTGATTTTAAAAAAATCTTATAAACTTGCTGAGAAGTTTTAGTCTTCCCTTTTGTTGCTTAGTAGAAGTAGTGGAGCACCATGACTTTGACAAAAATTGATTACATTAAAATATATTTTTGAGTGTGCCGAATGATGATTTAAATAATTGAAAATGCTCCATTTTGAAATTATTGTACATATAATACATAAAAATCATACATATAAATAATTAGAAAAGTTCTGTTCTATTTGTATTTATTGTCGTATTGTATTTGATCTCAATATTTGGATAAAAGCCCCTACAAATGACTGTAAAAGCTATTTAATAAACATTGTGAGACTTTTTTTTTTTAAAAAATAGAAATTCCATATTATGAGAGTGTAAAGGTTTAGTTTTTTTTGGTATCTTATGTTTCCACCAGAACGACTGTGACTGCGCCTCTGACTGTTCCTGCTCCTGCTCGATTTGCACAAGATACAAGGATCAGTCCCAGAACCTGTGCCAGAACGCCGAACGGGTCTTAGAGGGTGAGGTCCATATTCGTCAAAAAAAGCATCGACACGCGGGTCGCGCTTACAAAAACAGCCTGTGCGGTAACGTCCGCAGGGGACCTGGAAAGCATCAGCGGCCTGGTCCACCACCACGTCCCCGAGGCCAAGCTGATCGAGGCCATCGGTCAGGAGCTCACCTTCCTGCTCCCCAGTCGAGGCTTCAAGCACCGCGCCTACGCCAGCCTCTTCAGGGAGCTGGAGGAGACCCTCGCTGACGTGGGCCTGAGCAGTTTCGGCATCTCCGACACGTCCCTGGAGGAGGTACGCGTGCCCCGTTCACCCCTATCATGTTGAACAGTAAAAAAAACAAAACAAAAAAAACACAATTGCATAAATGTGTGATCTACTTTTGTTATAACAGCTCACAGTATCATGTCACAATTGATATAGTAAATATATCATCCATTTTTTTTCCACATTATTAACCCTACAGTATTTCTGTTATGATTTCTTTACATTTTGTGGAACATACAAATATATGACTGTTATTTAATAATACATTATCATGTTGCTGTGAGGTAGTAGTACTAGTTGTAGTAGCAATACTTTTCTTTATTTTGTAAATAAGGGAACAACAATTTTTGGGGTTGAATTATGAAAAGCATTTAGTTGTAAATTTAAACTCTTTTTATCCTCTTTTTAACAGAACTTTTTAGAAAAATGAAAATACTACTGTAACAACAATAACTGTCTTTAAAAATGGAAATGAAATATTTGTAAGAATTATTAGATGTATGCCCGCAACCCTTGTCAGGATAAGCAGGTCAATTAATGGATGAATGGGTTGGATGAAATTTATGATTTAAAAAAATATATATATATTTTTGGGTATTTTATTTACATTTACATTACTTTTTTAATACAATATTATATTCTGTTTTACTTTATTTTGTTATTAAATATTTAAACTAGAAAAAATGTATTTCTTATGCTTTTTTATTTTTACACATTTTTAGGACTATAATAATAATTGTTATTATTATATCATTATATATGTATGTATATATATATATATAGTTATTATTATTATGTTTGTAAATTATATCAAATATTAAATAAACAGAGTTTCCTGGGCAATATGAAGTTAAAAGCAAAACCTAAAAAACAAAAAGCTTTAATTTGTATTGTTCTGCTTTTTTTTTTGTTTGTTTAATATGATTATTATCATTATGATTATAAAAAAAATGAGTGTCCCATCTTTCCAGATCTTCCTAAAGGTGACAGCAGATGGCGAGGCAGCAGCGCTCAACGCAGCCCCCGCTGGTAAATATCACCACCACACTTCTCTCTTCGGTAACACGTGTTGGGAGTTTGTTACCCATCAAAAACAAGTAAGAGTAGATGAAGGTCAGACATGGGTCAATTGAAACAGTTATTTTATTTTTCTTTTTTCCACCTTGCTGTTTGAATGCTTTCATTTTTTTCATATTTTTATTATTTATATTATATTTAAGGTCAGACATGGGATAATTGAAACTGTTATTTTATTTTTATTTTTTCCACCTTGCTGTTTGAATGCTTTCATTTCTTCACATTTTTATTATTTATATTATATAATAAGGTCAGACATGGGCAAATTGAAGCTGCTATTTTATTTTTCCCACCTAGCTGTTTGAATGCTTTCACTTTTTCATATTTTTATCATTTATATTATTTAATAAGGTCAGACATGGGCAAATTGAAACAGTTATTTTATTTTTATTTTTTCCATCTTGCTGTTTGAATGCTTTCATTTTTTCACATTTTTATTATTTATATTCTATTATTTATTATTATATTATTTTTAATTCCCTGAGAAAATAATGTTATTTAATCACAGTTTTGATGGTATTATTATGTTTATTTTTTGCTGTCAAATGTGTTATGTATTATTACTTTGGTTCTAAAGAAAATATTAAATTTATTGCAATTTGTATTCCTTAACATAAATCATATTGGTGAATTAACTAATATGTAATGATTTGTCTTTTTATTTTCACTATTTTTTTTAGTTTATATTCAGTTACTAAAAGTAATATTAAATAATACAACTCATTTTGTTCCTTTTTTTGCAAGTTTTTCTTAAAACTGAATTGTTGATCATAAACTAAATTAAAAAAAAGTAATTAATTAATTATGAAATTAACATCATGTGAGTGACTTAATGCTGCGGCTGTCCACCACCCACAGGAAGCTACGACGCCGCGGAAGCTAACGGCGTCACAATGCACGTCGCGTCGGACTGCAGCGCTGGCAAAGGCTCCAGGCAGGTGAAAGGCGCGCGGCTGGTCCTGAAGCAGTTTCACGCCCTGCTCGTCAAGCGGTTCCATCATGCCACCCGCAGCCGTAAAGACTTCGTGGCGCAGGTATGCACGCGCCGCAAAAGAACAAACAGAAATTGATAATTATGTCCATATATGGACAGAGATCGGCATCAAAATCACGATCCAGAATCCATCCAAGAGTCATTCCGAAAGAATACACCAAATTTCATTGAGTTCCATTAAAAAATATTGCATCGATTGTCTGGATCCAAAAGTGATCTGGTTTGCCCTCGACTTTCGGCATTGATTGATTGTCTTTGTGGCGCGTCAGATCGTCCTGCCTGCCAGCTTTGTCCTGGTCGCCCTCGTCTTCACCACCATTCTTCCGCCGTTTGGAGAGTACCCAAGCCTGACGTTGACCCCCTGGATGTACGGCCCGCAGATCACCTTCTTCAGGTCGGCCTTCGTGAGATCCCCTGATTTGTTCTTTCGAGACGGTGGGCTACAAACTGCGATGGCCTTTCTAATGGTCGCCTTTCCAATGCAGTAACGAGCAACCTTCGGACCCGGCGATGAGGGACTTCGCCGAGCGATTCCTAAGGCGACCGGGTATCGGGACCCGCTGCATGCAGGGGGACCCACTGGGGTGAGAAGCAATGAGGGAGGAGTAGGCGGGATGCGTAGTCTCTACCGTACAAGAAATACTGCAAAATGGCCGTATTAAGGCCGCAACAGAAAATTTGAATGACACCTTTTTACTTTGGCTTCATGCAGAACGCGGCAAAAGCAGGACAGCATTTGCAGCATTGTTTTTTCCACAGGTTCTGTTGACTGTCTTATCATGGCTAATGCTGCTAATACTTTGTCCGGTAAGGGGCTATTCCCTTAAAGATCTCGTCCTTTCCAAGGAAGTGGATATTAAAGCGCAATTTTTTTTCCCCGTTTTACAGTTAATTCTTTTTTTTTAAATTGAATAGAAAATTTAATGTCAGTTGAAACTGCACTAAATCTTATGATAAATAATAGTTTTAAATTTAAGATCATTACTTGAATTTAAAAAATGTAAACTTGAATACATTTTAAAAGGAAATACATTTTACAATTATTATTTATTATTATTGTATTTTTTTAGATGGACAATAGATAAATGTTACCTTTTTTTTACATTGAAAATTTCTCCTTATTAATAAATTAAATACCCCAAATTAATTATCTTTTCTAGATTTAAAATATTTGACTTTTGAATTTCATAGGTATTTTTTTTCAAATTTTGTAATTCTTAACTGTTCAGTTTTCATAAAATGGTATTTACAATTTTAAACTATATTCTTCACCCACTTCCAATGTTTTTATTTAATCAGTCAATTTTTAATTGTTAATTTAAAATCAATTTAAATTTTAATTTGTAAATGTTAACAAAAAATCAATTTTCAAATTATACGAGTTTCAGTATTTTTTACTAATATTTTTCAAATGTTATTATAGTTTCATATTTTTTATTTTTAACTACCATCTTGCTCATATATTATGTCATATGTACGTCATTAACCATGAAGCAGACAAAAGGCGTGCCTTTAGATTTTTACCAGCCTTGACTGACATCGCGCTTACTGTATCTGCATCGCTTTATCCCCAGCCGACGTTCATCGGGAGCTCGAACTTTGTTGTGTGTTTTGTCGACCGGCTTCCATTCAGGATGCCTTGCAGCGACGAGGCGTCGGAGTGGCGGCGTCCCGACGTCGACGGCGCGACGGCCGACGTCCTGGAGAGTCCCGAGTGGAACGAGCGGAACCCGTCGCCCTCCTGCCAGTGCAGCAGCAGCGGAAAGCTGACCATGATGCCCGTCTGTCCCGCCGGGGCCGGAGGCCCCCCGCCGCCGGAGCGCCTGGAAGCCACCGGGGACACCATGATGGATCTGAGCGAGCGCAACATCTCTGACTTCCTGGTCAAAACCTACCCGAGTCTCATCAGAAAAGGGTGAATACCTGTACATTTATTTTTTTTTAATTTTTCATGCCTGGCAAGAATCATTCTTGATTTTCACAAGCTACTTTACAAGAACATGAGTTGTGGTCATTTTTTATCATAAATAAAAGACCACAGAGGCTGAAGTTGAAGGTCAAAACAATGTATTGTAATTACAAGATCACTACCATTTGATTATTTTTTAACTTTTAATTTTTTTCACAGACATTCCTCAGCACGCACTGTTCATTTTCTATTATTTTTATTTGAATTAACCAAAGTTTAGGTGAAGGTGGACGTTCAAAATCGAATGTATTAGTGCATGCCCAAGCGGAAAAGATGATTTGCAATTACAAATATATATAAAACAAGAATAATATATATAAAAATATAAAAAGAAATATTATATACATAATATTTAATAATAATAATATAATATTTTAATGTAATAATAATAATGATATATATATATATATAACATTTTAATGTATATGGAAAAAAAATCTATGAAATACAATCGAGGCGAACGGAGGTGAGATGTTACGTTGATATGCTAATTCCGGTCGTGTTACAGAATTATTAATGTTACTGTCTAATTTCTTTGTAATTCATCACACAGTCTGAAGAGCAAATATTGGGTCAATGAACAAAGGTAAGTACGCTAGTAAATAAATAAAATTATTAGTTTCACGTGTCCCAGGTGACTGGAGTCTCTGTTCAGGTACGGCGGTCTGTCTGTCGGAGGACACCTGCCCATCCTGGACTTGGAGCCGAAAGACATCGAGAACGTTTTCCGTCAACTTGGACGAATGCTCAACGTCACCGGGGTAACGAGCAACGACGTTAGCGGCGAGCATGGCGTCTGACTTCTTCCGAGTTTGCTAATCAAAAAAAAAAAAAACTGGTGCCTGCCAGGGTCAACATTCCGCGGTGGCACTGCGGGAGTTCGGACCTTTCTTGCGATACATGGAGAGTGAATTTAACGTCAAGGTGGGCACTAATGAGAACAATGGTTTATAAAAAGATGATGTATGTCATTTTTACCGCCGGTGAGAGGAGTTTACAACTCTCTGGCAGGTTTGGTACAACAACAAAGGCTGGCACGCCATGGTGGCCTTCATGAACGTGGCCAACAACGCCATCATGCGAGCTTACCTGCCCACCAGTGCCAAGCCCGTCGAGTTCGGCATCACCGCGATCAACCACCCGCTCAACCTCACCAAGGAGCAGCTCTCCGAGGTCACCGTGTGAGTGCCCAGCCTCAGACACACTTCCTGGTCTATCATTATTAGAACAGTCCAAGTCCCATAGAACTTTCCAACCTTAGAAAATGTGAATTCTTACAATATTAACATCTAGCACAGAGGTGCTCAATGATGATTGATGATCGACCGGTCGATCACGAGGCACTCCTGGCTTGATCGTCAGCCAATGTTCGCGTGCGCTGATGCAGTCTCTACGCAGATAATCTGCGTTGCGCACAAAAAAAATAATAATCCAATGCAAATTGAAACTATAGCGTACAGCTATTCAGTTTGTGGGATTTTGCAATGTGATTCAATGAGTGAGGGATGACTGGTTGTTCCATCCAATGGCACAATTCACATACGTACCGTAAAAAACGAAAAGAAGAAGCCACTGGTTTCTTTTAGGCAGCACATGGAACTTTCTCTAACAGCGACAGCTGCTCCGCCACACTCTCTTTTTTCCAAGTTTACCTTACCCCCACCGACCCCCGCTCTTAAAGACGTACACTTATAATTACAAGCAGTCCATCAATGTGTTTTATAATGACAGCATCCACCACCGCTACTTAAGTTAGCAACACAGTCTGGGCAACGTAGAGCAAAGAGGAGCTTGACATGCTGCTTATGTTTGCTTTCGATATTAATGGAGAAAGTTAAAAAACAAATGCTAAAAAAGATGCAATGACGGTCGGAGTATGTGAATAATCGAAGAAAAAGTGGTTAAACTGGACGAGATTTTCTCTTTTCCCGAGTGGGAAAGGTCTAGTTTGAAGTCAAAGTAGAAAGTGCAGGATGAGATGGTGTGTCATTTTCAAATTCCACCTTGGCACAGCCTGATCCAGGATGAAAGCACAGACAATACAGTGCACAAAAAAGCTAATTCTGTACTTTAAATATAGGAGGCACAAAGCATCGGTAGCTCGCGAGAGGCTGGTTGCTTGAAAAGTAGATCTTGGGGTAAAAATGTCTAGGCACCCCTGATCTAGCAGGTTCACAACCTGCATTGACCCATAATATTAAGTTGGTAACATATCATTAATCGGTGGACAGGTGCTAACATGCTTAACCTTTCGCGAAACAAATAGTTTGTAGCACTGCTATTATCTAATAAAAACACCAAGCCAGCTCAGTAAGGATTTTAAAACATGTTGTTTAGTTCAGTCGTATTTTGAACAAGAATCGATCAAATGGGAACAGTTGTTATGCTAACGTATAGCGTGATAGCAACCTGAGTGCAGAAAGTGATGATGCAGATCTGTCTGCATATATTAAAACATTAATGAGACTTTAATTTAGTGCTAACATTTTAAGAATCGGTATGCTAACATATGACACATCCAACTTATGTATCATGTCTTGAAATCTCCCACTATTCCAAAAAGAAATGAGGGTGGACAACATGCTAACATGCTAAAAGTTTATAATGCAAGGTTGCAAATTCAGCAAAGAATTCTACTGCTCGGCTTTGACGGCGTCCGGTTGTTTTCTCCCGCCAGGTTGACTACGTCTGTGAACGCAGTGGTCGCCATCTGCGTGATCTTCGCTATGTCCTTCATCCCGGCTAGCTTTGTCCTCTACCTCATCCAGGAGCGCGCCACCAAAGCCAAGCACCTGCAGTTTGTCAGCGGCGTCAGCCCTTTCATCTACTGGCTGGCCAACTTCTTCTGGGACATGGTGAGGACAAAGTGGCGCCGGTGTTTTTTTCCGGGATTACTTCTCCGTGGCCATTTATACCGTCTGAACGTTTCTTTCAGGTGAACTACTCCATCAGTGCTGCTATGGTGGTCGGCATTTTCGTGGCTTTTGACAAAAAGTGTTACACGTCCCCGTCCAACCTGCCTGCGCTCTTAGCGCTTCTTCTGCTCTATGGGTAAGACTCAAAATGAAGTGTTCTAGAAATAAAAGTACTTGCTCTTTTGGAACACCTGAGAGACATGTCATGGGAGCCCACAATTGCTACATTTAGCTCTTTAGCAACCCGAATAAAAAAGGGTACTGAGATTTATCCTTAATGAGTGAGTGACTTGCGTAAAATCACAAATGAGAATTGATCCAATCATAACATGCTAACAAGTTTATATGATAATAAATAGAAAGATAGTAAACTGTGTAAAGAAGGCACTGAGGTTGTTGAACAAATGCTAACATGCTAACGGTCTTCATGCTACCATATTTATATGATAATATGTAGAAAGATAGTAAACTGTGTAAAGAAGGCACTGAGGTTGTTGAACAAATGCTAACATGTTAACGGTCTTCATGCTAACATATTTATATGATAATATATAGAAAGATAGCAAACTGTAAAGAAGGCACTGAGGTTGTTGAATAAATGCTAACATGCCAATAGTCTTCATGCTAGCAAGAAGGCACTGAGATTGTTGAACAAATGTTAACATGCTAACAGTCTTCATGCTAACATTTATATGATAATATATAGAAAGATCGCAAACTGTGTATAGAAGGCACTGCGGTTGTTGAACAAATGCTAAGATGCTAACGGTCTTCATGCTAACATATTTATATGATAATATATAGAAAGAAAGCAAACTGTGTAAAGAAGGCACTGAGGTTGTTGAACAAATGCTGACGTGCTAACGGTCTTCATGCTAACATATTTATATGATAATATATAGAAAGATAGCAAACTGTGTAAAGAAGGCACTGAGGTTGTTGAACAAATGCTAACATGCTAACAGTCGTCATGCTAACATATTTATATGATAATATATAGAAAGATAGCAAACTGTGTAAAGAAGGCACTGAGGTTGATGAACAAATGCTAACATGCTAACAGTCGTCATGCTAACATATTTATATGATACTATATAGAAAGATAGCAAACTGTGTAAAGAAGGCACTGAGGTTGTTGAACAAATGTTAACATGCTAACAGTCTTCATGCTAACATTTATATGATAATATATAGAAAGATCGCAAACTGTGTATAGAAGGCACTGCGGTTGTTGAACAAATGCTAAGATGCTAACAGTCTTCATGCTAACATATTTATATGATAATATATAGAAAGAAAGCAAACTGTGTAAAGAAGGCACTGAGGTTGTTGAACAAATGCTGACGTGCTAACGGTCTTCATGCTAACATATTTATATGATAATATTAGAAAGATAGCAAACTGTGTAAAGAAGGCACTGAGGTTGATGAACAAATGCTAACATGCTAACAGTCGTCATGCTAACATATTTATATGATACTATATAGAAAGATAGCAAACTGTGTAAAGAAGGCACTGAGGTTGTTGAACAAATGATAACATGCTAACAGTCTTCATGCTAACATATTTATATGATAATAAATGGAAAGATAGCAAACTGTGTAAAGAAGGTACTGAGGTTGTTGAACAAATGCTAACATGCTAACATATTTATATCATCATATATAGAAAGAGCAAACTGTGTAAAGAAGGCACTGAGGTTGTTGAACAAATGCTAACATGCTAACAGTCTTCATGCTAGCATCTAGCAAGCACCCTGAGTTAAAATAGATAAAATAGCATAGAATGAGTCATCAAGATTTCACCTTTTTTACTCTACCTCAAAGGAGAATTGATAAAATGCTAACGTAAATGAAGCCCCATTCTCCATTTATGAACAATTATATTGTTCATAATGTGCTATGTAGCCAGATGCTCTCCAGTAGGTCGCGGAAAGGTTCACATCCTGTTCTCCGTTTTCAGGTGGTCTGTGACCCCCATGATGTACCCCATGTCGTACCTGTTCGACGTTCCGAGCACCGCCTACGTGTCGCTCTCGTGCATCAACCTGTTCATCGGCATCAACAGCAGCGCCGTCACCTTCGTCCTGGAGCTCTTTGACAACAACCGGGTAAGGACAAGAACGGGCGGAACTTAAAACAGAACCACGGAGAGTCACGTCGCCTCTGGCGATTCAATAGTTGGTTCTCGGTTCTGGCGGTGTGCAAGTCCTCTTTTCATGAATGGTCAACCCAGAAGGGCGTCCGTGTGTGTGTGTGTGTGTGTGTGTATGTGTGTGTGTGTGTGTGTGACCCAGTCATTGCTGATGTTCAACGAGTGGCTGAAGAAAGGCCTGCTGGTCTTCCCTCACTTCTGTCTGGGCCGCGGCCTCATCGACATGGCCATGAACCAGGCGGTCACCGACGTCTACGCCCGCTTCGGTAACTACACATGCGGCTGCCCACTGCTGGGTGGTCACCACGTTTGTTTTCTTGAAGACAAAAATATTGTATAATGGGATCAAAATATTTTGAAATATGTGTATATCTGGGGGCACGGTGTAGCAGCTGGTAAAGCGTTGGCCACACAGTTATGAAGACCCGGGTTCGATCCCGGACCCGCCTGTGCGGAGTTTGCATGTTCTCCCCGTGCCTGCGTGGATTTCCTCCGTCTACTCCGGTTTCCTCCCACATCCCAAAAAATATGCAGCATTAATTGGACACACTAAAATTGCCCATCGGTGGGATTGCGAGTGTGACTGTTTGTCTCCATGTGCCCTGCGATTGGCTGGCGACCAGTTCACGGTGTACCCCGCCTCCTGCCCGTTGACAGCTGGGATAAGCTCCAGCACTCCCCGCGACCCTCGTGAGGATAAGCGGCAAAGAAAATGGATGGATGGATGGATAGTCTTATGGTGTATTCATACCAGGAAAATCCTTTGGTCTGCTTGTTTTGTCCGTACCAAATTACATACATACATTACGTTTACATTTTTTCTGGGGTGTGGATTACATTCAAGTGAACTATAAAATGTAAACAAGGCTCCCATTGGAAAGAGAAAAAAAAAGAACAAAAAGAGGACAAACTTGTGGGGTGCACCCTGCCCCATGACAGCTGGGATAGGCTCCAGCACTCTCTGTGACCCTCGTGAGGATAAGCGGCAGAGAAAACGAATGGATGGATGTATATTTCTTTTTATTTTAGCAAGATAATTTGGATATTTTGAATGATACCGTTAAGATGTTGCCTCCATCTCTGGTCACACATCTTTCCCCACTGACTCGCGTCCAAAATTTGACCGAGGTGGGACATTCCAGGGCTCCAAGATGGCCGACAACACTGACGTCGTAACGGAATCGCGGCAAGCGCAATGAGCGTTGTGTGTTTTCGGCAGGCGAGGAGCATGCGGACAACGCGTTCCGGTGGGACTTCGTGGGGCGGAACGTTTGCTTCATGGCGGCGGAAGGTTTCGTCTACTTTGCGCTCAACCTCCTGATCCAGTACCGCTTCTTCCTCGACCGCTGGTACGGCAATCAGCTCTTCTGTTCAGTAGACGCGCGGCCAAAACGTTCAAGTCCAAAATATTTTCAGTTCAACCAAAAATGTGGTGGGAAAAATGAGCCACAGACAGTCAGACCGTGAACGATCTGCAAACAATTTCTTGTTCAATTTCCACTTTTCTCTCAGGTTTCCGGCAAGTAGTTTTACTGTATTTTAGTTTTGTTTTGAAATGAGAGCAGTTTTGAAGTTAAACATTTTGGCGGTTTTACCGGGAAACGCAGCATTGCTATTTCCTCGCGCTAGTCGCAGCTTATCGGACGGCAAGCGGCTTCCGCCGGCGGACGAGGACGACGACGTGGCCCGCGAGCGACGTAGAGTCTACGACGGCGGCAGCAAGTCGGACGTCCTGCAAATCCAAGACCTCTCCAAGGTCATCGACGGCGATATTTCTTGCAATTTCCCATTTAAAATGATAAAATGATAACCAAGTGATGTCTGTTGTGTTGTTGTTGGGTTTTGTTTTTTTTTCTGATTTCCTCACACAGACCTACGTGGGCAGGAAGAGGGCGGCGGTGGACGGGATCTGCGTAGGCGTTCCTGCCGGGGAGGTGAGCTTGATGGCGTTTGACATTTTTGACGGCCGCCACGCTGCGCTTTTGTGTTTGTGATCGTTAGGAAATCATTTTGTCCCTGCAGTGTTTTGGACTTTTAGGCGTCAACGGCGCTGGCAAGACGACCACCTTCAAAATGTTGACGGGCGACACGGACGTCAGCTCGGGGGACGCCAGCGTGGTTGGTTACAGGTACGAGGGCACAAAACGTGGGGTAAGGTTGAGGGTCAAGGGTTAAGCGTGAAAGGTATTGTGGGTAGATGGATTACATTTTTTAATTTCAAATGTATGAAAATGGGCGGCACGGTGGATCAGCTGGCAAGCGTTGGCCTCAAAGTTCTGAGGACCCAGTTTCGATCCCGGCCTCGCCTGTGTGGAGTTTGTATGTGCTCCCCGTGCCTGCATGGGTGGATTTCCTCCGGGCACTCCGGTTTCCTCCCACATCCCAAAAACATGCAACAATAAGCGGACACTCAAAATTGCCCCTAGGTGTGATTGTGGGTGCGGCTGTTTGTCTCTTTGTGCCCTGCGATTGGCTGGTGACCAGTTCAGGGTGTACCCCGCCTCCTGCCCGTTGACAGCTAGGATAGGCTCCAGCGCTCCCCGCGGCCCTCGTGAGGATAAGCGGCAAAAGAAAATGGATGGATGGATGAAAATGATCAATCAGAAGAGACAATATTGAGGTGTAATTTAAAAAAAACAAAGTTTTCCACATTCAAAAAGAATTGTGCCGGCACGGTGGAGCAGCTGCTAAAGCGTTGACCTCACAGTTCTGAGGACCCGGGTTCGATCCCGGCCTCGCCTCTGTGGAGTTTGCATGTTTTCCTCCCACATTCCAAAAACACGCAACATTAATTGGACACTCTAAATTGCCCCTAGGTGTGAGTGTGTCTATGTGCCCTGCGATTGGCTGGCAACCAGTTCAGGATGTACCCCACCTCCTGTCGGTTGCCAGCACTCCCCGTGACCCTCGTGGGGATAAGCGGCAAAAGAAAACAGATGGATGAAAAAGAATCGTTATGCCGATTCGAATTTTTCATTTGGAAGCCATTCCGCATGTTGGAAGGTGACTCGAGTTCAAATATGAGTGAGATTAATTGTCACAACCGTAAATGTGAATACATTAAAGTGAAAATTAATGGCGACTGAAAATAGCTTCCGGGCCAACATTTTTCCTCCTTAAGCTCACACTAATAGAGAATAACATTCCGCTCGTTGACGTTCTGGAAGGGAAACATAAAATCACCACGATAAAAAGATAACAAAACAGTGAAAATAATGTCATGAGTGGTATTTTGCGGTGTGTTGTGTCGCAGCATCCTGAAGGAGATTCTGGACGTGCACCAGAACATGGGCTACTGCCCACAGTTCGACGCCATTGACGGGCTGCTGACGGGCAGGGAGCACCTGTACCTGTACGCCCGCCTCCGGGGGGTGCCCGAGGACGAGATCCCCAGGGTGAGTTGGCAGGACCCCGACTGGGAAATTTGCCAGTTTTGCTAATATCGTATTTGTGTTTATTTCCCTTGGAAAGTCACCAATGTTGCAGGTTATTTTTGCTCACTGTAATGCCGTGAAATGCCACAAGATGGCGCCAAAGCTAATTGGATAAGTAGCAAGTGGTGTCAAGGAAGTCGAGTTGTGTCTCCACTTGTCACGGTTAGCGTGCTGGCGTATTAAGATGAAGTCCCTTTCCCCTCGCCCGCGTCAGGTGGCCGAGTGGGGCATCGAGAAATTGGGCTTGTCGGAGTACGCCGGCCGCTGCGCCGGCACCTACAGCGGTGGCAACAAACGCAAACTCTCCACCGCCATCGCCATGATCGGTTGCCCGGCGCTGGTCCTGTTGGTGAGGGGACCGATCGGCACCTCGGAATTCTATCCGTCCGCGGAATGCTCTCTTAAATCCTGTTCGCCTTCCAGGATGAGCCCACCACGGGGATGGACCCGCATTCCCGCCGCTTCCTGTGGAACGCCATCCTGAGCGTCATCCGGGACGGGCGGGCCGTGGTGCTGACGTCGCACAGGTGTGTGTTTTCGTATTTATGTATTCATAAACAACTGATATAACATGAGTGCGCAAGTGTGCACACCCTCTTATACCTGGTGATAAGTGAGAAAAAGTTTGTCATAATTTAGCTCGATCTCCATTTTCTTTGCCGCTTATCCTCATGGGGGACGCGGGGAGTGCTGTCAAAATCGTGCCTATTTTATGCACATCCATTCATATTCTTAGCCGCATATCCTCACAAGGGTCACAGGGAGTGCTGGATTCTATCTCAGCTGTCAACGGGCAGGAGGCGGGGTACACCCTGAACTGGTCGCCAGCCAATCGCAGGGCACGCGGAGACAAATAGCTGCACTCACAATCACACCTAGGGGCAATTTAGAGTGTCCAATTAATGTTTCATGTTTTCGGGATGTGGGAGGAAACAGAAAACCCAGAGAACATGCAAACTCCACACAGGCTGGGTCTGGGATTAAACCCGGGACTTCAGAACTGTGAGGCCAAAGCTTTACCAGCTGGTCCATTGTGCCGCCCTTATTTTTTTTTTTTATGTCACAAAAAAAGGCCATTTGAAAAGGGGGAGTGGAGAGTTTTTATATTTGTTGTTTTTGTACTGATGCCAAAGCCATGTCTAATATAAAAGTAGCGCATTGGCACCATCTTGTGGCATGTTGGTACCAAGCACCTCTGTAGACGTGAGGGGAGGAGCTTCATTTGGCCCCGCGTAATAGAAAAGTCATAGCTGCATTCCGGTTTTCAGACTCTGAAGTAGGACTTTGCAAAGCCTCCTCGCGGAATAATAATAATAATTGAGATTTTTATTATTTTTTGGTGTTTGATGTCTGTTTTCCGTGCCCACCAGCATGGAGGAGTGCGAAGCTCTGTGCACGCGACTCGCCATCATGGTCAACGGCACCTTCAAGTGCTTGGGAACCATCCAGCACCTCAAATACAAGTGAGACCGTCGCCCGCGACAACAAGCGGCAAACATTTCATCCGCCGTTCACCGCGATTCCGAACCCATTTTTGGCTTGATACGTGATAATAATGAGAATTTTTTTAAAATCTGCAATATGCATCCAGTTGCTTATGTACAACAACAACAAAAATTACATTTTGAAATCTTTGTCAATTCTTTAGCAATGTTAGTGAGTAGTTAGTTACATGTAATAAGATGTGTAATTACTTTACTCTTACTTTTGGAAATCTCCGTTGGAAAAATATCTGCGAAAGGTTAGATATCTTTTTTTTTTTTTTTTTTTTTAAATAATTTGACCTTTTAAATTAGACACTTGTGATTGGTTCTCTCTGTTCATGCGCCATTCTGCCTTCGCCTCAAATGTGACGCATTTTTCGAAGCGCCACCTTGTGGTTCTGAGTTTTTTTGAAAAATTTGAAAAGGTTAGACTCATAGTTCCACTTTTGAACACATAAGAACATATAATTATCAATCTTTATAGTTTTGCACGTTTTTAAGGAGCATTCATCTTTTTGATTTTTTATTTGATCCATTTTGTTCTCAATTGTGCACATTTGTCATTAGGTCAACATGGTATGATGTCATGTTTTCCACATCCTTTGCACATAAAATCCACAAAACCATTTTTATGTATTTAAATTTGATCAACTTTTGTTATCAGTGTATTATTTGTGTAAAGAACAAATACGTGGCTAAATCCAAAGTACCGTAATTCCCGGCCTACAGAGCGCACCTGGTTATAATAAGCCTTGCTACACAGAAAGTTTAACGGCTAAAGTTAGCACAGCATTAGCGTTAGCGGGGCGCTAGCGTTGAACTCTTTCTGTGTATTGAGGCTTATAACCAGGTGCGCTAACGCTAGCGCCGCGC
This sequence comes from Syngnathoides biaculeatus, assembly GCF_019802595.1. Lineage (NCBI taxonomy): Eukaryota > Metazoa > Chordata > Actinopteri > Syngnathiformes > Syngnathidae > Syngnathoides > Syngnathoides biaculeatus. The sequence continues at coordinate 7,323,528 of NC_084652.1, read as the reverse complement.
CAACGCTAGTGCCGTGCTAACGCTAGCGTCGTGTTAACTTTAGCCATTAAACTCTTTCTGTGTACCGAGGCTTATAACCAGGTGCGCTAACACTAGCGCCACACTAATGCTAGCGCTGCGCCAACGCTAGCGCCGCGCCAACGTTAGCGCCTCGCCAACGCTAGCATCGTGCTAACTTTAGCCGTGAAACTCTTTCTGTGTACCGAGGCTTATATCCAGGTGCGGTAAAGCTAGCGCCGCGCTAGCATTAAACTCTTTCTATGTACCCAGGCTTCTAACCAGATGCGCTAACACTAGCGCCACACTAATGCTAGCGCTGCGCCAATGCTAGCGCCGCGCCAACGCTAGCGCCGCGCCAACGCTAGCGCCGCATTAACGCTAGCGTCGTGCTAACTTTAGCCCTTAAACCCTTTCTGTGTACCGAGGCTTATATCCAGGTGTGTTAACGCTAGCGCCGCGCTAACGCTAGCGCCGCATCATTACGCCGGAAATTCCGGTAATGATTGAATTTTTCATTTCACGTTTTTTGAGGCCACACCCAAAGGTGTTGTTGATTAGATTCATTCAAAATTAAGAAAAGTAACGAAAACATTTAATTCAAATTGGTACCGACGCCATTTTCGGGAGGGTTAAAAGTAACCACTTCCTACTACAATCATACCAATTGTTAACGTTCTGACTCTTCCTGATAGCACTTTGACCTTTTACGTACACTGAAATGTGAGCTCAACCCAATGACGACGCCTCCCCCTCTCAGATTCGGGGACGGCTACGTGCTGAGCGTGAAGATGGCGCCCGGCAAAGCTGGGTCGCCCCCCGACCTGGCGCCCGTGGAGGCGTTCATGGAGAGCAGCTTCCCGGCGTGCGTGCGGCGCGAGAAGCACTACAACACCCTCCAGTATCACATCGCCGCCGCGTCGCTGGCCAGGATCTTCCAGCTGCTCGTCTCCAACAAGGACAGGCTGTGCATCCAAGACTACTCGGTCACGCAGACCACCTTAGACCAGGTACAACACGCGGACTCCTGCAAACACCTTGCTCCTTTTATGTTTTATTTACATACATGCCACGGGGAGAACATGCAAACTCCACACCGGCGGGTCCGCTGTGTAGTCCGCCTTTCGCCCCAAGCTAGCTGGGATAGACTCCGGGACCTCTCCCGTCACCCTTATGAGGATAAGCGCTTTGGATACTGGATGGATGGACGTATCAGTGCGTGCGTGTGTGCAGGTGTTCGTCAATTTCGCCAAGCAGCAGACGGCCGAGGACGACGCGGTCACGTCGCAGCGCCGCGGACGCAAGGATGTCAAAATCGTGCCCATAAAGAGGAAAAGCTGCAAGTGACTCATTTACCGTTTGCATAAATAATGGCGATGTACATAAAGTACAGAATGTGAAATAAATACACAGCCCGCCAGAGGCGGTGTTTTTTTTTTTTTTATTATTATTATGAATGTTTAATGAATGCCACATTTCTATATAAATGACATGTACAAATGAAAATGGAAATAATGCACATTTCATTTTTAATGCAATATTCATCCCATGGAAGCAGCCTAGGGACGTGTAGTTATGGAATGATCAGATTTTATATGAGACGCAAATAAAAAGAGAAGTTTTATGGATTCTGAAATCTACTGGCTTTATTTTCTTGTCCTCATTATATTTAATATACAGTATTTTTGTGACGCAATGTATAATGGACATACAATTACACATTTTTTTAAAGATACTGTTTATTTTACACAAATACAATTTTTGGGAAAAATCTTATCAAAAAAGTTGTATTTCCAGGAAACAGTAGTATTCATATTTTTTATTTTAAAAAATGAGGGAGAAAAAAAAAGGTTTGAAAAAATGTATTTTGAGACTGAACTTATATATTTAATATACAGTATTTTTGCAATGCAATGTATAATGGACATACAATTGCACAGTTTTTTTTTAAAGATACTGTTTATTATGCACAAAACAAATTTGGGGAAAAATATTATCAAGAAAGTTGTATTTCCAGGAAACAGTAGTTATCATATTTTTTATTTTTAAAAAATGAGTGAGAAAAAAAAGCTTGACAAAAAGTACTTTTGAGACTGAACTTTGGGGGGGTATTTCCAAAACAAAAAAAAAGTTGCATTTTTGAGAAAAAAAATATGATAAAAAAATGGAGAAGAAAAAATTGGGAAGAAAAAATTTACATCGTTCCAATATAAACTCTTGTGATTTCCCCAACCCCCCAGGATTTCAGGAGAAAGAAAAACAAAATATTTTTTCAGCTGATTTATTTGGAGGAATAAAAAAAAAAAAACAGCAGCAAGTTCTAACGTAGAATGATGGATGGATGGATGGATGGATGGATGGATGGATGGATGGATGGATGGAAGGATGGATGGATGGATGGAAAATAATGGATGATGGATGGAAAATAATGGATGGATGGAAGATAATGAATGGATGGATGGAAAATAACAGATGGATGGATGGATGGAAAATAAAAGATGGATGGATGGAAGGAAAATAAAGGATGGACGGACAGATGAATGGATGGAAGGAAAATAATGGATGGATGGATGGATGGATGGATGGAAAATAATGGATGGATGGAAGGATGGATGGATGGAAAATAATGGATGGATGGAAAATAATGAATGGATGGATGGAAGGAAAATAAAACATGGATGGATGGAAGGAAAATAAAGGATGGACGGACGGATGAATGGATGGAAGGAAAATAATGGATGGATGGAAGGATGGATGGATGGAAAATAATGGATGATGGATGGAAAATAATGGATGGATGGAAGATAATGAATGGATGGATGGAAGGAAAATAATGGATGGATGGAAAATAACAGATGGATGGATGGATGGAAAATAAAAGATGGATGGATGGAGGGAAAATAATGGATGGACGGACGGATGAATGGATGGAAGGAAAATAATGGATGGATGGATGGACGGCTGGATGGATGGAAAATAATGGATGGATGGATGGATGAACAGCAAATAGCGATGATGGATGGATGAATGGATGGATGGTAGGAAAATAACGGATGCATGGCTGGATGTGATGGAGGGATGGAAGAAAAATAACGGATGGATGGACAGATAGATGAAAGGAAAATAATGAATGAATGATGGATGGATGGATGGATGGATGGAAAATAATGGATGGATGGATGGATGGATGGAAGGAAAATAACGGATGGATGGAAGAAAAATAACAGATGGATGGATGGAAGGAAAATAATGGATGGACGGACGGATGGATGGATGTGATGGATGGATGAATGGATGGATGGAAGGAAAATAATGGATGCATGGATGGAAGTGATGGACAGATGGATGGAAGAAAAAACGGATGGATGGATGGATGGATGGATGGACAGACAGAAGAAAGGAAAATAATGAATGAACGATGAATGGATGGATGGAAAAAACAGATGGATGGATGGATGGATGGATGGAAGTAATGGATGGATGAATGGATGGATGGGAGGAAAATAACAGATGGATGGATGGAAAATAACAGATGGATAGATGGATGGAAAATAACGGATGGATGAATGGATGGAAGGAAAGTAATGCATGGATGCATGGAAAATAATGGATGGATGGATTGATGGAAGGAAGGAAAATGATGGATGGATGGATGGATGGAAGGAAAATAACGGATGGATGGAAGAAAAATAACAGATGGATGGATGGAAGGAAAATAATGGATGGACGGACGGATGGATGGATGGATAGAAGGAAAATAACAAATGGATGGATGGATGTGATGGATGGATGGATGGTTGGAAAATAAAGGATGGATGGAAGGAAATTAATGGATGGATGGCTGGATGGATGGATGGATGGAAAATAATGGATGGGCAGATGAATGGATGGAAGGAAAATAACGGATGGATGGGAGGAAAATAACTGATGGATGCAAGGAAAATAACGGATGGATGGAAGGAAAATAATGGATGGATGGAAGGAAAATAATGGATGGATGGATGGAAAATAATGGATGGATGGATGGATGGACAGACAGATGAAAGGAAAATAATTAATGGATGGATGGACAGACAGAAGAAAGGAAAATAATGAATGATGGATGGATGATGGATGGGAGGAAAATAACTGATGGATGCAAGGAAAATAATGGATGGATGCAAGGAAAATAATGGGTGGATGCAAGGAAAATAACAGATAGATTGATGGAAGGAAAATAATGGATGGATGTATGGATGATGGAAAATAATGGATGGATGGATGGGTGGGTGGATGGATGGATGTGATGGATGGATGGATGGATGGTTGGAAAATAAAGGATGGATGGATGGAAGGAAATTAATGGATGGATGGATGGATGGAAAATAGATGGATGGATGGATGGATGGATGGAAGGAAAATAATGGATGGATGGATGGAAAATAATGGATGATGGATGGATGGATGGATGGATGGAAGGAAAATAACTGATGGATGGATGAATGGATGGATGGATGGATGGAAGGAAAATAATGGATAGACAGATGGATGGATGGAAAATAACGTATGCATGGATGCATGGATGGATGGATGGAAGGAAAATAACAAATGGATCGATGGATGGATGGAAAATAATGGATGGATGGACACAGATGAAAGGAAAATAAGGATGGATGGATGGATGGATGAATAGCAAAAAGCGATGATGGATGGATGGATGGATGGATGGATGGATGGATGGTTGGAAGGAAAGTAACGGATGGATGGATGGATGGAAAATAATGGATGGATGGACACAGATGAAAGGAAAATAAGGATGGATGGATGGATGATGGATGAATAGCAAATAGCGATGATGGATGGATGGATGGACTGAACTTTATTTCAAGAGAAAAAAAGTTGCATTTTTGAGAAAAAAAATATTTTTATAATTAAAAAAATGGAGACAAAAGTCCAAGAGTGGGTTCGGGTTTCAAAGAAGGCTTTCAAGACCAAATTCACTCAAATTAATGCAAACGACCTATGAAGTCGTTTGACACGCCCACCTCGATATTTATATATAAACTGTATATGAAGACAAAAATGTATACTCCACCCCCCACAAAAAAAGTTTTGAGGAGAAAGAAAAAAAAAGAAAAATATATTTTCAGCTGATTTATTTGGAGGAATAAAAAAAATACACTCGCAGCAAGTTTTAATGTAGAAGATGTTTATTATTACAATTAGCTTTTTATTTACACTGATGATTTTTTTTTCCTTTCATTGACTCGCCTGCACAGGAAGGAAGTTAAAATCCGCGCATGAGCTCAATGCAACAAAGCAAACTGAGAGACGAATGTCTTAAAATACAGTGGGTAGGAAAAGTCGACACACCCCCGATGAAATACAATTTTTTTTGTGACGTTTTAAAAAACAAGACATCCATGATCCAAGCCGCTTAGCCTCACAAGGGTCACGGGAAATCTGGAGTTTACCCAAGCTGGCTTCACGCGAAAGGCGGACTACACCCTGAACTGGTCGCCAGTCAGTCGCAGGGCAGATGTCGACACAGTCACTGAGCGGGAATCGATCCCGCGCTGCCCGCAACAAAGGCTTGTGCGTGTACCGATACACCATCAGTGAAACAAGACAAAAAAATCTTTTTTAAACCTTCTACCATTCATCTAACCTGCAAAACACGGAATAAAAAATAAATTGAGTAGGGGGCAGGGGGAGTAAATATAAATAACAAAGACATTTTGGTTGCAAAAGTGTGCACACCCTTTTGCCACCATTTCAGGTGCCTCTGATTAACCCCAAGTAAACTTCAGCCGTTGTGGTTTGCTTTTCTCGACTTTCTTAAAGAAACGAAGATTTTGTGCTCACGATGACGTATTTTAAATTCGATCTACCTTGACTTAATATTTAACATGACGTTGAATATGAATGGGCACGGTGGTAAAGCGTTGGCCTCACAGTACTGAAGACCCGGGTTTGATCCCGGCCCCCGCATGTGTGGAGTTTGCATGTTCTCCCCGTGCCTGCGTGGGTTTTCTCTGGGCACTCCAGTTTCCTCCCACATCCCAAAACATGCAACATTAATTGGACACTCCAAATTGCCCCAAGGTGATTTTGTGAGTGCGGCTGTTTGTCTCCATGTGCCCTGCGATTGGCAGGCGACCAGTTCAGGGTGTACCCCACCTCCGACCCGTTGACGGCTGGGATAGGCTCCAGCACTCCCTGCGACCCTCGTGAGGATAAGCGGCAAAGAAAATGGATGGATGAACACGAATGGTTAATTCCGAACAGTCACACTTCAGTTTATAAGAGGGTGTGCACACTAGTGCAACCACATCCTCGTCCCCTTTGTACGATATATTTACAAATATTTGTTACGCAGTACAGTCGTTACAGTATCTCGGTGTGGTTTTGTTTCCCGCTGGCATTTGAACAGGGGTGTGTAGACTTTTTCTCCCCGATGAAATGGGACGAATCCGGTGCAGCAGCCGAGCCGAGCGGCGTTCAGGCGTCGTCCCGGGTTTGGATGACGTGGAAGAGCGTGACGTTGAAGAGCACCTGGTGCCCGTTGTTCCAGCCGTAGAGCGCCCGGTCCCGGGCGTTGTAGTCCAGCATGGACATGTGGAAGTACTGGTTGTGGAAGGGGATGTCGGTGTACTCGTAGGAGGACGTCCGGGTGGAGTACGCGTAGTAGACCTTGGCGCCGGTCAGGTGCGAGTTGGTGAGGTAGAGCGTCCCGCAGATCATGAAGGCCTCGCCGGCGTTGCGCTTGGAGTACTCGGTGTTCCACGTGGCCACGGCCCGCAGCGTGTCGGGGTCCAGGCGACTCAGGACCACGTTGCCGGCGTTGCGGTCGGTGGCGTAGACGGCCCACAGGCCCAGCTCGTCCGCCGTCAGGTCGATGTCGGAGAAGCCGCCCCACGTGTACGGGTACACGTTGTGGTAGCCGGCCGAGTCCAGCGCCCGCTGGGTCAGCACGCGGCGGCTCTGCAGGCCGTAGCGCACGATGATGTTGCTCTGCATCTTGTTGTAGTAGAGCGACCCGTTGTACACCACGTGGTTGGTGCCGGCCCACTTGAACGGCAGCGCGTACGTGCGGGACTCCGCGCCCGACGCGAAGTCCGCCATGGATTTGTACTCCTTGACGATCTTGTTGTTGGTGTAGCCGTCCATGTACCAAACCTGCGCGGCACAAAGAAAGAACAACGTGACAAATTTGGACTTTTTCTTTACAGTCATATTTCTGAAGAAAAATACATTCATTAGAAAATGGGAAAAAAAAAATTATGTTTCCAACGGCAGGGGGAAGAATTTTTCAGAAAAATCGTTTTGATGAAACAAGTTTGATGAAACTGTGTTGCCTGCAGAATTCTATTCAAATCTAAAATAATATAGATAAATCATAAAAATATATATATTTATCATTAATTAAATAATGAAAAAATACATATGATTCTGAGAGAAAAAAATCATATATATATTTTCCATTGTAAAAACAAGAAAGAGAAAAGGTTTTGTGTGTAAAAAGTAAAGTTAGACTTTTGAGGAGAGGTTTTGTGCTTCTTTTGAAAAATGGAAAACTGTTTCCTCGCTACATAATATTTTCAAAGTAAACATAGTATTTTAAAAAAACCTTTGGATTTCAATAGAAAATTATGTACATTTGTACAACTTTTAGGTGAAATTTGGAATTTTTTTCAGCAAATTTTGATGAGAATTTTTTTTTCAACAACAACAACAAAAAAATGATCTATTTCCAAAATAAAAATTGCTCCAAGTGTGCTGGCCTCTGACGTCTTCTTCGTGGACAGGCTGCGAGCACCTCACACTCACTTTGTTGTTTTTGGGAGACGCTTGCGGGTCCGTCATCCATGCGCCGAATCGGGTTCCGGACGTCTTCACTGTGACCGGGCCGCTGATCTTCATTAGCTTGCCGCACGCTGCAGGTGCACAGTCACAAAAGCGGATGGATGGATGGATGGATGGATGGATGGATGGATGGATGGATGGATGGATGGATGGATGGATGGAAAATAACAGATGGATGGATGAATAGCAAATAGCGATGATGGATGGATGAACAGAATGATGGATGGATGGAAAAATAGGGAGGATGGATGGATGGATAGACAGATGGATGGATGGATGGATGGATGGATGAATGGATGATAGATGAATAACAAATAGCGATGATGGATGGATGTGATGGATGGATGGATGATGGATGGATGGATGGAAAAATAGGGAGGATGGATGGATGGATGGATAGACAGATGGATGGATGGATGGATGAATGGATGATAGATGAATAACAAATAGCAATGATGGATGGATGTGATGGATGGATGAACAGATGGATGGATGAATAGCAAATAGTGATGATGGATGGACAAATGGGGGTGATGAATGGAGGGATGGATGCACAAATAGCAATGGATGGATGGATGGACAAACAGGGATGATGGATGGAAGAAAAACAGTGATGGTGGGATGGATGAACGGAAGGCCAAATAGGAATGGAAGGATGTTTTTTTTTTTTTTCGGCGACCGGACAGAAACGTCAACGGTCGAGTGCGCATCGGCGACTCACTGAGTTTGTTCATGCAGTTTCTCAGGCGCTTTTCCAAGCTGAGAACTTTCTGGTTGAGCTCGTCATAGTCGAAGGTCCCCATCTGGTCCTGGACGGCCAGCAAGACGTCGGACAGGTTCTTGACCTCCACCTTGAACTGGGAGATGATCCTGGCGTCCGTCTTGTACTGCTCCAGCACGGGGATCAGCGGCTGCAACGAGTCCATCTTCTCCTTCAGATCCTGAGGAAAAACAAACGGGAATACGCCCGGAATCTTCCACGGTTCCGGACCGGAACGCCCGAGGGAGAAGGAGCGGACCTGGAAGTTTTTGGTGGCCAGCGTCCTCCGGTCCGAGTCGACCTGCCTCAGCTTGGAGCGCAGACCTTTGATGAGGCTCTCCATCCTCACGATGTACTGGAAGTCCCTCTGGGTGCGCAGGTTCAAAACCTCCATGGACTGAGACATGTTCTGGACCTGCTCGGACATCATTCACTCATGAGGATGTGCTGGAGGTAGTGAGAAACATTTGCGCTTTTTATTTTACAATGTCATTATTCGGTCACGGTCTCACATCCTTAGTGCCGCAAAGCATGCTGGGAGTGCCTCCACCGTCCCAGTGACATCACAAAATCATTCATCAAGTATTTGTATAGATGAATTTGATTGATAAGCGAAGAAAAAAACACCCAAAACCCAGAAAATCCCAGTTGTTCCGTCCTCGCCTCTCTTCCCGCCTCACACTCTTGACACAAATGGCAACGTTTTGTTTGGGCCGACACAGAGAATGACTCAGCGCGAGCACGCGTGTGTGTGGATGTGTGCACGTGCCTTCTCCAGGAGTTGTCGCAGCTGGCGTCCTTTGGCGTCCCGGGAGCACAAAGTCTGCCCGGGTGCCACCACCGTGCAGACGCAGCGCCCGTCGGCGTCCCGGGCGGACCCGAACACTTGCCAGCCCTCCCGAGGACCCGCCGGGGTCTGCTTGGACAAACGCGTACGCACCGCGTCAAAAGTGATGACGCACGTAGCACTGAACATGTCGAAATATGTCACGCGTAATACACGTGTAAACAAACATGCTATTTCAAATGATTTCTATTATAAGAAAACGAGAAGTATCCATCCATCCGTGATCTGAGCTGCTCATCCTCACAAGTGGGAGCGCCACAGCCTAACCCCACACTTAGATAAAATACTCTACATACAATTTAGGTGTTTATTTTCTAAATTTCTTGGATATAAAATTATACTGTTATAATTGTTGCATAAAATATTACCATATCAATGGAAAATACATTATATAATTAAAATGAATAGTATTAAAATGTTGCTGCTAATAATAAACTAAAAAATATTATAATACCACTATTATATTATGTTTCATTTAATTAAAAATACTACAGTAAAGAAAATGATTGGGATAAAATTTATTCATACATCATTTAGATGTATACATTTCACACACGTTTTACACATTATATTTGAAATTTATAAGCGTCAAATATATATGTTTTATTATTATAGTCTGGATAGTATTACTGTATATATTGTACACAGGGAGATACATTTCACGTAACGAACAGGTGTATGCGATACAGTATGTATCAAAATGAAATGATTACAAATAAATTATACCTTTCATTTTAAGCACCGTATCATAAGATAGTGTTTCCGTCAAGATTTAATATTTGTACTTTATATAGTAGTTAAAAGATATTGAAGAGATAATTTAAGAAGAGTACTTGATTTAAAAAAAAAAAAAGCCTGATCTAGGACGTAATTTTCACATCTAATTAATATTACAATCACAGGAATAGCGATAATTGTCCGCATAATAACACTGAAATAATAATGATTAAAAACGTCGAGCGGAGCCGAACCTTATTGTTCCGAGATGTCCTTGAACTTACCACAGCCGGCCAGTAGCCAAACAGGAGCAGCACGAGCACGAACGCACACGAGCACGGCGTCCCCATCTCGTGACGTGACCACCACAACTTCCAACAAATCAACAAACAAACAAAAACCCAACTGGACGAATGTCACGTTTGCTTTCCCACTCGTGGTCCGACCATCCGCCGAGTCCGGTGTGGAGGGGGCTTGTCGCTCCAACAAATCAACAACAACAAAATAAAAACACAACAGATAGTGTGAAAACAAACAACAAACAAAAAAAAAAAAAACAGGCAGCGTTGAACCTCAGCTGGCCGTCCAGCCCCACTCGTGACGGAGGTTCTGTTGGTTTTGCTTCGGCTCGGAGGATCCAGCTGCTCCGATTGACGCGGGCACGCGCGTGCGCAGCGCCGCCGCCCGCCGCTGCCGACGAATTGTTTTTGTAATATGATTAATAAAACCATTTAAATATTCATACAAATCTTGGATATAAAATTGGAAAAAAGGACTTACTTTTATCTGGAAGATGTTCACATTTGGTCTCGTTTGTGAGCATAATTTGTGCTTCCAATTATGAAACAACGCACTCATCCAGTTTCAGAATCCAGTTTTAATATTTTTAAAAGGCACACAATAAGTCAACAAGGCTTTTTGGTGGTAAATTGTTGAAAAAAAAATTCGGCATGAATTCTAGAACAGACAAATATGGCCCACGTTTAGTTGAGGTATAAAGAATAAGAACTTTCTGACAATATTTATATTACTATTTCATTTCATTTTTTTATGGCTCGACTTCCCATTAAGTCATTAAAAAATACTAAAATGTCTTTTTGCGTTGCACTTTTTTTTTTTTGCCTGTTGTAATAAAAAGGCAATTTTATTTACAAACATTTTTCTACTTACAAATTTTGGGTGAAACGTGCTGGTTGTATATTTTCCTCAACATTTAAACAGGAAAAAAAAAACAAATTACGAGCTGGGACACATGCAAAGTCACTAAGGGTGGGGTGGATTCAGAAAGGCACAATATTGTACAAAATAATAATAATTATTATAATAATAATTACACTTTCATCAAAAAAGCAATTTGTGTAGCACCTTGAGTGTTTTGCGCAAACGCACGTCTGTGGCCGAGCGCGTGTCCGCCCGCCACGCCATCAAAAGTCCTTTTTTTGGGGTTTTTTGTTTTTCCTTTTGGGTCTGACTCGCTTCTCAGTCACGTGCTAGCGGCCCCGCGGGGGGCCACGACGGCACTCCCCGCTTTGCGCCCACCGACCCTGTCCGTCGGTGAGGAGGGGGGGGGGGGGGCAGTGGGAAAGAAGGGGGTAGGGGCTCGGGAGGGGTCTCTCGGCGGGAAGGGGGGGAGGTCTAGCCAAGGAAGCAGACGGGTCCGACCTCGAAGCCGAACCTCTGGTTGGAGTCGCCAAAGTCGTTGAGCATGACGTCGAGGATGGGCAGCTGGTCGATGCGAGGGGTGTTGATCTCCAGAATCGTCTTGGAGTAGCCCTGCTTGGACTGGAGGCACAACCAATCGGGTTTAGGGTTTCGGGTCCGAGTTCGGGTTTCAAATCAGGGTTGGCCGTCAGATTTTCAAATAACGGTTCAAACAAGTGTTAGGGTTTCAAACGGAGGACAGATTTTGAAATTGGGGTTTCAAGCCTGGGTTAGGGTCTCGAAACGAGATTTGGGGTTTCAAAGTAGTCGTTAGCTAGAGTTTTGAAACATCGGTTAGAGTTATGAACTGGTCTCAAATTAGGCTTAGAAACTCAAGTTAAAGTTCCAAAACAGGATTTCAAGACTGAGTTAGGCTCAGGTTTCAAATTTGATCTGCAAGGCAATGTCAGTTTTCACATAAGGGCTCCAAACCTGATTGAAACCAGATTCCAGCTACAAGCCTGTATTGGGATTTTAAAGTTGGGTCTGTTCTCAGGTTTAGGAATGTAAACTAATTCTTGAACTCATGGTAAGGGTTTCAAGCTATCTTTTCAAATTAGGTTCAGGGTTTTAAGTTTGGCTTTCAAGCCTGGGTTGGAGTCTCAAATCAGATTTGGGGTTTCAAAGTAGCCAGTAGCTAGAGTTTTGAAACATCGGTTAGAGTTATAAACTCGTCTCAAATTAGCCTTAAAAACTCTAGTTAAAGTTCCAAAACAGGATTTCAAGACTGAGTGAGGCTCAGGTTTCAAATTTGATTTGGAAAGGCAGTGTCAGTTTTCAAATAAGGGCTCCAAACCTGATTGAAACCAGATTCCAGCTACAAGCCTGTATTGGGATTTTAAAATTGGGTCTGTACTCAGGATTGTAAATTCACTTTTGAACCCAGGGTAAGGGTTTCAAGATAGCTTTTCAAATCAGGTTCAGGGTTTTAAGTTCGGCTTTCGAATCGGGGTTAGGGTTTCAGATCTGGATTTTAAAGTAGGGTTAGGGTTTAAAATTAGGCTTTCAAGCCTGAGTTAGGATTCCAAGATAGCGGTAGGCTTTCAAAGTAAGTTTTTAAGTCTGGGTTAAGGTTTGGAGTTAGGGTTTCAAAGTATGGTTTAAAGTATGGGTTAGGTTTTGAAGTTACGTGTTCAAACAAGACTGAAAGTAGTTCCAGGACTTACCGCACAGCCGTCAATCAGCGGCTTGATGAACGGGCTGTTGTCGTAGGACATCTCCTCGTCGTTGGAGCCCAGGAAGCGCAGAGCCTTGTCGTAACTGTCGGCGTTGGCGTCGTACCAGGCCGCCGACTGGTGGCACACGTACGAAAAGTTCTGGCGCGCCGACGAGCTCAGCAACTTCAAGAAGGTCATCTGGACCGCGTTGATGCTGTTCTCGGCCACGTCCACGTAGTTCAACTGGGCGTGGGCCGCAAAGGGGACGTCAGCATGGTAGAATTTCAAAACGCTAACAGTTCTTATGCCGAGATTTAGCAATAGAGCTAATTTAAAACAGAACACGCTTTTGAAGATTCATTTTACAACATGCCTTGTTAAAGAATGCTAACATCTAGCTATGACTGTGCTAAGCTATAGCGAGAACGCGACCTGACCACAGAAAGGCAGCTTGATGAGGATTTCACGTTATGTCCTGTTGCTAGGGACTACTTTTTGTGAGAATAGCTCATATGCTATCATGCTATATCATTTGCTATGCTAACACGTGGGAAAAACTGAAACTTAAAAGGAGAAAGCGCCAAGTCGGATCAATCCAGATCTTATGTCACTCCCTGGTACTGGCTACTATTTTAAAACGTTAACGATGTTAGATGAAATGCTAACGTTAAAATGTTGTATGATTACTAATATATCCAGATCACATCTTTAATACAGAATTGTATGGCATATTTTGTGGTCAGCTACTATTTGGAATGTGAATTCATCAAATGCTAACATGCTAACAGTCGCATTGCTAATGAATCTCAAGAAAGCGACCCAAAGTACAGAAAGAGCAAAGACAGTTCGACAAGGATTTTACTTTGCTCATATGGCACCAGTCTTACTTACAATTTTTCCACGTTTGAATTCACTGAACCAAGAACCGGGCACCTCCTTGGGCCAGTTAGATATTCTGACCTAAAAATGGAGAACAAGGTCACACGACCATGGTAAGTGGAGCTCCTTCGCACTGGATTCCATTGCGCTTGTTGTCTCAACACTCACTCCCGAGGACTTCTTGTCTGGGTTGATACACGTCTCGCCGCCCGCCGTGAAGTTACAGAACACTTTGATGGCGTCTCCTACGCAGCCCTGGTTGGGATCGATCCAATATTCACCTGTTGGGGGGAGAACGCAAGCATGAAGACGAGCAGAAGGTCCGTGAACTACTAGGGTTGTTTTCGTAGTCATTTACTCATTCCATATACTTGACATCTATAGTGAAGAAAATAAGTATTTGAACACCTGAGAAAACCAATGCTAATATTTGGTACAGTAGTCTTTGTTTGCAATCACAGAGGTCAAACGTTTCCTGTAGTTGTTCACCAGGATTGCAGACACCGCAGGAGGGATTTTTGCCCACTCCTCCACACAGATCTTCTCTAGATCAGACAGGTTACTTGGCTCCCTCCAAAGATTTTGTATTGGGTTTAGTTCTGGAGACTGGCTAGGCCACACCAGAACCTTGATGTGCTTCTTACGGAGCCGCTCCTTGGTTTTCCTGGCAGTGTGCTTCGGGTCATTGTCATGTTGAAAGACCGAGCCACGACCCATCTTTAATGCTCCGACGGAGGGAATAGAGGTTGTTCCCCAAAATCTCACAATACCTGGCCGCGGTCATCCCCTCCTTAATGCAGTGCAGTCGTCCTGTCCCATGTGCAGAAAAACACCCCCAAAGCATGATGCTACCACCCCCATGCTTCACAGAAGGGATGGTGTTCCTGGGATGGAACTCATCATTCGTCTTCCTCCAAACACTGTTCGTGGAATTATGAACAAAAGGTTTCATTTTGGTCTCCTCTGACCACAAAACCTTCTCCCATGAGACCTCTGTATCATCCAATGGCAAACTTAAGACGGGCCTTGAAACGTGTTGGTTTAAGCAGGTAAACCTTCCGTGTCATGCATAATTTCAAACCATGACGTTTTAGTGTATTACCATCAGTCACCTTGGAAACAGTGGTCCCAGCTCTTTTCAGGTGATTGAACAAGTCCTGTCGTGTAGTCCTGGGCTGATTCCTCACCTTTCTCAGGATCATTGAGACCCCACGAGGTGATATCTTGCATGGGGCTCCACTGATTGAGACTGACCGTCATGATTGCTCCAACAGTGAACCTTTTTTGACCAAGCTGCTTGGCAATTTCTCCGTAGCCCTTTCCAGCCGTGTGGAGTTGCACAATTTTGTCTCTGGTCTCTTTGGACAGCTCTTTGGTCTTGGCCATGTTACAAGTTTGAGTCTTCCTGATTGTATGGGGTGGACAGGTGTCTTTATGCAGCTAACGACCTCACAAAGGTGCATCTGATTCAGGATAATTAGTGGAGGTGGAGTTTTAAAGGCGGACTAACAGGTCTTTGAGGGTCTGAATTCTAGCTGATAGACAGGTGTTCAAATACTTATTTGCAGCTGTATCACACAAATAAATCGTTAAAAAAAAAATCATACATTGTGATTTCTGGATTTTTCTTTTTAGATGATCTCTCTCAGAGTGGACATGCACCTACGATGAACATTTCAGACCCCTCCATGATTTCCAAGTGGAACAACTTGCAAAATAGCAGGGTTTCAAATACTTATTTTCTTCATTGTATATCGGGACGTTTATGCATATTTGCTGCCATTTTCTTCCGTACTAATGTCATGCTAACTACAGTCTCGACCATGGCCTACCGTCCGGGAAGTCAGGCTGGCTGAGGCGCAGGTCGTTACAGGTGCGGGCGGGGTTGTCGGCGGTGCCCAGCGGGAATTTCATGCGCTCGATGTCCTGCTTGAGGTTGTTGAGGGAGCCGAACACGTCCTCCATGGCCAGGCCGTCGATGCTGTAGTCGTCCGACGGCTCGTCCGCCTGCTCCTCGGCGTGCCGCTTGTTCTTCCTTGACACGCGCTGGATGGGCAGCGACTGGATGATGTCGCCCGTTGGGCCCTGCGGAGAGCAAGAAAGACCTTGACCCAAACTGCACTGAATAAAGCCAAATTTGAAAGTGAAACGAAAATAAGGATATGATGAAGCCTTGGGTATGTTTTGATTTTTGACACAATAGATAAGGGAGGGGGGGGGGGGACTCACAGGAGGTCCAGGCGGTCCCATCACTCCGGGGTCTCCTTTCTGGCCTGCTGCACCCTGAAGGCAAAAAACAGCATCACACACAACATTAATAGAGAATCCATTACCAGGAATGAAGGAGGACAGATTGTAAAAACTCAACTTACAATTGATCCCTTGGAGCCTTTTTGTCCATGAGTTCCCTGGCAAAAACCAAAAACAAAAATTGGAAATAGAGATGGGCGAAGATGATGGTGGAGAACGGGGGGTGCAACTTACAGGAATACCAGGAGGACCAGGAGGACCCAGAGGACCTTGAGGACCCACAATACCCTGATGTGAGATAAAACCATATATTAGAATGGAATGAAGACTTTTCTCGAGACTTCACTTTGATATGAACTCACCGATTCACCCTTGCCGCCAGCGTTGCCCTGAAGTCCAGGCAGACCTCTGTCTCCCTTCTCTCCAGCGTCTCCAGGGGGTCCGATCAGACCGATCAGACCGGGGTGGCCCTGCACAAGAAGGCATCAGTATTCCGCTTGATTTTTAAAATCGAAACAGATGAATATATTGCAACAATTTGCAAGGAGCCACATTTTCTTTCTTCACAGTAGGGACGGTGTTCTTGGTATGGAACTCAACTGATGCTAATATATTGCAAGATTGCAAGTGACGAGAGCAAATCTGCTATGTTATTATTTATTAACGACTGCAACCTGAGGAGCGAAGTCGATTGATAACTTGTTGTTCAGGTACTTTTTCCTAATGTAAATAACGCTAATTATCATCGCTGTCTTACCTTCTCTCCCTTGAATCCCGAGTCGCCTTTCATGCCAGGAAGTCCGGGTGGTCCCTGTTGAGGGTCAGGATGGTGAGTGTAAAAGACAGTAGAAAAACCCGGCGCGGATCGACAGTATTTTAAGAGAACTTACAAGTGGTCCAGGAGGTCCGTCTTTTCCAGAGGCTCCAGGAAGTCCTTGCTCGCCCTAATATCCAACGGAAGACATATTTGACTTAACATGTCCGCTAACAAATACTTCAGGTACTTACAATATCACTACTCCTCATTTCCATTCTTTCAGACAGCAAAACGCAATACTCACAACGGGGCCGGGGATTCCTCGAAGACCCTCAGCACCTGGCTTTCCGGAGGGGCCCTGGGCTCCCACGGGACCGGTCTTTCCGGGTGGTCCCTCAGCTCCGGCTTCTCCCTGGGGGAGGCATCGGGGTTTTAAGTTTGTTAGAAAAAAAAGATTCTTTTTGTTTGTCCCATTAGGGGTCGCCATCGCGTGTGCTCTCAGATGAAACGCTCATATTTGTTTGGCACAGTTTTTACGCCGGATCCCCTTCCTGAAGGAACCCCTCAGGGGGAGTGGAGGCCCCAGTGAGATACGAACTCATGACCCCTGTTTTTTTTTGGGGGGGGTGGACTCAAGGTGTGCCAAATATTATCATATCTGAGTTGCAAGAACTGATTAATTGCCAACATGCAAGCTGGGATTGTACCATTCAAATTGTACATTTCTGATCAAGTATATTGCTAGCATGCTAACAGTTGGTCTGCTAAAATATAGCAAGAACGGCAACTTAGGTTTTTTTTTTTTTACTTGATCACACGTTGCTGTCAGGTACTACTTCCAATGAGAATTGGCCAAATACAAACATGCTAACTTATAGTAAGATAGTAGTCGAGAAAGCTATAACGTTGAAGGATTTGACATAATCGTGCTATTGAGTTGCTATTCCTCATGACAAATTATTAAATGCTAACACGCTGTTATTTTGTTCTGCTTCGATCAAGATTTCACCTTGGATCCTTTCTCTCCTTGTCGTCCTTCCTGTCCTGCCGGTCCAATGGGTCCCTTCAGAAAAAAAACAAAAAAAAAAAAAAAAAAAACAACCCACACAGTTATTGATGGCGCTATTATTTGATTCACTGACCTTGAGAGGTTTTCCGTTACGCTCCAAACATGCTAAAAGCTAAAAGCTGTCCGAACAGCCTTTGGGTCACCAGCATTGTTGTGGTGGGCCATTGGGGGCAATCATCAAATGTGTGTGTTTGTGTGTGCACCCAAGCGTGCTAATGCTAATGTGCATCATCGCGTACCATACGGAGTCCATTCTAAAGATTATTACTGCGACATCATTCATAAAATCAAAATCTATGATAATTATACGAAAGAACATTATTGCGGTACAACACGCGTTCTGCAAATTGTCATATAAAATGCACCATAAATTATGAGTAATAAGACAACAGTCATAGATGATATAATACACATTATACATTATTATAACTATGCATTAAAAGTAATAGATTTTAAAAAATGAAGCCTATAATGTTGTGTACAACTGTATTCCATTATGAATGACGTGATCTGTATCTTTAAATATGGCAAACACTCACCAAAGTTTATTAGAAATGTAAAATCAATTACATTCAATAAATATTAATAAAATAATACATGATTACTTTTATTATCCAACACTAACCCTATGATTGGATTAATATACTTTCTGATTATTATCAGGACAGTTTTGATGTCACACTGCATATTTTCATTAAGTAGCGCTCCAAATAAATGTCATATCATTATGATGCAATGTGGTTATTGTCCAATAAAATGTTCTACACCTTGAAAATATAGGGATTTTTTTTAATAATACAAACAAAAACATTACTTTCCAGACAACATCATTCATTTCAAATTTCAAATTGAAATCCCTCACCCGTTTGCCAGGAGGTCCTGGTACACCGGCCTCTCCAGAAGGACCTGGCGGACCCTAAAAGTCGGAAGGGAAAAAAAAATGGTATCATTGGGATGCAAATCTTCCTATTGCAAATTACCGATTTTTTTTTTATTTTTAGCAACATACCGGTTGACCGGGCTCTCCGTCGTCTCCCTTGTCACCTCCTAAACCGTCAAGGCCCTAAATGAAATGTTGAGATTTTTGAAACATTCAAATCAATATACATTTGCAACCACACAAAATGGATGCCACACGATGACGCGCCATGATGATGTACAGCAGTTACATTAGCAAATAACCACAACATAAAAAATAGGGATAAATTATTAATCTATATCTATCTAATTTATATTGTATGTATGTAACACTTACAGCAGCACCTGGCTCACCAGGAGGGCCGGGATCTCCTGGGAAGCCGGCAGGACCCTGTAGAGACAATGAAAAGAATAAGTCAGCTTTTTAAATGGAAAAATATATAAATATATATGTCATGATTTCAAGCATTTCCACATACAGGGTTACCCTTGGGACCATCATCTCCAGGGGGTCCGCGAGCCCCGGCGGGTCCTGCGGCTCCGGGTGGTCCGGAGTCTCCCTTCTCGCCAGTCTCTCCTCGGAGTCCCTGAAGATGGAAAAACCCACCGTGGTGCGATTCTGTCACCACAACAACTTCTGCGCTGTCATATTTGATATTTACATTTTGAGTGAAAAGGACTTACAGCTGAACCTGGCTCTCCGGGTGATCCTGGGTTCCCGGCTTCACCAGTTTCTCCCTGTTGAGCGACAAGAAAGAGTTTAGCAAGCTGTGTTAAATGCAGCAAAATACTGATTACCATAGAGTAGCCTTTCCCCAAAATCAAAACAACATCCCGAGAGAGCTGGAGTACCCGCTCTTAATCAAACATACACAATCAAAAACACCCTCATCTTCCCTGCGACCCCCCCCCCAAAAAAAAAAAAATAGAAGCTAGCTGCACATAGCTTGATTGTCAAGTTTAAGCCTTTTGAAGCCATGAAGACCCTTCAACATTTCAACAGCGGTGGCGCACCACCATTCCCTGAACACACCTTCAAATATTGACACATTATATTAATTACGTACGGGCTCATTGCCAGAATATCAATTTTACATCATAAGCAGCCTTTCACAAACCTTTTAAGTCAGTAAAATCTTGTCCAAACACGTGTTGTGAAAAATGTAGCTACCACGAGCTCGGTGCGCACAGCGAGATCGGACGCAGCCGCCTTCGACACCCCACCAGAGAAGGCGCACCCCCTAAAACAGTACCACAAAAACCTCACCTTCTCGCCCACCGCTCCTGGTCCTCCGATACCACCTGGAGGTCCTTGAGCTCCCTGCGAATGCAGCGTACAGCACATGAGAATGAGGGCCGCCAATAAAGGATATAAATATTACATAACAGGGAAAACAAACTCACACTGGCTCCACCAGGACCCTGAGGGCCACGCGGGCCTGGCGGTCCAGGGGGACCCTGTATAAAAAGACATGGACATGAAGTTATTTCTCAAAATATTCACATTATGATATTTAAAATTCTCAAAAACCCACCATAGCGCCAACGTCGCCGTTCTCTCCCTTTTCGCCTGGAGGGCCTGGCAAACCCTGGAAGAGGTCCGAGTCGTATTTGTCAGAGTAGGAATTTTCAAACTTCTTTTTTTTTTTTAAATTACAACTTTACAAGTAAAACATTTTAGCTTGTCAGAGAGTTAGAATCATAATATTCAGTTACACTTTGGATCACATTGATTTTTGAAAAATGTCATCTTTATAATTTCACACTTTTTTTGTGGAGGCTCATATGAAGCACAATAGTCTAAACTCCAAATCGCACAATTTGTTTGGATGTTTTCCACACACTGTACACATTGAATGCGACAAAAGCATTCGGCACATATATTCCCTCGGTCTCACGCTTACCTTTTCCGTTCGAATGCCCCCTAGTGGCCGTTAGGAAAAATGCACACATTAGCCGCATCACCGCATAAACCGCAGGGTTGAAAGCGTGTGAATAAAGTCATGGCTTATAGGCCGGAAATTACGGTAATTGATAATTGCCCGAGGCTACTCTTCGGAATGTTGCGAACGTGGACAAATAAATAAAGCGTCGAACAGCGTGTGGGCTAATAAATAACGACAGTGTTTGTCAAAATAGATATTGGATTAGAAAGATGCACACTTTGTACGCTAATATTTCTCTTTCTTTGAAGTGTTCAACATCTCCACATGCATATTCAGCTGCATGAGCAATAAAACAATCTATTCGTTCATTGCTCGCAGTGAAAAAAAATTCGTTCGTGCTGTGGTCCGAGTGGACATTCACTGAAGGCCATTCTTAATTAAAAGAGAGGAGATCAGAGGAGTGCAGGAGGCCCAATTAAAACCCACTTGCGGTGAATAAAGACGTTATCGCTGGCCGGCGGGCGCGCTCCGACTATGGAGGATATTAACTTTCAGAAGTGAGGCGTAAGTTTCTTGTCCTTTGGATTAAAAGACGAGGCGGCTTCTTCTTTCATTTTGTGGGCTGATTTAGTTGCATCTTTCTCTGCTAAAATTTACTTTGAAAAATTCCCTAGTGCGCCGTTGCTCCTTACTGTTTTTGTTCCCACTCCACTTGGCTTGTTTAGATTCTGCTAATTGGCAAAGCTTTTTCTAAACAAAGGACTTTGGTTCGGAAAATCTTCTGTCACTGCATGTGTTAGCTTTTTGTGCTAGCAATGAGCGAGGTCGCCAGTTATCTTGTATGCATGCGGCTCGGCACACTGCGAAGCGCTAAACGTTAGCGCTGACTGATTTGTAACTCGGCGTATTTAAAGCAAGAGAAGGCGGGAGGGGAAACAAGCATTATTTAACCGGGAGCGAGGCCTCATGAATTTTTAAAGTCGTGTCGACGAGATGAAATGTCATTAGCAGGAAGTCATTTGTGCTCAGGAAAACAAATGACGAGGCGTACATTTCGACAGGGTTACGTGTTCGGGGAGTAGCAGAAGGAAGAAGGACAAACCTGTAGTCCGATGGGTCCCGGAAGACCGGGGAAGCCGCGGGATCCTTCGTCTCCTTTCTGGCCAAACATCCCCTGCTGACCTCTGGGGCCGGACTCGCCGTCGGTGCCCTACGGGAGGCCCAAAAGAGTCACGTATTCAAGGTTACGCGGTTGAGGGGAGGGTCAATAAGCACTTAGCAACCCAGATACGGGTCCATCGGGGAGGACAGTTCACTTAACGACAATCCTCAAGGTCGCCGTTTGATGACCGCTTGTGCCGATATTTATTTTTCTTTCCTTTCCATTGAATATGCGATCATAGCTTTTCACAGTTGTTCTAACAAAAGGAAGGACATTTTGTACATGACGGTACACAGTGGAGCGACTGATTAGATCGTCTGCCTCACAGTTCTGAGGACGACGGGTTCAAAACCGGCTGCGCTTGTGTGGACTTCGGACGTTCTCCCCGTGCCTATGTTTTCTTCAACTACTCCGGTTTCCTCCCACTTTGCAAAAACATGCTTGCGAGGTTGATCGAAGACTCTGGATGGGAGTGCGAAGTGTTGTTTGTTTGTATGTGCCCTCTGTTTGGCTGGCGACCACTTCAGGGTGGACCCCGGATTTCGCCCAAAGACAGCCGGGATAGGCTCCAGCACGTTTGTGACCCTCATGACATTAAGCTTGAAGGAAAATTGAAGGATGGATGAATGTATTGGTCAAATTACATGAACTTTGTTATCCTAGAATTCAACATTTTTTATCTTAATATTTTATTTTTTATTCCACCATATAATTGTGACTTTTTGTCTAATGACTTAACATTCTTCCTAAAAATGTTTTTCCCTCTTTAAATTCAGATTTTTGGGGTAGGAAAATAACTCTTAATCTTGTAAAATTACAGTTTCCCACCACAGTTACACTTGTAAAATATCCATCCATCCATTTTCTTTGCTGCTGATCCTCACGAGCGTCGCGGGGAGAGCTGGAGCTGATCCCAGCTGTCAACGGGCAGGAGGCGGGGTTACACCCTGAACTGGTTGCCAGCCAATCACAGGACACATAGAGACAAACAGCCGCACTCACAATCACACCTAGGGGCAATTTAGAGTGTCCAGTTAATGTTGCATGTTTTTGGGGATGTGAGAGGAAACCGGAAATAATATATACTTGAATTTTAATTTTCTTCTTCCCGAGCTTCTCACCCACTCTCTCAGGGAAAGATCTCGCCTTCCAGTCCACAAGACCGACAGCATGGGGCAATTAGAGAAAATAAATCACAAAACGATTTTTCTCCTTGTAAAATGATGACATTTTCCCCTATCGTCAAGATTTGCTTTTATTGTATATAACTTTTAATTTACTCCAGGTCCAGAATTTGTCCCAGCATGACCCCAATTCCCCCTGGCAAGTTACGGGGTACAGAGATTTTCTTTTTCAATTTACCCCTCAAGTGACCCCAAACAGAAGCTCCACTGAAAAATAAACAAATGAATAAACAATATTCTAAATTAAGTTAACAAAAGCGTGTCGAGTGAATCTAGGCTAGGACTTCCATTAACCTTCTCGGTCTGATCAAACCTTTCGTGAAAAGAATAATAAGCACAAATTAGCAGAGCTCTTGCGGCGCCACAGCAAATGCAGCGCAGACGACGTTGATATGAATTGACAAATAAATATTCACTAATTGCCTATTCAGCGCAGCCGTGCTACTGCTCTTGGCCAGAATTTCCTCATCATTTCCGCACCCCGCAGATGCCGACTTTTGGCTGCTAAAGATCGAACATTTACAACAACGTAACGCTCGTTATGCTCCCTCCTCCCCTCGGGTTATTGCCCACCGCAGAAAATCTCGCGCTAATGAGGCCGACGCGGGGGCGAGCGCGTCGGCCGCGCCGAGGCGGTTTCCCTCTCTTAGCTCGTGATTGGCAGCTCGGCACGCTGACGTGCCGCTGTCTGCCGTCTGCGTTATTTTTTTATGATAACAACGTCAGCGTGGCTTGTTAAAAGTTCCCCAAGAGTCGGACAAAACTCTGCAATCAATTGCAATAATAGTTTGGTCTCCGGAGTGCCTGCCATCCATCATAAGAGAAATTATACAATCAAGTAAATGTTTTGTTAGCAGCTTATTTCTCAAAAGGTGTCGGCACCTTTTGGCTAATTTCCATAATATTACCATCAAATTTATCAGCCCATGATTGGCAGCTAGTCTGGGATAACATCCTCCTTTTTCAAGCCATGGCTGCATACAGTGAACACACGCGTTTGCAATTTGTGATTTTTAACCCTTTAAAGATTTTTGGGGTGGCTTCTTGGGGCCAAGGAACTATGTGGAAGTGAGTGGAGGAGCTTCATTTAGTGAGACAATAGCCTTGGCACATAGAGGGGATCCTCTGTTTACAATAGTACTGCCATATGATGTTTCAAAAGTTGAAGAATGTATTATTTTGCGCATTGTGGTAAGAAATAAATCGTCATGTGGCGCAGGGAGCAGTTCTTGCAGTTTTTCCTTTTGGGGGCTGTTTGTGTTTGTCCACTGCATGCGCCACATGCATGGATCCACCACACCGACTGACAAGCGACATCTGCCATCTTGGTGATGAAGTGCTGCCTTCAGAGTGAAAATACGATCCCTGATTTTCCTGTCTACATGGGCTATGGCTTTCTTCTTCACATTAAGTCGACTTGGCTCATCGCAACTTGCTAGCTTGGGGCGCTAGTCATCATAGTAAAGACGTACTAGGATTTGGTAACCTGGTTTTAGCATCACACGCCCCCTCCCTCAAAACAAGCAATAAAAACTGGATGTTTTTTTTTTTTTTTAAAGGATAACTGTCACGCACTGAGAAAGTCGAAAATGAACGTGAAGTGGTACTCACAGCTGGACCAGGAGCTCCGATCACTCCTTGAAGACCAGTTGGACCTGGTGGACCCTAAAGGAGGAACAATTATAAAGCTTATAATGACAACACATCCTCATAGTTTTCCGCCAAATAAACATTTTATACGAAAGCTTTTGGACTTACAAGTTCTCCCTTGTCTCCTTTACCTCCCTTCTGTCCGGGTCCACCGACCTCTCCCTGCAGGGGCGATGCAAAAAGCAGCAGAGCTTACTTTCCTCCCCGCCATTCTCAATCTTTAAATGTACTTTTTCAAAGTCACCTTCACCGCGGTTGGCCCGGTAAATATTTCTCCCGAGACGCTTATTTGATTGGCCCACACAACAACCTTGAAGCGAGTACTTTCGCTTAACTGATTGTGCGCGGAGGACGTGACTGGGACTACTTTACACCCACCTTGTCACCGTCCTCTCCGGGCGGGCCCTGAGGTCCGCCTGAACCGGGAAGACCAACAGGACCTTGGATGCCATCGCGGCCAGCGGGGCCCATGGGACCTTTCTCTCCCTAATGACATAAAAGATGACAAATGGATTGTAGGAACCATGCGAAAACAATTGACCGTGGGGTAAATAAAGCTACTTACAGGAGCTCCCTTCTCGCCAGCCGGTCCTGGTGGTCCCGTGGGGCCGTTGCGTCCCGTCAGGCCGATGGGACCTCCGGGACCAGCAGCGCCCCTCTCACCGGGGGAACCCTGTCACATTGAATGCATCGGTCAGTGTGAGATCAATTACCTCCTGGCTGGACTTGTTTGACGCATAGATGCATTTTACTCAAACATAGTGCTAAGGTTTCATTAAGGTGACATTTCAAAATAAAAGCCGTAAATGGCACTGATGTCTGATGTAGTTTAATGTGAATTTTTTATTTTGAAGTTGCCCCCTCTCTGGCTTTGCAGTTTGTGAACGCGCACAACTGACCAACAGAACCTTATAATTCCTTGATGATTCACAATATGGACGGGGATTTTCAGATGAAAAGTCAATGCTTTGTGCCTTTTATGCATTAACTGTATTTCCTTCCAGTAAGATGGAATTCATGATCGCACTTTGTAATAGCACATTGATTCAGTTTGTCCTTGGTAAAGGAAAATGATTTTTGAATACCTTTATTATTATTATTTTGCTATCATCTATCATTTATTCTGACATAAAGGTTCATTTTGCACTGAAAAACGGTTACATATTGTTTGGTGAGAAGTACTCCAATCAAAAAACCCAGTGTTGAGCGGTCAGCAAGGGTTCTTTAGGTTTAGAAGAGCCCAATGTTGTGTTCTTAGCCATTCTTGGGTGTAAGACAAAAATGCATCACTTTCATCCGGAATGGGAGGCGGACAACTTTTTCACTATGTCATTTTCGAACTGCGTTTGCCTTATCTGCTAGCATAGTGAAATGTGCCGTGGCATTTTCGAGCTGTTTATGGAAAATACGACACCGACATGCCGCCGAAAAGCAAGCTGAGAATGAGAAAAGTAAACGAACTAAAATCCCAATTGGTCGCGCGGCAAAATCTCTGAATCTGGGTGAACCAGCCCAGGTGTGCATTTTCATTCGTGTGGCGTTTAGTGATCATCTACGTGAACTCAGATAGTTAAAAAAAAATGTTAAAAGTTAATTATGTTGTTATAATGGCTCATGCGGTTATGCAAGGTACACAAACATACATTTACACAATCCCCAATATACTTTAAATTAAATATGTTTTGCATTTTTGTAGTCGATCGCGAGAGGCTGGCTGCTTGAAAAGTAGGTCTTGGGGTAAAAAAGTCTGGGCAACCCTGCTCTTGAATTACAATTTTATGCTCTTCCGACTTTATTCCACCCTGCACAGATTCAATACCCCCTTGCAGTACAAGATTCAGCAAAGCAGCTTCATTTTCACACTACCGTACTCTGAAATATAATATGAAGCAGGTGAGGTGAGGTTGAGGCAGACATGCTAACAACTAGTTAGCCACTGTGCTAACTACGTAATTAAAGCAGGTTCATGCTGATTTAAATCGCAGCATGTCGGTGTGGCTCACATATTGGAACACAATGGTAGCACACAGCTAAAGCCGTCATATATGGTCAAAATTATGGTATACCACAGGCTAAATTGAATGAGAAAATAAAAGCCTTGGAGCTCTCTATGTTGCAATCCCCTTCAACGACTTTGCAGCAGTCGCAGGAAGTCAGGGTGTTGCGCTCTCCATCCCAAAATATTCTCGCCAATTTGAGCTAAGTGCCTCCTCGCGGTCTCTTTCACAGATGATCTTTTCATGTCGGTGTATCGGCAGTCATCTGACGGGCTGTCGCCGGAGAGGTACTTTGGGGGGTGTAATTATAAGAAGGGTCGCGTTTCGAAATCGGCTGTCTGTCAGCTCCATCGCGCCCCCGCGGAGGCTTTTCAAGAGTCGCGCTAATGTGCGGATTACGCCACCATTAGCGAGCCTGCTCACCCTTCCAATTTGAGTGGGTACAATTACTACCGGTGGGGGGTTGTGCTTTTAGCGCAAAATATCAGTGAAACCAAGTTTTTCCTACATTGCATTTGAAATGAGATTCAACAAAAATTGTGTTCATAGAACCAAGTGTTGATAGTACAAATGCACGACTTACGATGGGACCGGGGGGACCCTGGGGACCTTCTCCTCCTTTCAAGCCACCTGGACCCTGAAAGCACAAAGAAAGGAGAGGTTGGTGTCACATGATGACACCCCCCCCCCCCCAAAAAAAAAAAGAAGAACCCATGGTGGAAAAGACAGGAAGTCTTTCATTTTGGTTTGAAGATGTCATTTGAGGATCATTTTGGCTAGTGCCAAGTGTCATTGAAAAGCAAACCCTGGAAAAGGAGTTTTTGAAATATTGTCTTATTACTACCAAATTTGAACCACGTATACTCAGATCAGATGAATGATGCCAATCTTGGTCATTGAATGTGGGTGAAGCAACAAGAAATTTGGTAACCACAGAAGAGTCTCAAGAAGTAATGCCTGAAAAGACAAGACATCTGCCATTTTGACAACTTCGGCATCATCTTGATAAAGATTTACATTTGGCCACGAATCTATGAATTGCGAGAGAGTTTAGCATTCAAAGTCTGGTTCGCTTAGCAGCTTAGTAGGCATGTCTGTCATTAGTAGATAAATAAAAATGGAACAACTAATGTCGGAAAAGACAGGAAGTCTGCCATTTTGGTTCAAAGCAGTCAGAGTGCAGTAAAATTGGATTTTCTGTAGCCCATAAACTCATAAATGAAAAGGTATAGGCAGCTTTTCAGTTTCGTTTGAGCGTCAATCTTCGCCGAACGAACTCGTCTTATAGATTTTTTTTATTTTAAATTTAAATAATATAAAAAATAATGATAATTGGATGAGACTAAATTCAGGAATGTGTGTAGCTATCATCATTTTGGGTGGGCGGAGCCTGGCAGGAAAGTTCAACCACTCACCTTGAAATTGTAATAGCTCAATTTAATAACCGAATTTACTTTGTATTAGGTAAAATGCCCCCGTAGCGTTGGTTTCGTAAACCAGGGGTCGTGAGTTTGTATCCCACTGGGGCCTCCACTCCCCGACAGCGGTTGCGTCAGGAAGGGCATCCGGCGCAAAAACAGTGCCAAACAAATATGAGCGTTTCACTGTGGTGACCCCTAATGGGACAAGCCGAAAGAAACTCACTTTTACGTTGTATAAGGTAAAAAATCATGATGTAGAAGTCTGGGTCCATCTATGCCTGTTTGGCCATCATTTGTCGTTTGTCTTCTTGGCTATGCAGTGAGCGCTGTGCATTCATCTGCGCTGAATCACCGCTGCATAGGGGGGGGTCTGCTAGCCAGACGCAATAAAGGACTTTCATTACCGTAACTCATTCGTGAGCTCTCCAGAAGTGCCAGCGGGCAAGGAGGATGCCGAGTGAGCAGAAGATTCCAGCCACACACACAAAAAAAAAAGGAAGTATAGGCTCATATATACTGTATGTGTGTGCATGTAAAAACGTTTCTACACTTGTATGATGATTAACGAAGTATATAAATGTGAATTCTGAATCCATTACGCATCATTTGTCATCAAGTATTTTATTTTTTTAAATTTTTGCTTATTTTGACACGCGTACGACCATTAAAACGGCAATAGTTGTAATAGTTACAGACAAAACATTGTTTCAACAGTAAACAAACATCGTGTGGTTTTTTTTTTTTTTTTTTTTTTTACAGGAAAGTCAGTGTTACCTACCATGCCACCAGGAAGACCTCTTGCCCCCTGGAAGCCCCGCAGACCTGCAGGTCCTGGCTTACCGCCGGGCCCCTGAGGGCCTGGATCTCCCTGTAGGGAGACAAACAACCTATTCAGAGACTGTCAAGGGGAACCAAAAGTTACACTTGAGAGCAAGCAAAATGGTAGCATTGTTTTTAAAAAAAGCACTTTAGCCTTAAGTATACTGTACTTCTTAAATAATAATTGTAATAATTACTAAATTGGTTGCATGACTTTCAACAGAAAATGGCAATAATATTTTGACACACACACCAGATGCAACATCAATTGCGACACATGGCTATCAGTGCAGTAGCGCCGCACCGTTTCGGAAAAACAATAAAAGATGTGACGTTTTGCTGCATGCTTTGAAGGTGGAAAAGTCCCACCATCTGCTGGACAGACAACGGGAGCTTGATTTACGAGTTGCGGTGAAGCAACTCATGTAGTGAACAATTTTACGCCCCCTGGTGGCCAAGATGTGCACACAAGAAAGAAGCTGCATAACTGTGTATAATAAAAGTACAGGGGACAAACTGTTTAATTTGTTTAACTTTCTATTTATGTATGTTACGACTGAATGTTTTTATACACGACTGCCAAGTGTTACTTTATTAAAAAAAGACCTTACATTTTTTCATTGTATTTTTTTTTGTGCGTTCGAACGGATTAATGGTCATTTCATGTATTTGAATAGGCAGGATTTGAAATACATGTTTTGAGTACAAACATGGCCACAGAATGAATCCAATATGTAATCAAACAGTACATTCATTCAACACAGCCATAAATGTCTGAAAAAAAAATAGATTCAATGGCACAATGTGTCTCAAAGATCGCATTGATAAATTCACAAATACAATCACAATTTAAGTACAATTTTACGAATATTGTTTTTTAGATGAAATAAACAAAATACAAGAACTAACATTACAATTTTTTCCAATAGAAAAATTTTAAAAAGTATACACGCAATAAACGTTATAAAAAATGAAAACAATTTCCGGCCTTGACTTGACTCGACAATCCATCCAAAACAATTCTTCTTGAGATTTTGTGGGAATTAAAAAGCGCTTGTTTACCTTTCCGCCCTCTTTCCCAGCAGCGCCTGGCAAACCTTGCTCTCCGGGTGGGCCCGGGGAACCTGGGTGTCCTCGCTCTCCACTGGGTCCGGTCTCTCCAGTTGGACCCTGAAAACCGACACCAAAGTTGTTCAGTTTTCATATATATATTTTTAACTATCTACTTGGCAAACTGGCAAATAATTTAATTTCAGGGTTTCATAACATGGACATACTTGGGGTCCAACGACACCTCCAGGTCCTGGTGGTCCCGTCTTTCCTTGGAAACCCTGAAAGATGAAGAAACAGGTGAGTCATCTTGCTAGATCGTGAGCTTCGCTGGCTAACTACACCTCACGATAGTAGATTAGGATTAGTGAGACCGTGGTTTAGCAGAAGGTCAAATCGGAATTAAAGGGTAGGGGGGTTCAAATTAACACTGACCGTCTCTCCTCTCTGTCCAGGGTGACCTGGCAGTCCGTCTTTTCCTGGTGGGCCCTAAAAGTACGGTGGGAGGTAAAAAAAAAGACGCTTTCATGAAAACAAGACCGCTGAAAAATCTTATTAAAAATGCGATTGTAATTACTTACATTGGGTCCCTTTGGTCCAGGGAAGCCTACAGGTCCTTGTGGTCCTTGAGGACCCTTTCATGAGGGAAAAAAAAATTGGTAAATTAAAATTTATTTCCAGAAAACGTGATTTTCTTCAATCATCCCATTTTCTATATACAGGTTAATGACACACACAAAAGTAAAACAAGGTCTAAGAGAAAATGAAAAAATCAAATGAATTCAAGAAAAAGAGTTTAAAAAATTTGGAAATATATTCAAGGTATATATGTCATCCACAATATTTAAAACAGTTTTTTTATGCTTAATTGCCTTTTAGTTGATTGTTTTATAAAGTCAAATAAAAACAATACATTTGATAAAACACTTTCTTATTAATATCAAATTAAACAAACACGGGGAAAAAATAATAGATTAAAAAATGATCACTTTATATTATTTTATATTAAGTTTAAAATAAAAAAATAGATTAATTATTTTGAAACCTAAAATAGAAATTCAAAAAATCCTTAAAAAAAGATTCAATTTTCTGCTTGTGGATCCCAAATATAGGAATTAAAAATAAAAAAAATAAAAACTATCTAACACTACTAAATGTATTTTAAGTACAAAGTACAGTTTCAATGAGGTGCTGCATGCTTTGAATGAGGTAAATGTAGCATCGTGTTCTGGACCTACATAAAGTTATTAAATTGCAAAACTAACCCTCTCTCCGGGTGGTCCTGAGGGTCCATCGCTGCCTGAGGTGCCCTGCAGGAGATAAAAGTAGAACACATTGTCAGCTCGCCGCAAGTCAAAGTCACATTCGTCCAAATTCACACAATCCATCAATGAATTCGCTGATCACCTTTGCTCCTGGTTTTCCTGTCGGGCCTCTGGCACCACGCCCACCACGTGGACCCTACACACACACACACGATTGCACATACGTACTATTGTCATTGTCGGAATTAAACATTGTGTGGAAAAGATGCAGCAAATAAGTGCGTAGTGTCCACCCAGCACTTTGATGCCCCCCACAAAGAGGGCTGTTATTATTATTTGAGCAGCATAAATCATTCATGGTTCAGATGCATGAAATTGCCTACCGTCGGGCCGCGTTGGCCTCGAGGTCCGGATTTGCCAGCAACTCCCTGACCAGACAAAAACAACAACAAAACAAGCTTCAATTTAGGGGGAAGGCGAGATCGTTTTTAATGACTTTGCGGAAGAAAACTTTGTCGTCACTTGGACATCTCTGGACAAACATACAGTGCAGTAAACGGTGAAGGTGTGTTGCTATTGACGACCATCGTGTATCGTTTTTGTGAAAAAAAAAAAAAAAAAAAAAATGAGGGATGAAATCGAAAAATTATTATTCTTTAAAGGAACCCATTAAAGTGAATAAATACTTTTTTAAAATAATAAAACTAATGGAGTACAAAGATTAATAATTACAAACAATAAAATGCAAATTTGAAATAAAAAGGTTGTGTGAAAATGATTAAAGGGTGAAATGAAGAATGACATAAATTATTATTTCAAGATTAAATTAATACAATGAAATCAATACAAAACTTAATGTAATCAATTTTTTATAGTATAGTTATTTACAAATACTTGAAAAACAGAAATTTAAATATTAAAATAAAATGTAATGGCACTAGTTAATTAAATAAAACGAAGGGTTGATTATACCGAAATGATAATTTTAAAGACTAAAAATAGATAACACCTAATAAACAAAAACTGTAAACTTTTAAAAATTAACATAAAACTTAATATATTTTATGAATGGATACTTTAAAAATAAAAAATAAGTAAAATAATCAATACATATACAAAAACAGTAAAAATAATGCAATGAAAGTGTATTGTAAAAAATATCAAATAACGACAACAATACAATCAAAATTTAAATATAATTTTACCAATATTGTTTTTAAGACTAAATAAAAAAAAATACAAGTACTAACATTAATATTTTTTCCCAATGGAAAAATATAAAAAAAAATACATGTAATAAACTTTCTAAAAAAATTAACTTTTGCTGGCCTGGACTTGATTCGATAAAACAGAGCTCACCCTTGCGCCTTTCTCGCCGTTAGAGCCGGGGAAACCGGGGAAGCCGTTGGAGCCCTGCAAGACAAACGCAAAGAGCAAATTGGTAAGAGCCATGACACCCCCCCGCCCCCCACCCCAAAAAAAAGCACTCTACTGCCAGTAATCAATAGCAGTATTTGCTGTGTTGATAAACAAAGTATTCAGAATTATCTATTGTCCTTACATTGAACTTGGAATATCAAATATTTAATTCATTTGATAATTGTAAATAAATTATGGATGACATTAAGGATTATATGACAGTCAAACACAAATAAACAAAATACATGAGTACATTTTCTATCGCAAGTTCCAACACACAAGTTTAATTAATTAAAGCAGGTTTGCACTCACAATCAATCGAAAACTAATCATGAATATGTCAGGTCACATCCTGGAAGAATGAAATAATACGCTTCACTTACTTTGGAACCTTGTCTTCCAGGGTATCCTGGCAAGCCGGGCACTCCGAGTTTTCCCTGAACAGAGGAAATTAAAAATGTTTACAATGAAATCAACTTTTAAGTCAGTCTTGGTTCGTAAATTCAACTCTTCACCTTTTCTCCAGCCAGGCCGATGGGACCGGAATCGCCATTGGGTCCTGACATGCCTTTGGGACCTTCGGGTCCATCTTCTCCTCGGGGTCCCGTGACACCTCCCTCGCCCTGGATGACCCCAAAACAATCTCTTATTAGCATTTACTTGGATTTTTAAAAAAATATCTTTTTGGTCTTTCTGCTGAAAACGTTTGGAGAACTTACCTTGTCGCCCTTGAGGCCCATGTCGCCTTTAAAGCCAGGGAAGCCATCTTCTCCCTAGATTTCATCAAACCACTCATCAATACATTGATTACATGGTTTTGTCCATGAAAGAGCACAAAAAGCACGAATCATTATAAACAGTGACCTCTGGCGTTATGATGGATTAAAACGAGCTTAATTTAATATCTGTGTTTCTCTGCTGACATCTGGTGTTTGGAAATAAGACTGCACTACAGTCTGACTATATACTGCAATCCATATTTTCCATGGGAATCTCCTGGTATTTAATGGGAATCATCTGGAAAAGACAGTTTTGTGACACTGCGAAATAAAAAATGGAAAAAAAAAACCGTCATGTATCGTAAAGGTTGAACACCTCATGATTAAACAGCGAAATGAAAATGATACACCTGTGAAAAAATTATGAATAAAAATAATAATCACAAACCGAAATTCAAATACTCAATAAAACTACTCAAATTAGTAAATGGATATGTGAATCCGAACGTTTTTGATTGTTGTAAACATTATACAACTGTACAAACATTGAATCATTATAAATGTTAAACATTGTATCTTAGAGTTAACTCGTGTGAAAAAATACGATTAAGAAATTATCGCACTCCAAATATATCAGAAATTATAAAATATTATATAGATGTATAAATTATTATCTATCCATCCATTTTCTTTGCCGCTTATCCTCACGAGGGTTGAGGGGAGTGCTGGAGCCTATCCCAGCTGTCAACGTGCAGGAGGCGGGGTCCCCGCTGAACTGGTTACCAGCCAATCGCAGATAAATTATCATATATTTACTTATGTGTCGAGAGAGAAAGAGAGCAAGAGAGAATCTACACATTATTCTACACACACTAAAAATATGAATATTTTGGTATATTGTTTGAAAAAAAATAGCTATTTCCACAATTTATTTTCATTCTCATAAATTGTCCAACTGAATAACAACCCATCCACACACAAAAGAATAAATACAAAAAGGAATCCGGAATAAGGGACCCATGGACAGTTTCTGGAAAGTTCTGTCTTTGGCAATGGATCAGAATCATTTCTTCACCCCTTTTTGAAAGTAGAGTCACAAAAGACTACCATTGAGGTATTTCATCATCGCGCAGGACGCAACCACACAGTAAATCTTAGCGCTTGCGTTGGAGTCTTAAACACACCCAACAGCCATTTGCATTCAAGCGATCTGTTCATAAAGGTTGTCATTGTTCACTTGTGTGGTTGACGCCTTCCAAAAAAAGATCCGTCTTTTTGTACGGTTAGCGGGCGTCTACGCGATCAAATATTGTTATCCTTGCCAATACCAGAGCCGCGGGATTTGAAAACATGAAATCTATGTTTACCTTTTCTCCTTTTCCACCTTTCAGGCCTCGGATTCCCTCCGCTCCCTGAAGACAAGCACAAATCGAGCTCCGTTTTCGATCACCGTCTCTATCGATCAGTTTTGTCTTGACGAGCACTCACTTTGACGCCGCGGGGCCCGGGGTAGCCGATGGATCCCATTGGTCCGGGGAAACCCTAAGGACGAATAAAAAAATGCAGTTTATTTGATAGATTTCCACTGATTTCCCAGAAGCGCGTAACAAGTTACACATGTGGAAAAGACCGACGGGAGGCTGAACTCAATAACAGACGATGAACTAGTCAGGTGAAAAGTTCTGAAATTGAGGTCAACCACAATGTGTTCCATTTACTGTGAATATTTGGGGCAAGTTGGTCAGTGGGCCACCTCATCTAGCAGATGGCAACGTGCTAAAAAAAAGCCCAATAAGTCCTGCTATTTCTATTTTTGGGAAGTAATGACTCTCCCTATTCTTTTTTTTTTTCCTGCAATGGGCAGAAGAATCTTCTGGCATAAGTTGTCAAGGAAACAGAATTGGTTTTATTTTTTTTTTTTTTTTTTTACTGTGCAGAAATGTTTGTCTCTTGTGAGTTCTGCCTAGCAACAAGAGAACAGTTGAAAGACTAAAACTGTGAATCAACATTCCCCGAATTGGCTGAAAATTGCATCATAGTTTTTGACTGCTGACAGTTGCAAGTATGAAATCATTCAAAATAAATTCAGGACGGAAATTCAAGATTGGATGAAAATAATTTTTGATTCATATAAATATAAACAACCCCAAAAAATATGAATCAGTGACCAAACAAAAACTCAACATATAAAGAATATATGTACAAAATCAAAAGGGAGTGTACAATCAAAAACATAATTAATTATAATAATAATTATAATAACTGAATTAAAACGGTCATAACAACAAATACATTGAACATTTAAAATTGAAATGAACGACTTTCTAAGTTTGAATCTTGTACTCTTCCTGGTATGTAAAGCCTGTCGAAGTGGTTGGTGACTGATCTATTTTTATTTTCTATTTTTTCATAAAAAAGACCACTGTACATCATACTTCATTTGTCACGATATCAAGCCCAAATACCGCACGACACTTACAGCTGCTCCTTTCTCTCCCGGTGGACCCTCTTTACCTGGATGACCCTAAGACAAAAACAAACAAACAAACAAAGCCCCGACATAATTAGTTAAATATAGTATTATTAGTTGACATTTTGAAAAGACTGAGGAAGATATTTACTTACAGGAGGCCCATCGGCACCACCAAGACCAGCCAAACCTTGTTTACCATGAGGTCCCTATGTTCACATGATAAATAAACAGAGAGAGAACGTGGGGAATTAGAAAAAAAATGAAAACAATCAAATCCATTTTACAATATGTAAAATTACTTGGGATGTTCCAAGTCACTTTCGATCCCTTGTCAATACTGCAGCCTTGAAATTTGGCTGATACCAATAACAGTCCGATCCAATGTCAGAAATAATCATACACTTGTTACATATTTTGTGGGGTGAAATATTACAAAAGGCTTGATGATATTACAAATATTGATATTACTCAGAGAAACATAATCAAGGTATAAAAATAATGGACCCATTTATTACTAACCAATGGTGACCTGAAGTCACCTTAACAATAACACGGTACTACAACTTAATAAAATAAATTAAAAGTTACAATAGAAAATCCAGAAAAATTACTTCTCTTAACCATATTTTACATCTTAATGTACCCATTGAAAAATAAATTAGAAAACCATGACAAATGGCAATTAAAAATGATATTTTTAAAGTGCAAAATCATTAAAGTTTATTTTAAGGTATAAATATTTGTTTATGGTGGGAGCATCATTTGCTTTCCCCACAAGTGACGTGATACACTTTTTAACTTTTAATTCAAACTGGGGTTGAGTTTTATTAGCAATCGCTTTTCCTGCTGTGCATGTCTTGACCTATGTGGGGCAGTACGATACATGCAATGAGATCCAGTACACACTTGCCTTAACAAGTAAAGTGGACTTGACGATCAAATATGATTTTAACTAATTTCTCACGGAGTTTTTAAGAATATATGCTAGTGAATATTGTTATATTGCCAGTCTATACGGGGTTATATGCCATTTGTGAATCAAAAGTCATTATTTTTGGGAGACAGTGTCGGAAGTTAAATGCTAATTTTTGTTTGTTGCGTCTGAACTTTGAGCTGAATCAAGAAATAAAGGCTGCGATGTAACTGAACATTCAATATGGATGTATAATTCTTTTGCTATGCGAGTTTAGTTTTTCAGTAAACCTAAACTGGAGTGTCAATAAAAGACTTGAAAGCGAGCAACATCGACGCTTACTCGTATGTTAGCACCTTAGCAACCTGTTGTTGCGGTCACATGGGCGCTGCATGCTGTCTGGGCACAGCACATAGATACTAGTGTGCATGCTTCAGACCGACGCTGTTGGAGGGGAGCAAAGTTTGAACATGAGTGCTAAAACAGGAGATTTTAGTTCGAGTCCGATCTGATCAGATTATTGGCTAACATCAGACTAATGTCAAAGATAGGATCTGGACCTCAATTTGTGGTTCATTCAGGGATTAAAAAATAAAACTAGGCAATTCTAAATATTTCACAAGTGGGCAAATTTGTGTTATTTGCGGTCAATCTTGGTGCTAAAAACCCACCGACAGCAAGGTTTCACTTTATTTCCTGAAAATACCAGCATAAACGTTGCACTTACACTCAAAACGAAACATTGCCTATTAATTGATTTATTTTAGCCTCCAAGTTAGTCAGACAAAGGCAACCGCTTGCGCTCGAAGCTTTCTTTCACGGCAGCACATCTGCAGAAGCGCTTTCAGATGAAAACGAACTTTTAAGGTAGGAGGGAGGGATCACTCACTTTTTCACCAGGAGGCCCGATCGGACCTTGAGGCCCAATGAGACCCTGAAAGAGAAGGCGAGAGAGACAGAGTGGATATTACACGTGAAGTCCAAAAAAAAAAAAAAGTGCACCTGTCAAGTCTATTTCCAGTTTTAATTTGCGTCTTTTCTCCACGTCATTGCTTTCACATTCAAAGTACTTTAGCAGTGTTTATTCAGACGTGCTCAGTCGCCCGTGCAAATGGACTTATTATTTCCTCAAATCACTTAAATTTCGCCCCGAGGGCTCAATCCTTGGGAAGAATAAGTATTTAGTAAGATATTTGACATTTTTTCCCCTCATCCCAAAAAAAACCCCCATAGTTCTTAAGGCCTCTTTGACATTCATGTTGCTCTTGGGTCAACAAGAAAAGAAATATATCTTATATTTACTGTATGATTTTACAATGCAAAACATTTTAGATGAAGAAAAAATACTTATTAAAGCATTGTGTGTGAGGTAAAGCAGTCATAGATTTCATAATAACATAGAAACATATTAATTGGAACTTCCCCTAAAGTTGCTGACTATTTTGAATAATTAAAAAAATGACATGGGTCAAAGTGACCCGGGGATATTATCGCGGTTCCTCCTGGGAAACAAATGTTGGTTGAGGTAAATGCCGGGGAGGAAAAGAAGCACACCCCGACACTAAAATCCCACCTGACGGTGGTCATAATGAATAATGTACAATTTTCAATTTGATCAATTTTCAAAAAAGTTGTTCTTCCCATTAAACTTCTTTTGCATGGCTTGATAAGTGTAATAAAGATCAACTTAAAGTGGATCTTTTTTCATGTATTTACACACCAAATCATGGCCGTAGTTCAATTTGACCCAGAGCGCGTTTAGTTATCCAAAAGCTTATTAAGACTCATTATGAACTCAATTTGTTAACGCGTGAAATAAAACATGACAAGGAGCATTCTATTTGTTGATCACACTTTTTAAGATCAGCACAAGTTCCACAAAACAATAACTGACACATTTTTAATAAGTGAATTTAAACCATAAAATATGTAATTGAATTCCTTTTTATTTTATTTTTTCTCCAAAGGTGAAAAAAAGCACATCCTGCAGTGAAAATCATACATTCAGTGAATAACTTTCATTTATAACTGTTCTAACATTGTATTAATATATTAATATTAATATTACCAATATCAATGTTAAAAAAGCAGTTGCAGTAAAAAATTATAACTAATTTTTGCGGTATGAAAGCCACACTTTACAATGGTTCACTTCAAATATTTGCCCACTAAGTTAATATTAAGCTAATAATTATACTTGCATGTAATTACATGTTCAAATTGACCCACTGACAAAATAAAGTAAAATCACGAAAGTTACAAACAAAAGAAATTACACATTTTCATTTCATATGTTTATTTCATTCATTTGCAAGGAGGCCCTGTAGCTCAGTGGTTAGAGCACTGGTTTGATAAACCAGGGGTTGTGGGTTCGTATCCCACTGGGGCCTCCACTCCCTGAGAAGGGTTGCGTCAGGAAGGGCATCCGGCGTAAAAATTGTGCCAAACATATGTGCGTTCATCTGAGATGACACGCTGTGGCGACCCCGAAAGGGACAAGCTGAAAGAAACTTACTATTTCATTCATTTGCAAGCTTCATGTCTTGATTTGTCAGAAGGGTCAATTTGACCCAGAAGAGAAATATCCACTATTGATAATAATTAGTAATATTAATTCTTAAAATCCAATGTCTACTGAATTCAACAGGAATTATTTTTCATTATCACATTGAGGAATGTGACACAAAGTCTAATTATTGATTGAAATATTTTGCATTGGCGTTAATGAGGTAGAAAGAATGTTTATCGGGATTTTAATACGCATTTGGATCATCAATTTTACATTATTGCTGCTCCCCCTGAGAACCGAACGAAAGTAAACTTCTTCTCGTGTGAATTTTGCGAGCCCCCCAAAAAAGGGGAGGAGGTAAGATTGCAAAGTGCTCGTGCAGACGTTGGATGGAGAAAACAGACGTCTGAGGAGGAGAAGAAAGGAACGGCAAAGGCTTGAACTTAAGGCAGGAAGTGATCATGTTGAGTTAGAAAACAGATCACGCACGCACACACACACTGACAAATAGATAGATGGATGAAGGGAGGACTTACATGAGGACCAGGCAAACCCTGCTGACCGGGAGGACCTGGTTCTCCTTGTACACCCTGTGACACAAAACAAGCGTGTCATAAATATTTTTATCAGATTGTGTTCGTTGCAAAAATAACACCGCCTTAACCTTTCAGATGAAGTCAGGAAAAAATGTTTTCGGACAGTTCCTACATAGAACATAGCGGGTTGTTGCGATGACATGGCTACACTACAACCTAGAACAGTGCACATAAAACATATCGCGGCAGGAAAGTAAACAACCACCGTGCAGCTCAGCTTCTGGCTAGCGGACATCACGGCAAGCGATATGCTTTTGGCGCTATGTCAAACTTTGCATGAGGTCAACATGAATCAAACTGTGATCGCTGCTTTGTTTGTTTTCTGAAAAGAAGTCAAACTATCAACACTGCACCCAGTCAACAGCTGGAGTGTGGAAGAACCGGATGAGTTTAATACACAATGTGGCAGTCTAACTTTTCAGATGAACTCAAACCAAAGTATCAACATAAGATCATTTGCACAATTTATATTTCTGACTCGGCGGAAAAAGTTTGACGAAAGCGCTATTATTCTTCTGTGGATTATTTTGGTAAAGGAGAACCCCACCAAAGACCTTCGTAGCTACAAAGGCAAACCCCACCCTGAGTGATCTATGACCTCACAAATGGACCAAACCAATGAATTTTCATGCAGGAATTGGGGGATAAACATCTTGGGTATCGTCATGAGGCGTCTAAAGATGTGCGATGTGTATTATTGTGCCAAACGAGCGCAGATTACAATTTTTGTTATGGCACCTATTTTGGGGATTTAAATGTGTCACAAACCACACCCAGACAGAAAAACCTCTCTTAGGGGCGCCCGCTTCAGATGTTCCGCGCTTAATATAAACATGACGTGACAACTTTGATGGAAAAGAAGGCTAATGAAGTATCTGCGTAATCCCTGTGTGAGGACAATGAGGCCTAACAGAGATTAACCAAATAACACGTTGGCTTTATGAATATCTTCCCGCCAGTGACTCAGTGATCACATGTGGACTTGTTTAGGCCTCTTGACCAATAAACCCCACCCCTATCCGGCTTCCCGGTGAGACCCGCAGGACAGCTGACACCATCTTAATCATCCTCAAAAAAAGAAATATCCTGCTCTGTAATATTCAAGTGAACTATGACCTCTGTTATGACATGATTGACCTCGAGCAGGGTGGACGATAAAGTGACCACTCTGGTGGTCTTGACACAGGATTCAATGCACTCCTTGGATAAATATAAAGAAAACACACACACACATAGCAAGGAGAAACAAAAACATGGTTCTCACCATATTTCCTTTGGGACCCGCTTGACCATCAAGTCCGGGAAGACCCTACAAGGAAAAGGGTTTCGACAGGTCAGTACAATTAGGCGCAGCCCAATGCGAGTAAAATGAGTTGTCCGGTGTACTTACACGCTGTCCTGCAGGACCCGCGGAACCTCTGGGGCCGAGCAAACCTCGAGGACCCTGCGTAGTGAAACAATTGCAATGTGCACAGTGTGAAATAGAACAAAAATTAACAATTACAAGTAGACGGCATGAAGTAAAATCAATGAAAAACACTGGGTAAGGAACATTGAGCAAAGCCAGGAAGAAAACAAAATAAAAGTGAATACACTAAGAAATCATAAGAGTACTGGCGAAAGAATAATAAGTGTTGGGTCAAACAGAAAAGAAAAACGGCCTATGAGCAAAACAGAAGAGTATCTTGTAAGGGGGGGGGAGTACAGAGTAAAAAAAAAAAAAAGAAAAAAAAAGAAGCATGGTGCAACGAAAATGTTAAAATATTATTGAGTAAAAAAAAAATTGAAAAAAAATATAAAAACAATTAAAAACGTAGAAGACATTATGCATGAAATATTGGGCACAAAAAATATATATCAGCATAAGATCTGAAAACAGCAAAGAACTGTAAGGGCGAGAAAAAGAGTACAGAGTAAAAAAAGTAAAAAAAAAAGCATGGTGCAACAAAAATGGGAAAATATTAGTGAATAAAAAAATGTGAAAAAAATAGAAAAACAAGTAAAAACAAAGAAGACATTATGCATGAAACATTGGACTTTATATATATATATATATATATATATATATATATATATATATATATAAACAACGTAAGATCTTAAAACAGTAAAGAACTGTAAGCGGGAAAGAGTACAGAGTAAAAAAAGTAAAAAAAAAGCATGGTGAAAATATTATTAAGTAAAAAAATTTGAAAACAAATATAGAAAAACAAGTAAAAACGTAGAAGACATTATGCATGAAACATTGGGCACAAAAATATATATAAGACCGTAAGATCTTAAAACAGTACAGAACTGTAAGGGGAGAAAAAAAAGAGTACAGTACATAAAGTAAAAAAAAAAAAGCACATGGTAGAACGAAAAAGGGAAAATATAAGAGTAAAAAAAAAAACTCATTATCAAGACATTATGCATGGAATATTGGGCACAAATATATATATATAACAGCGTAATCTCTTAAAACAGTAAAGAACTATAAAGAACTGTAAGGGGGGAAAAAGAGTAGAGTAAAAAAAGTAAAAAAAAAGAGCATGGTACAACAATATTAGAGAAAAAAAAAAGAAAAACAAGTAAAAAAATTAGAAGACATTATGAATGAAATATTGGGCACTGTACAAGAACAACAAAAAACAAAACAAAACAAAAATATATATATATAACAGAGTAAGATCTCAAAGAAAACAGCAAAGAAGTAAAAGGAAATCATGTAAAATAGTCAAGATACAATAAAGAAGATGGAGTAAATGAGTGTTGCATGACAGTTTTTTTTTGTGTGTGTGCAGCGCATAGTGGCATCAGCACAGCAGCAAAAACAATAACAAAACAAAACAGAAAAATGTGGGAATTTTGAGCGCTCATGTCTATTGTACTCAAAAACACTGACCTCTTGTGGTCAGCTTGAGTATCTCCCACTCCATGTAGCTATCTCAATTTGGAGACTTATAATTAAATGTGTGTGTGTTTGTGTGTCTGCGTGTTGTCATTTCACACACAATAAAATAGACCGTTTGGTCACACACACACTATTTTTTTGGGGCTTTGATGACCATAACGGTGTGTTTGACAGCTTGATTTACCACCGTGTCAGGCTTCGAGTGCATATTTTCTTTTCAGAAGGCAATAAATCCACTTACACCCTCTCCAGCCACACCTCTCTGTCCAACCTGTCCATCTTCCCCCTGCAGAGGCAACGGGGGACGGTGTCATTGGCATGGAAATAAGAAAAGTGGGGGGGTGGGGGGGTCAGAATTGGACGCCGACTACTCACTCTTGGCCCGTCTTCTCCTGGAGGTCCTGGAGGCCCCGTTGGCCCGTGCTCCCCCTGGAGAGAAGACGTATCAAGGACAAGTGAGTGAAGCGAAGTGCGGGAGGGTGGGGTGCGGGGGTGGGGGCCCACAGCTGGGGCCAACCAAGGAAAAAGGCAGATGACTCGGCAATTATGAAACGACGCAAAGAAGAGAGAACCTAAAATGCGGGTGGACCACAACTGGAGAGTGCGCTTCCCTCTACTTCCAGCATATGTCTTCTATATGGACGTCCTTTAATTAAACCCCGTATAGGATGGAATTAATGTCTAGAAATACTCCTTCTGTGATCCTTACAAGACTTCCTTAGCCTCCGCCCAGCCCTTTTTCTTTTTCTTTTTTTTTTTTAAATAAGTGGGTCAAACAACCTCCCAACACTGGTTTGGAACCAATATTGGAAATGGATCAGAGGTCCTTTTGAAAAATCTTCCACAAATGATATCATGGGTCAAATCGAGGCATTTGAACATGAAAAAATATTGAACCTTTCCTGTAATGTTTGTTTCTTTGGTACACATCTGCTTTCTATACAGCTTATCCCCATTAGGGTGCATGTCTATTCACCCTCACCCCATTTAAAATAATTTATATCAAATAGAAATACTGGTGTGACTAGTGGTTAACAGATTTTCCTCACGATCAAGAGGTTCTGGGTTCAAATCTTGGCTTGTGCTTTCTTTCAGGGAGAGGTTTTGTGACTTTTGTCAAGGTATTCAAGAGCGTACCACGACTCTCACCCAAAGCGAGCTTGGGATCGGGGTCCAGCTCACATGCTACCTAATTGAGCACCGATACGAAACAAAACGTTGAAATTGTTGAATTTAATTCAGCTTGGAAATCATGTAAACTCAACAACAACAACTCAAAATAATATGGCCGCAATGTTCATGCCATACGATTATGCAGTCGTTCATTTTGCCACAACTGGGTGAGTTGTATAGTTTTTTTGGGGGTTTTTTTGCATTTTTTCAAATATCAGGATCAATTTCATCCAAAACAAGCATGCATGAATGGGTGTTCTTTACACTGTACGATTGTTGTTGTTTTTTTTCTGTGAGGTATACTACTGTAAAAGTATTCAGCTGGGCTCATTTTCTTAAAAACAAAACAACAACAAAAAAACATGGAATTGTTAATGAAATTATTATCAACTGAAGTGAGTCACCATTTGTACAGTTTTTATATTTTTTTGGATGTTTAAACAACAACGGGCCACAATGGCCTGTGAAAATTATTT
Source organism: Syngnathoides biaculeatus (assembly GCF_019802595.1). NCBI lineage: Eukaryota > Metazoa > Chordata > Actinopteri > Syngnathiformes > Syngnathidae > Syngnathoides > Syngnathoides biaculeatus. Next base: position 7,279,026 of record NC_084652.1, on the reverse strand, counting down.
GGTGTATCTAAAAAAAAAAGACCATAACAGGAGGGTTAACGGGGAGAACGCGCCGATAACAAAAGAAACGTCGTACTCACCCGATGGCCTTTCTCTCCGGGGAGACCGGGAAGGCCGTCGAAACCTCGGTCGCCCTGGAAAGACGCAACGATATCACGACAGGTGCAACAAGGCCAACAGTGAAAAATCATGACTCTATGGGTCATGATTTGAACCTACTTTGGTCCCGGGTTCTCCTGGCATTCCTCGCGCACCGTCAGCTCCGTTACGGCCCTGAAGAAGCACACACGGCCATTTCGGAAGTGTGAGTCGACACGGACTTGAACGAAGAGGCCCTTATAGATCAAACGGCCTCCCTTTCGATAGAAATTACTCATCCTATCTTGTCTCACCCTCTTTCCTGACTTTCCTGGGGGGCCAGTTGGACCCTGAAGACCTCTGGGGCCCTAAGGCGCAAACAGATAAACACTACAGTGACTACAGTAATTATCCCGTCTTGCTCCCAACAAATGACCACAAACAGGGAATTTGCTGGCTTAAGGAAGTCAAACGTAACACTTTTTAAGTTTACTTTAATCAAATGTAATACTTTTGTGTACTTTAATTAAGCCCTCGTCGAGCAAAAGGAAGATTTTTTTTTCTTTAGGTCAAATGTAAGAATATTTAGGACAAATGTAAGTATATTTAGAACAAATGTAGGAATTCTGAGGTCAAGTTTAAGAATTTTATCAAATTTAAGATGTTCAAGACTTTTTTAAAGGACACTTTTTCAAATCCAATACATTATCAAACCTCTAATCAAATTAAAGAATGATTATGACCTTTTAATAAGGTTACTGACCAATTATCACAGGGCCACCATGCTAAAATTTTTTTTTTTTTAGGTTTGATCAAATTTCAGATATTTCAGACTTTTACAAGGCCACTTTGATCATATTTAAGACTTTGCAATTATTTGAAGAGTGCTACCATCTTATTGAACATAATGTCAGTGGAGAACAAAATACATTTAAAAAAGGCAACAAATAATTGTTGTCTTTATGTTATGTAATGTTATGGGATTTTCCAATACACAAACTGATAAATACAAAAAAAACCTGAAAATAAAATATGGCCTTCACTGAAAAAAAAAATCTTTATTGCAACTGTAAAAAAAAAAAAAAAAAAAGTGTGTCACCTGTGGTCCGTTCTCACCGCTGTCCCCTTTAAGACCGGGAGCGCCAGGGCCACCCTGTTAAAAAATATGAATTTTTATTGAGTGAAAATGTTTTGCATATTTGCAGCTGCTGGACAAGCACCTAACACAACAGCGTGCAGTAAATCAATTTGTGAATAAGGCGTTTACAGTGTGAAATCAAAAAGAGAGGATCTGGGCGTGTGAGGTATTGCTGGAACGGGCTCAAGCCAGAGACGACGACTGCATGACCTCAGCCGCCGAGCAGCTTACGCACGATGATATACGTGCAGCGAGGGCGTGCTCGTGACCTCATGTGTGGTGTGGGATGAAAAAGACAAACATGTGGATTCGCAGTGCAATACGCTATGAAAAAGGGACTCACCACAGGACCGGACCTTCCCGCCATGCCCGCTGGCCCTGGAGGACCTCTCATGGCCAGCTGCGGAGAATCAAAGGGACACGTAAAACCACAAGACGATAATGTGCAAAATGGGAAACCTTCTCAAAGAATTGACGAATGTTTATGTCGCCCATAAGGAAACCTTAGATGTTTAGGCATCAACTATATTCCAATCCTCTGCGGTATATGTCTTTACCACGCCACAGCAGACGTGGCATCAGTACAGTCGACATTTGGTGTTTGTACCAGTAAGCTAGTGAGGAGTCTTATGAATGAATCTATTAAAAATACAGACAGCGTCCAAAAACGAATATAAGAAGATACACCAACTGTGATTGCAACTAATTAGTGTGCAGGGAAAAAAAAAAAAGTGGCATCTGTGAAGCTATGTCTGTTGGGATGTCATTATTTGTGGAAGAAAATGTTGCTATATTTTATTTTAATTTCATATTTCCACAAATAACAGCGATCTAGTACCCTAAAAAAACAGTAAATGAATGCAATATATATATATATATTTTTTTTTTTTTTTTTTTGCTCTACTGTGAAATTTCAAGTATTTATCTGTGATTGGGAGTATGAAAATATAGTATACATCGCAATATCAATGTAGGCTGCACGATAGATCAGCTGGTAAAACGTTGGTCTCACAGTTCTGAGGACAGTTCGATCAAGGCCCCGTTTGTGTGGAGTTTGCATGTTCTCCCCGTACCTGTGTGGGTTTTTCTCCGGGTACTCCGGTTTCCTCCCACATCCCAAAAAACGTCCATCATTAATTGGACACTTTAAATTGCCCCTAGGTGTGATTGTGAGTGTGGCTGTTTGTGTCTCTGTGCCCTGCGATTGGCTGGCAACCAGTTCAGTGTGTACCCTGCCTCTTGCCGGTTGACAGCTGGGATAGGCTCCGGCACTCCCCGCGGCCCTCGTGAGGATAAGTGGCAAAGAAAATGGATGGATGGATGGAATATCAATGTACTTGTACAAATAAACAGTTGGTACCCTTTGGAATTGACTAAATAGAGGCTCTCAGGCCACTTCATGGGTACTACCCATCGCCAACATGCGTCTGAAAACAATTCAAATGAGGCTTAAAATGTACAGCGGCGACCCCCCCCCCCTCCCCCCACCTTCTCAGTGCTTCTGCTCCAAAACCAAAAATGTGTGGAACATTTGCAGTCTAATGGCCTAAGAACGAGCTAATTTGCTAAGGGAAGCAATCCATGTCCTGCTCCACCCTCGCAAGGCAATACGAATGTCATTGTTCGCCTTCCAGATGTGGGAATTCCTTTGAAATGTGTCGAGTGCATGGAATAAATAAGACAAACATAAAAACAAAGCGCTTTGACTTTAACGGGTTTTGGCTGCGCTCCAGTCGTGCAAATATGACGTTTGCACCCCCTTTAATGATCTCCATATGTTTGAAACGCTGCTCTCTTACCCCTCGAAAGCGGTACCACTCAATCTTTGTCTATTTGCCAAATTTCTGAGGCATGTCTAGACAGTTTAAAAGATCTTTTAACAGGCTTGCATTTAATAAATCACTTGGAGGGAATAATTAAGAATAATGTCGGACTGCACTGGGTTCTGCTCTTCAACCATTTTGACCATTCAGTTTACATGAAAGGGGATAAAATCCAACTGCTGCATAATTAGGCATGTCATAAACGGGTGGCCCGAAAATACCTCGAAAGCCAAATGCTATTAAAGTTACACTATTTTTAATGAAGCGTAATTCAAGTTGTGAGTTTTGGATTTAATAACATTTTATAATGTAATTTATTTCACATTTCTACTTTATTGTAATCAATGAAAATTAAATTCACCAAATTGTGAACAGATACTTCTTGTTTTGATATTTTATTTTTGACTTTTGGAAATCTTTTTATTCCAATGATTATTTATTTATTTATCAAATATTTTTTTTTGGGGGGGGTTTATGTAAAACCTTTTACAATTTTTTTAAACATTTACTTTCAACAAATTCAAAGTGAGAGTTCGGTTTAGCGGGCAAAGGAACGTGTAGCTTTTTGTGGTCATTGTCATCTTTTTTACGAGTTCATTTTTTCTTACGGGAAATAATGCAGAGTTTTATTGTTCCATCAATCCATTGATCCATTCATCCATTCATTTTCCAAGCCACTTATCCTCACAGGGGTCACTAGAGTACATTAATGTTGGTGTTGAAAGAGAAAGTGCCACAATTCTGCCGCAAAAAAGGCTGAATAATTTTACACCGCCTCACCAAAAGAACTAGACAATGGAAGTGAAACTAGATTTAAAAAAAATACACGAGAATACATTAGCTGTAGCACAGACACAGCGGCATCTGTAAAGCTGCCATTTATTACAGTGTGTAAAATTAAAGTGCTATGAAAAAATAGAAGATGACTGAACATCATCGAGCTGTTACAATCACAGTATGTGGTATTGTGTTGTTTGCGTCAAACAATTTGTCGTTTACGAGTGGATCTTGAAGTTGCCCGTCCCTGTTTTAAACTGTTTATCTGTTAAAATTTTACACTTAATGGCAATCGCAATGATAGCAGTGATGTCTTACCCTGGCCTGGGAAAGGATGGCCTGAGCTTGAGCCTCTTGTGCCGTCACTACGGGTCCCTTGTGCGCCTCGCCGCCGGCACGGAACTGTCAAGCCACACGGAAAAGTACGAACACAATTCAAAGAGCCCGTAGCAACAAAATGAATTGGTGTGCACGAAAAACGGTGAATAGTGCGTCATGGAAATAGAGTGACAGCCTGCTGTGCCGGTGCGATTAGTAGGAGAACTTACTGGAAGCATCAGAATGGTACCTGCGGGCCCAGGGACACCGTCCGAACCAGGAATTCCAGGTCGTCCTGGAAGACCCTGTAGAATAGAAATAATTAGATTCTGGTCTGGGTGGACCAGCTGTCTAGTATCCCTGCTTCTGATTGGGGCTAAACTGAGCAAATACACTAATAGGAGTTTGTCAAAGTACAAACTCTGGAATTTGAATGGTTAACCCATTCGTGAGCAGCGTCCCATTTTTGGGACATCATGATTTTCACGCATTATATCCTTCAGTATATCAAAATATTTCAGTGTTTTAATCTGAAGCCGTAATTTGGTATCAGGAGAGGATAACTCATCAGCCAATGTTAGCACAGAGTTATTTCCCTTTCCTTCCTGACCGAACATGGCTGCATATCATATGTTATCATATAACTAAACCTTAAACAAAAAATATTTCCTTGATTGTGGCCTGTTAGGAAACTTTTATCTCAATGAGGCAAAAAATTGCCACCCTGGGTCAACTTGGGTTTCAGTATCAGTATTCAGTCATGGATCTTCCAGTTTTTGATCCATCTTGTAAGAATACATATTTTCATCCCATTTTCTGTTGATTTGTGAAACCTGTCACATACGCGGGACCTACAGTGGCGTCCATATTCTTTTGTGCCATTTGAATGTTTGAGCAGACATGATGATCCACTGGAAACTTGATGGCCAATAGAAGATGGCTTGATGATTCATGTGTGATGTCAAAAGATTAATTTTTGAAAACATGCTCCTGTAGCTTTGGAATTTAGCATAGCGCATTCAACTAAGATGCCTGCTTCCGATTAGAGCTCAGGTGGAAAAATGATCAGGTCAAAGTTAGTCAAAGTACAAGTGCTAAAACTTCACCTCTTTGTCTTCAACTTTGCGCAAAGGTCCTCACAATCACACCTAGTGGCAATTTAGAGTGTCCAATGAATGTTGCATGTTTTTGGGATGTGGGAGGAAAACCCACGCAGGCACGGGGAAAACCTGCAAACTCCACACAGGCGGTGTGACAGTCTGAGCGCTCTCGATGCTGAAAAGTCTCCTTGTGATTAACGCGCGTGCGCGTATATTTAGTAAACTTCCGGCCAGTCTGAAACATCCCCATCCATGCTTCAACATGTGCCATTCGACAACTTGTCGCCGAGCGTTCGTGTTCTCTATGGACGTCTCAGAACGACGAACACAGCGAACTTACATACATGTGTGTATATCTTTTTATCAACTTTTGTTTTAAGGTAAGGTTCAGGTTAGGGTTAGGATATAACGTATGTTAGCTACCTCTATGTAGAAGAAGGGGAAGTGTGAGACCGGGGGATTTCCCAAGCGTCTGCTACGTACCCAGAGTTCCCCTGTTAGTAACGCTTGCGCATTAATCACAAGGAGACTTTTCAGCACAGGGGAGCGCTCAGACCTTCACACCGGGATTTGAACTCTAGTCCTCAGAACTGTGAGGCGAACGAGCTAACCAGTTGCGCCTAGGACAAAGATGTCCACCTAATTTAAAGTCAATCGATAAAACCGTTGCTGGGTGCTACTGAGTGAATGTGGAGGGACACGTCCGGGATCCCTAAAATACCGTAGATACATTTACATAAGGTTACTGTGCATACATTAAGAGCCCACTGAAAGTTGATTTACATTTTCATATGTATCGCTGGAGCATGAAATAGTTTCCCGATGCGATTGAGCGCTATTGACGAGTGTTCTCGGTAACGAGATGATCTTTGTGATCTAAGCAGCTTGTCCAAGACATTTTTAAATCACACACCCCATCAAATGGATCGACGAGACCCACCCTCTGCGCGCCAAGACCCTTGAAATAAATAATTTAAATACAACAACAACAAAAACGTGTATTTTAAAACGAGTTTTGCATCAGCAGAAGTTGTCTTTGTTGTCAATTCCTTGCAGGGAAGGAGCTGCTGTTCACACTTTACTGGGTGATGATTTAATGGAGGCGTGGCTACAGTAAATCTTTAAGAGAAACCAGATCGGTTCGGTAGTCCAAGAGCTCGGAAAGTGACGTTAAACGAGGGTTTACAGTGACGACGACGATGATGCGTCCAGACAGAGCGCTATGCCACACAAACCCGCGGGACTACAGGAAGGAGTCACTTCTAATCCTCCTGGATGAGAGAGTTTTCCCACGGGAGGAAACGATGGGGAAATTAGGGGGTACTGACTTTCGCTTTAAAACCCGTAGGAAGAACCACATTGTGGCAGTGAAAAGGATTTTGTCAAAAAAAAAAAAGTAGAAATATCACTGCTTTCTGAAGGCTGTCAAAATAAACTACTTCAAGTACTTAAAGTACGTCAAATTCCAACATCATTCTTGAAAAGAGAGCACCTCTTGCCAAAAATAAAATAAAGAGCTACTCTGAAAAAAAATTCAATAGTTCTGTGTATATGTGACTTAATCTTAAACTCCAAACAAAACAAAAAAAAAAAACACTTTTCTTCCACAAAAAAATCCAACTCAATTAAAAAAAAGTTTTTAAAAAGTTGTTTTTTTTTCCAATATACCAATCACTTTAAAAAACTTTTTTTTTTTACTTTAAAAATACCATTTATCTAAAAAAAAATACCACTGAGTTCTCAAAACAAATTAATTACTTTTGTAGACAATTTAGCGTAATTCTTGAAAAACAAATAACGTCACTGAGTGGGACGTACCACTACACCATCAGTGACTGCTTCACTGTATAATTTTCTCATTTCTCAAAAAATACTTGGAAAATAATATATTATTCCTGGAAAAAATACTCTATTGTACTATTGTGAATACTGAAAATATATGACAAATTTCTGAATAAAATAAAAAAAAATTCCAACAATATTTTTTAGATAAAAAATACAACTTATTAAAAAACTTGAAATTTAAAAAAAATACTATACTAAAATACTAAAAATTAATAATAAATAAAAAAAATAAAGTACTATAATTGTGTAATATCATTTTGAAACAATATTACCTCTTTTGTGAAAATAAATATGACTCTTTCGTAAAAACACTAATGTTGTAAAAAAAAAAAAATTATTCTCTCTCAAAAGAGTATTTTCTCCCCAAAAATCCTTTTTTTTTTATTGTCAAAAACTACTATAGGCAGTCCTCAGGTTACGTTGTTTCTGACTTAGTCGTAGCTGCTATTGAACAGTGCCTGTGACGGGATCAGGATGGCAACATTTAGGAAAACGGGGGTGCCAATCAATCAAGGGAATTGGCGCCATACCCAGAGTGCTGGAAAAATGCTTTTTGAGCCTGAGCAAACTTGTTGAACTTTTCCGAAATCATTAAGTATACAGAGTGCAGCGACTGCTCATATTTTTTCCCATTATAAATGACAGCTGAAAGCAGGCTTTCCTACAAGGGGGGGCTTCCCATTGGTGTGAGGTTAAAAGTGTATTCAAGTGTAAGAATACATACATGTTGTTATTGGCTTTTAAAAACTTTTCTAGGGGTGTGGTGATTTCTTTTGTAAGAGATTACAATGTTGCCCTGAAACATTTATACTGAAAAACTGTAATTTTTGAAAATGTGTTTTTTAAAATGTTATTCTTTTTCTTGAAATTGTACAAAATAATATTTAAAAAATATAACTTTTGAAAAAACATTACCTTATTCTAAAAAAAAAAAACAAAAACCAACTCATTTTGTTCTAAGAAACCCCTGGCCCTCCCTGGCTATTTTACATACATTTTAAAGTTTAAAAAAAAAAAAAAAAAAAAAAGTTTCTTTGTTGAAAAACGTCTCTTTTCGAAAAACATGAATTTAGGTTAGTTTAAAAAAAAAAAAACTCAACTTTTATCACTCATACTATTTGTTTGGGAAAATTCCATCTTTAAAAAAAGATAGTAAATAAAAACAACCTTTTCACAAATATTTCGAATCTTTAAGTATTATCTAAATATAAATTAAAAAAAAAAAAATATATATATATATATATATATATATATATATATATATATATATATATATATATATATTTATATATATATCCTATTGTCTTGAAAAACTACCATGGGTTGTCTTGATAAATTTTGACTTTCATTTAGTCATACTACATTTTTTTTCTGGCTGTACTTATAGCCATTGATTTGTCTTATTCTGTTCTCTCTGGCTCATTCATAAATTCGCCACAGGATGAAATGAATGTTGATATGAGTGGAAATATCTGCGTCGAACGTGCTGTGGGGCCTCCACTCACCCTCGCACCGGGATCTCCAGGTGGTCCTGGGGGACCCTGCAGTCCTGGGGTACCCGGAACACCCTGAAAAAAAACAGACACGCATACTTTGAGTTCATTATATCCCAAAGCTCACCACAGGCGGTCCATCCAGCGTACACGGTGCGTCAGCCAACAAAGACAGAAGTAAAGATGGCTTCAAAAAGACCTCAAAATACAAGAACCCCCCCAACCCTCATCACACTCCACCACTGACGCTCTTTCCATCGAGGCAAACCCCCCCCCACCCCACCCCCCACCCCTTATCCCCCTTTTTAGCTGTTCTCCATGTGTGCAAGGCAGACAGGAGAGAACGTGATACTCACTGCCTGGCCAGGGGATCCTTGGGGTCCTTCTACAAGCATCCCCTGAAAAGAAAAAAAAAAAGCAAAAGAGTAGATAATACAGTAGCGTTACAAATAACAGACGGCTGCTGTGGGTTTGAGGTTGAGGAATTTACGTATTGCTACACGCAGTATTTCATCGTCGGTTCTATTATGCGTGTGTGGTCATACTTTTGGACGGAATTCACTGCAGATGGTATGGGAGGCGCTGCCATTTCGCTTAATATTAGGGTTATTTAGCTCATGCTGTACAAAAGACCTTTATATAGCCATCCGTTTTCCAAGAGGATTATCCTCACAATGGTCGAAGGAGTGCGGAAGCTGATTTCAGACAACTTTGGGCGAAAGGCGGACTACACCCTGAAGTGGTTGCCAGTCAGTCGCTGGGTGACTGCGTGGGAACTGAACACAAGTGCGAGTGTACCAGTACACCATCACTCACTCATTTGACCTATACATATCACGTAGCGCATTTGCTGAAAATTTGTCATGAAAACCTTGAACATACAAAAAAAGTCAGTTTCTTTATAGACTTTTTGTCAGCCAATTGGCAGCAATAAAGCAGATTAGCTGTAGAAGAGTTAATTGGACAGGCAACTCTGTATTGTAGTGGTAAACTATTTACCGATTAGACACTTTGTTCTACTTTAAATGAGGCTTACGGCCATGCTACCCTGAGAACGCCCGATCTCGTCGGGTCTCGGAAGCTAAGCGGGTTTGGCCCTGGTTAGTACTTGGACGGGAGACCGCCTGGGAATACCAGGTGCTGTAAGCTTCTCTCCCCGGCTAGATGCAGAGGGGTCGCGTCAGGAAGGCCCTCCGGCGTAAAACTGTGCCAAACATATATGCGTTCATCGAAGATGACACGCTGTGGTGACCCCGAACGGGACAAGCCGAAAGGAAAAGAAGAAGAAGTTCTACTTTAAATGAGTCAGTTGTTCGCTGAAGGCACCTATTTAGATTCTGGCTAACATCAAAAAGCTAAAATCTATGACATTGACTGTCATTGAGGATTATTTTAAAAGGACAGTTATCTTAGTCTCTTCTGTAGTTTTAGTGATGAGATAACAATATTTTAAGACCCATCCTCCATCTATCCATTTTCTTTACCGGTTATCCTAACTAGGGTAGCAGGCATCCTGGACCCCAGCCCAGCTGACTCTTGGCTAGAGGTGAGGTACACCCTGAGCTGGTTGCAGTTGGCAGGGCACGTATAGAAAAACAACCATTCGCACTCAAATTGACGCCTATGGGCAATTTAGAATTCTCATTTAACCGACCATGCATGGTTTTCGGATATGGGAGGAAATCGGAGTACCCAGAGAAAACTCTCAAACCTGTGAGGCGGATGTGCTAACCTGTCGGCCACAGTGCCGCCGAGAAGAAGAATCCACTGTTTATCAATATGACATGTCAGATGTTAGCTGTACCTAATTAGCAATCTAGTAGTACAGTATCTATGGCAGTTATTTTAACTGGGCAATGTTGCATTTGATAACGGTGGGAAGTTTCGCAACCCAAGTGAATGTGCTAAAGATAGCAGGACATTGTTGTACATCAACAATGTAGGTGGTACTGCCATTTTCCTCGTAGGAAGTTGGGAGAAATTTGAGACTTCCCACTTTTCTGGAAGGCAGCATACTGTATATGTATGTCTGCTAGTTTGCTGTAGTTAGCAACGACAGAACCAATATATGTAATTGTGGTAGTCGGAGCTGTAATTGAAAGAATATGTTGAATATACAATACAAAATGCACACTGCATATGGGATATTAGTGCTATTATGTTACCAAACTGCAGTTTTGCTGTTAGTCTGCTAACTAGCATCAAGCTAACTGTAAAGCAAGAACTAACTGTTAAACAAAAACTGACTTAGTGTAATATTTTAGATTTTTTTTTTTGAATTGGTTAAAAAATGAGTATCACTTGGACTCATAGACAAAGGGTTATTCATTGAATACTTGGGGTTTATATGAAAATACAACTTACGGGTTCAATGACGGCGGGTTCTCCCTTCTCTCCTTTCTCTCCGAGATAACTTTGACTTCCTCCCACCTGCGGATGAGAGAAGCGTTTTTCTAAACAAAGTAATGTACATTTCTGTTGGGAAAATAAAACATTAAAAGGTGAGGAGCAGGAGATAAAGATAAAAAAAAAAAAAAATGCTCCACAGACTGCTGACTACTGTTCATGAGGATTAAGGTAGCGCTCTCTGCTGCCTGCCTGGAAAAATAAACGTCAGGAATAATTCAGACAGAGGCTATAATTTGGACTCCTATTTAGTAAGCTTCCTTACTAGACATTAAAAAAAAACGACCCCCAACTACAGGGGTGGTTACCTGACACTATCCATACAATGACTTCACATGCAAAGCATTCCCAAAGCCCCAAAAGAAGGACAGTGTCCAGCGGCTTGAGAGAGTCATGGAGAGTTGTGGTGAGCTGGGATTGTAGCCCAGAGAGCAGTAATAGCATGGTAGCCATTAACCCTCGAGGTTTGTCATTTCCTGCTTCAAAGAATCTTCACCTCATAGATGCCCATAATATGAGAAGACATCTTTAAGGTCAATGGACTTGTGATAGTTCCATTGTCAACTGCAGAAATATTGTTTGATTTGTGTTCAGTCATGGCAACACGTGCTGTATATGAAGAAGGTTTTAGATAAGGTTTAGGCTTTCAAGTAAGGGTTAGGATTTTAGAGAAAGGGTCAAAAGCCAGTTTTGGGCTTTGAGAAGTTTCAGAGCCGAGCCAAAACCATGATCCTCAAAGCAGCTGTGCGACGCAATCAGCTCTATTCCGAAGACTATGGTTTCAAGGTAGTCAAGTCAGAATTGCTGAGGCTTTCAAAGAACAGTCCCAAGTCAAGGTTCAGGTTTCAAGTTATGTTGTAAGACAGGGTTACTGTTTCAAATGAGACTAGGCTTTCGAATATCGGTTAGGGTTTCATTAGATGTTTTGAGTTTTAAACTAGAGTTAGTGTTTCAGACGAGGGCTTCGGGTTAGGGGTTCGAATTAAATTGGGCTTTTAAGTCACAGTCTCAGATTTGGATTTCATCACAGGGTAAAAGTTTATAGACAGGTTATGGTCGTAAAAAAATGAGGATTAGTGATTCAAAAAAAGTGGATGGATTTACTAGGGTTTGGGTGTCAAGGCAATGAATGTTCTGTTTCAAAGTATGGTCCCCAGTCAGAGTTACAGTTTCAAGCCTGTTTTGTAGTTTCAAATCTGAGTTAGGTTTTCAAAGGAGCATTTGCATTTCAAATTCAGGTTAGTTTGGAATAGGGCTTTATATTAGGCTTTCAAACGAGACCTTTGAACCAGAGTTAGAGTTTTCAGAAAATGTATCTTAATAGATGTCTCTGCACTTTGTTTTAAAAGAAGAACTTAGTCATGTGGTAAGGCAAACAGATGACTGGTGGCCACAGCAGGGAACGTTTTCTAAACATGACGGGTTACTGGGCTCCAGAGTTCATGTCAGAAGTGACTAAGAGGTTACCATCTGTGAAATCCTCGAAGGAGTGCGTCTACATTTCAAGCTACAATCCGACACTGTTCGAAACAACAAACACTGGTGGTATTCACAACACTCATTCCTGATCACCAACCCCCGCTCATACCCAACATTGTCATCACTTACGCCGCTCTCTCTGAAGTCGGTTTCAGCCGGAACCCCGGGGCCGAACTCTTCCTCCCCAATGGAGGCCTTTGTTTCAGTTTGAACGTTGTAGTCGCCATAGTCGCCGTAATCGAAGTGTGTCTCCTGGGTCTCTTCTCCTTCGTTCAGGTCATATTGCCTGAATTCGTTCACATTATCGTTGGTGTCAACCGGGGCGACGGTTTCCACAGCGGGAGTTGGGTCCGCCCCGACCTGTTCCACGCCGGTGACGTAATCGTCCACGTTTTCCTCATATATCTGGTATGGATCCAGGAGGGAAAGTTAAGAGGGATAGGATTAGGCATTTAGTCGGCATCTCTATTGTGAGGAGACCCACAAAAGGCTAACGAGCCCACGCTTGAAAGGACACAGCAAGTCTTTGATTTTGGTTTGAAGTGGTCACCCTAATGACGTTTTGGCAATTTTCTAGGAATCCTTCAAAATTTAAGGTGTCTTGGAGATTTTGTCCAATTTCCACCAAATTTGAACCTGCTAAAGAGATGGATGATGATATGTTTTGAGCATGGTGGTGAAGCTCAGTGACTTGCCACCATACTTCAAAAGCAAATTTCACTTAGCAACATCCATCCATCCATCCATCCATTATCTACAAATTTTCCGGGTCGGGTCGCAGGGGAAGTAGCTTTAGCAGGGATACCCAGACTTCCCTTTCCCCAGCCACTTCTTCCAGCTCTTCCGGAGGGATCCCGAAGTGTTCCCAGGCCAGCCCGGTAGACATAGTCTCTCCAGCGTGACCTGGGTCGTCCTCGGGGTCTCTTTCCGGTGGGACATGCCCGGAACACCTCACCAGGGAGGCGTTCTGGAGGCATCCGAATCAGATGCCCCAGCCACCTCATCTGGCTCCTCTCAATGCAGAGGAGCACCGGCTCGACACTGAGCCCCTCCCAGATGACCGTGCTTCTCACCCTATCTCTAAGGGAGGCGGAGGAAACTCAGTACGCCCGGTTGTATTCGGGATTTTGCACTTTCGGTCACGGCCCACAGCTCATGCCCATAAGTGGGGGTAGGAACATAGATCGAGTGGTAAATCACTTAGCAACATGAGATTTAATAGTAATGTCTATCAAGAGTTTATCAGATAAAAAGTCTATAGAATCCGTGACCATCTCGGTCAGTTAGGCCCAAAAAAAAAAGTCTTAGAGATTTTGCCCAATTTGTACCAAATTTTGGAAAAATATTGGCAGGAAACTTTATCAATGCACCATAAAACACAAACTGTAATGAATGCCAACTACCATTATATTTGTGAACCACAATTTAGGAAGCAAATTGTTTAACTCAGCCTTTGTGATAATCTACAAAAATTGAATCTGGTTCTTTATCAGGCCATACACAACCTCTAGTTTCCATGGAGGTAGTAGTACTGGATACCTTTTTCATATCAGTACAAAATTTTATGAACCACTTCACCATAAGGTTTTGTGGCCAAGTTTTTCTTTTGTCAATGGAAACATTTTACATGTCCACAGCAATTCAGTTGATTTGTCATTTAGCCATTGCTAACATTTAATTTTCGTGAAAATCGTACTCTATCTGCAACTTGTCTCGTATCGACACCAAAGTTTACACATCATCCTTCCATAATGTTTTGTGCCAATTAGTTCAAGTGGAAAACGCGTTTAATCGGAATTTTTTTTTAGAATCGAATGGAATCGGTTCTTCCTTGGGCCAAGACCAACCATTTCAAAATTAACCTTGAAATTGGTTAAATCAATCAGCAATCAAACTAAAACTTACCACATACTATTATTAAAAATACCCAAGTTGTCAGTTCCACTATTGGAAAGCATTTAAAGTGACACTAATATATTGAATTTTATAAAATGTACACGAGCTCGGGCCAAGCAGACAACGTGGCTCACGGAAAACAAATGGCCATATTGTTCCCATTTAACCCCCGAATGTTCCTCATTAGCTCGCTGTTTATGTTTGTTATGATTAAGCACAAATGAAGGCTGCCAAATTTTGGATGTCAGAAGCATGGAGGAGGGATGGAGGATTTGTCTGTCTGTCTATCAGTTTTCCATTGGTTAGGCTTCGCTGAAGGACAAAGTTTTCTTTCCGTGGCCATCGTTGCGACGTCATTTCTCGTGAGGAAGAAGAGTAGCTTACGCAGCTTGACGGTTTCGTCCAAATAAGGCGTTTTCGACCACCAATTACGATCATTAAAATTTCTAAAAAGTTTTGAATGCTGGTGCCGGGAGAGTTGATGAATGCGGGATATAAAGGTAGGTTTTAAATAATGTTTACAATCTAATGACGAGAGACTGGAGTTGACGTGACTTATTTGATTTTTCTCCCCATAAACGGTGAGACGCAATCTAACAAATCTTCACACTGGCAACTCGTGAGACTTGAAGTTGCAAAAAAAAAAACAAAAACAAAGTTACCTGGCCTGCTGTGGGAGTTTCAGGCTGACTTCCGTCCACGATGGTGTAGTCGTAATCAGTGAAGTAGTCGCCATCTACGATGCTCTGAAATTGGATACACAAACTTAGAACTTAGGTATAAAACATTTTTTTAATGGTCAAATTATAGCAAGAAATGTAGTAATATCTTTGATTATGTCAGTACCATTTTCAAGACCTTTGTATGGCAGATTTTGATGTATGATTGTTTTTAAACTTGCGTAATCATGCCAGCTGTACAAATTACATACTCAATTGTGCTCTAGGTTACTAGTCCAGTCCATGGGACTAGTAGTTACTAGTCTGGTCCATTAACCTTCATTTTTAAGAGAATGAATGTGCATGTATGATTAAACCAATGTGCAAATGGAATGAACTCCTGTTTCATGCCACTGTGTGTATTGAGAAGTTATATATCATTTACGTAGCTTAACTTCCAAGCGCTGACACGTGACGTCATATTGATTATCAAATGTATAAAGTCCATTGAATCAAAATGGCATCAAAATGCTACTGCTGCACTTGTTTTGTAGCCTTTATTTACTACGAATAAGATTTTTTTTCTGTTATTTTATGAATTCCTACAGTAATTTCCAGCATACAAGCCGCAAATGTTTTCACACGCTTTCACTTATGTGGTGATGCGGCTAATTTGTGCATTTTTCTAACGGCCGCAAGGGTGCACTGGAGTGGAAAAGGTAAGAGTGAGACTGGTGGAATATATGTTCCGAGGAAGTGACTTTTACCGGTATGTTTTTTTTTAACCGGCCCTCTTAGCACTGCACTGGCGTTAGTGCTGTGCTAACATGTTGCTGCTGTGTTACTCCCGTGTCTCAGTGATTTTTACCGGTATGTTTTTTTTATTTTTAAATAATTTTTAAAATAATTAGTAAGTTATTAAGTAAGTAATTAATAAATAAAAATTAAAATAAAAAATAAGAATTAATTTTAAATACATTTTGAGTCGACTCAAATTTCTTAGAACCCAAGTAGCGCCGCGCTAGCGTGTTGCTGCTGTGTTACTGCCGCGTCTCAGTGATTTAGGTATGTTTTTTTCTTAACCATCCCTGCTAGTGCTGTGCTACTGTGTTGCTACTGTGTAGCTGCTGTGGCTTTTTTTTATTTTTATCGGTATGTTTTTTTTTTTTAACCAGCCCTGTTCATGCTACTGTGTTGTTGCCATTTTAAGCTAAGTTAAGGTATTAAAACTTAGAAAACTCTTTCTGTGTACAGTCTTTCTTTGTAAATAACTCGTGTTTCAATGTGTGTTTCAATTCGGGCGCTTGCGGCTTTAACACAGGTGCGGCTTATGCATGTACCAATTGGTATTTCCTTTACAAATGTACTGGGTGAGGCTTATAATCAGGTGCGCTCTCTAGGCTGGAAATTATGGTATATATTTTTCGAGAATCCTTCATTTAATCAGAGAATTTACTGCTCGCAATTTGTTTGTTGGGCTGATTTGAAGTGTCATACATCTATTCCTGCATTCACCAAACAGAAGCATTTTGTTCCCTTACACGATCAGCAGCCGAGCAGAAAACGTGGCAATGCGAACGGCGATTAAAGTTCAAAGATTTCAAAAATAGAGGGAGAAAAAAGATGAACAAGAAGAGCACTATTGTTATTCATGACAGTGTTAGCCATGAAAACTGTGTTAGTAGCAGCGGTACCTCGGTCTTGACTCCTTCGGTGGGGGCAGGTTCAGTGGTGACTGCTCCTTCGCTGTAGTCATAGAACTCGCCATAATCATAATTAGTGTACTGTAAAAGGGGAAGAAGAAATGGACGGCGAAAGGGGTGCAGTCAATCCATCAGTGCCTTCATGTAAATACGCCAGCACAATGTCAAATTGCACAGTATTTACATGGCCAGTGAGAGCAAGGCTGACTTATACTCAACATGCTATTTTAGAAATAACATGGCCAAATAAATCACATCCATAGGAACAGAACAAGGGGAAAAAAACCCTTCAATATATGGATGAAAATAATATCTTGTTTGCGTCCAAACAAGTTGTAATGCGGTCAAACGTGACGCGTTTCTACACGTGGGTTAGAGCGTCATCGATAGCCTGAGGCTTTCATTAATGCGGCCCCGTTAAAGTGAGTGTGCAGTTCTGAATCTTGGTGGGAAAAGGCAAAATTACAGGAGCAAATAGCAGCTACTAAATGACTTATAACGCTAAATAAACGTGCGGCTGGTTCTAAAATAGCCCACATGAATGCGGTGCAAAATAATCAGCTTCGGGGATATAATGTTGCTGTTTATTTACGGCCTTACAGTTGAGCCACTTTGGACAAAACCGCACAGGAAATGACTACAAGTTTCTCTGATTGATATAAAATGTGGGAATTGGTGCTAGCCTAAGCACCATTTCAGCAAACATTGACACAAACTTCAAAGGTACTCTCAAAAGAATGTTAAAAAAAAAGGTAGGTATTCCTGTCCCATCACTACTGTACGTTTCTTTTTTTTTTTTTTTTTTTTTTTTTAGTAGTAATAGAATACTAGTATTTCAAATTCAACAAAAGTTGCCACATAGTTCCAACCTGAGAATCCAAAGTACGGGAAGCTAAACAACGATAATGCTTAAGAGTAGCAGTAAAAGATTTACAGTAAAGTATGTCAAATTCAACGAACACTTTCACAAACATCATAGGTAGAGGAAGCAAAGAGAAAGCTACTGATGTTGCCTTTCCTAAAAAGAAGACAACCTATTCATCGTGCACTTTTCTAAATGGAAATCTATTTGCTAAAAAGAAGAATATATATACAGTGGGTCCTCGGTTCTCGAACGTCCCAATTCTCAAACAAATCGGTTTTCGAACGAAAATTTCCATTTTTTTTTTCTTCTGTTTTCAAACGAAAACCGTTCCTCGAACGCCCCCAACAACACCTGTAAATAACAGAACACGCATGGCCAGACCAGCTGACCCACGACGCGCTCTGTTCTGAGTTCCCACCCGTCGAAAAAAAAACGTAAACAACAGAACGCGCGCGGCCCGACCATCTGACCCACCCAAGACGCGCTTTGTTATTGTCAATTCGAACGAATCCCCGAAAGAAAAAACTTAACGCGTGGGTTGATTCGGCTTTTGAACAAATCGGTTCTCGAACTGCCTTCTGGAACTGATTGTGGTCGAAAATCGAGGCACCACCGCATAGTGAAGCTCCACTTTCCTAAACAATTTTTTTTTTTTTTTTTTAATTCGAGTAGCATTTCTGTTTTAAAAAAAAAAATCTAAGTTTCATTCCTAAAGAGAAAAGACTTAAATTACTGAACTGTCCTTTTACTGGACAAATTAATTTATTACCATTTCGTAATGCCGCGTTCTCACAGTATATCTTTATTGAGAGTTTAACAATGCAGAAAAGGTCCCTTAAGTCCCGGTTCCCGATATGCATTAAAAGGATTAATATTAGTTCCCGGGATAGCTGTTGACATTGTAAAAAAAAAAGCAATAAAAGCTGCAATGTTGGCTCAGCATCCCTCCGGCGGTCACGCTTGAAGCGGAGGCCCAGCCAGACGAGCGGGACAGCCTGACAAGAGGGTCGAGTGGGAGGTTTGAGGGGTTGTGACGATTTACTACGTTCAAGTGCTTGACTGGAACCTTCCCCGTGAAGCTCGAATGAAATCATAATTGGAAGTGCGCTCAAACACACATATGGACACACACTCCTGTATCATTCCCGTTTCCTCTTTTCTTTTATCCCGGGTCGCACACATGTATCTGTGAATTACGGTGCAGGGGCAGGGACAAGGTGGATGCTCCCTGGGGGCGGTGAACAAGCAAAACCATCTAAAAAGAAAATCTATCAGGAGGGGGACTTTGCGGACCATTGTGGTAATACCAACGACAGGAAATAAACTATTCATGTGGCGGTGATCAAAATGAAGACAAACCAGTCATGTTGTACTTTCTTAAAAAGACAACAAATTCAAGTGAGGACTTTCCCGAAAAGAGAAGCGTTGATGGTGCACTTTCCGAAAAAGAAAAGAAGCAAGAAGCCATTATGTTGCATTTCCCCAGAAAAAGAAGACAAATTACATATGGTGCAATTTCATAGAAAGTCACCATACACATCCTTATCGAGTAAATCTGTCGAAAGGCTATAATGACCAAGCTGTCTCTCTCTCTCTCTCTCTCTCTCTCTCTCTCTCTTTCTTTCGTTCTTTCTGGTTGTCAGCCACCACCAGAGCGAACTTGATGATGATGAAGCAACATTTTCCAGCCACTTCTTCCACACTTGAAACTCGGCAATGAGGAGGAAAAAAAAAAAAAACGTTTCCAGGTATCGGGATTCTTGTTGCGCATGAGGGGTGGAGGGGTGGGGGGAATTTGGAATTCGGGTACCACAGCCTGGAGAACTCGTTAGTGATATAAATCACGGGGCCGCTGCAAAAGTGGGCTCGGGTCGGGCTCGGCAAGCAGTGAAAAGAGAGAGGGGAAAGTTTTCCAGTGTGAGCTCATCAGTTATTTGGTCAAACACTTGACAAAAAATGTCAGCTGACAGCCGCAGCTCATATTGGAGAAGAAATAGACGCAAAAGATGAATAACTTTCAAGGGCAGAGAACCATATTTGGTCACTTTGGTTGCCTCACAGCTCATTTTAAGGCAGTAGACAACCACACGAATTCCCACAGCCAATGAGGAAACACAAACACTAAGATTTATGAGAAGCCAAATGTCTTGGAATCAATTTTTAAAAATCCTATTTTTTCGATGTTCTTATTTCGGGATTTTGAAAGGCAAGGAAACACATTGGGTAAGAAACTGGAGTAAAATGACAATTGAAGCATGTGACTTCTCCCAGCTAACCAAATAAATAAGGTTGCAAATTTCCACCCAAAAATGTTTAGAGCTTTCTTTTCAATTTTGAGAATAATTTTGTAACATTTTGAAAATACTTTTGTATCATTTTGAAGGGTAAGGAACCATGCTGATGTATATATATATATATAAAAGCTGTAGAAATGTGACTTCTCCCAGCAAAAAAAGAAAGCAACAACAAAGAGATGTAAACAATAATACAATTGCAAATGTCTGTAATTTACAAATGTCTTTTTACATTTTCTTTAAAAAAAAAATCCCAATATAATTTTATCTTTTTTTATTTTGGAATTTCCCAAAATATTTTGCATGATTTTGAATAAGGGTTAGGAAGACAACAATAACAATATTTGGTAATGTAATCTACAGCTAAATATATCTCCAATAATAAAATAGTTATCAAGAAGTATAATAAACGAAATTCTCTAATATTGACATAATTTAATGAATTACTTAATGTTGACTTTCCATGCATTCCCTCGTGTACTGACCTCTTCCTCGGGTTCCTGGGCCTGGGGGGTGTCCTGGTGGGCGGGGGTTTCACAGTCGGGGCTGTAGTGTTCACAGTAGTCATAGGCGGCCCGGGGGTCTGCCACAATCAGCAGCTGCTGGATGTCACCCTGGACAATGACCAAAACAAACAATATGTCAGCTAAAACACCCCCCCAAAAAATGTATTTTTAAACACAAAGTCTGCACCATCTTCCTGATGAATACAGCATGGCGGTCATAAAAAGTGACAGTAAAAATAACAACAAGCAGGATGCGGTAGAGCACGAGAGGCCGTAATCCTCCAGATATAAAGGCCCATTAATCAAGACTTGAGAAGAATCTGCAACCTATTGTCGCATCTGCCGCGAGAACGGCTGCCAGTCCCTGCGCAACAGCAGATAAATAACCAAGGTCTGTAGTTATCGCAGGACGTCTGGTTTTCATGAGCTTTTGGAAAAGGAAATTACATCTGCACCGCTAACGCCGCCATCAGCCAACACGCTTCACTGTTGTGCGAGTTGAAAAACGTGACCGACCCCTTCCAGCAAAGTCTGCTTACGTTTACGTTGCACTTTGTTTCCATGAAACTCCGAGTGTGAGATGCCCGCTCAGCTCCGTTGGATGCCAATATTAAGCTAAGCTAAGCATTAAGATGCCGGTGTGCTATTTCTGGTAAATACACAATAAAGCCTCCTTCTCTGGGATAAAAGGGCACTCTGTTTGTCTTGTATGACTCACGATCGTCAAAATAAACAAAATAAAACATGGCCGACCTCTCAGTAAATGAGGTGCATAGGCTTCCTTCCTTCTTACGAAGCGATGTCTGCCATCTCGTAGCGAATGGTGCGATTACAATTTAAGATCAGGTTGATAATTTCCGCCCTTGTGTTTTTACATGTGAAGTCAGTCACAAATGAATGCAAATCTTTTAAAATTTGAAAAGTCCTTATATGTGCACCAGGCCTAAGAAGTGTGATGACAACCATAGACTAGGAAATCGGTCCATGAGTTTCTGCATCTTGGCTGCTCAGTACAATATGAGAATATCATCAAAGTGAAATGCACCGTAAGTACACAATGTATTGTTTTTAGGATGTAAAGGATTGACTCCTTCCAATGTTGAATTATATTAACACTTGGAGGACAGTTGAGTCGTTGCACATTCTTTCCTACTTCGAGAGAGTGTTGTCGCGACAGACGCTTTGTGAGCTGAGACGCAACAACAAACCGAGCCGCGTGATGCTTATTTGTCCGTTTGTCTTGTCTTTGTTGCTCTTAGTGTGCATGAGCTCATTGATATCCGCTCCACATCCGCAATTCTTCGTTTATTAATTCTGCGCGGTGGGATGTTTACATTGAAATGTCGACGCAACGAAGAAGCTCACGGGATTCAACAACCGCCGACACGTCGCAGCATGCATTCATGCTAAACGAAACAACAAATTCGGCATTTAGCTACATGCTAACCTTAATCCAACAAGTGCTCACTTCATGGTCCGCTAAACTAAGGATTTAACGCTTATTCATCGTGTTGTGGTAAATAGTCAATGCTTTAAAGGCAACTATTATTGTGATAACCTAAACGCATCACGTCCCGTCTCGTCTTAGCTAGAAGCACATACAGTACTGCCATCCAGAATTGACACCAAGTAAAACTCAGCTACAATATTAAGCTACATGCTAACCTAAAGGCAACACATTCAGACTTTAGGATGAGTTAAAATCAACTCTTTCTGGCTGCACACGGACATAAACTTGACAAATTCAGTCTTAAATCTATGTGAATTACAATCGATGCTTTTAGCCTAAATGCTACGCAAAGCGCAACACATTCTACCTTCAAACTAAATGAAAATCAAGTTTTCAGCCATAAAGCTGAGTTGAACGGAAACCTAAACGCAAAACACCCAGCACTAAAAGGGAGTTAAAATTTTTTGCTCACTTACATGCTACACTAAATCCAATACATTCCATCAAAGAGTGTCTAAGTCAACATCTTCTGCAATCATGCCAAGAAAACGCTACATGTTTTGGCATTTATTCATTTTAGAATATGAGTACTTTTAGCATTATTTTTAAACTACATTCTATTATTCTAAGATATACTCTAAGATAACATTTAGACATTCAGTTTGATAAAAATGCAGTAGTTAATACTGTATTTTCCGCATTATAAGGCGCACCTTCAATAAATAAAAAGTAAGTAAGTTTCTTTCGGCTTGTCCCTTTCGGGGTCGCCACAGCGTGTCATCTCAGATGAACGCATATATGTTTGGCACAATTTTTACACCGGATTGACCTAGTTTAAAAAATTTTTCATATATAAGCCGCAGCGCATTATAAGTTGCTTAGATAAGACGCTACAGTAGAGTCTGGGGTTACGTTATGCATCTATTAGATGGAGTTGCACTCAAGGCTCATTATCAATCCATATATAAGGCGCATCAGATTATAAGGCACACCATCGGCTTTTCAGAAAATTAAAGGCTTTTAGGTGTGCCTTCTGGTGCGGAAAATACGGTAACTAAAAGTAGCAAGCAGCATTTAGAGCATTGCACTGGAGTAAAAGTACCGTTTCTTCTTAACATAATCACATAAAAGTAGAAGGTATGCAGTATTAAAAACTACTTTCACAAGTAAAATTTCTCCAAAATGCTAGTTGAGTAAAGGTAACGGAGTAAATTAGGAGAGGTGCATCAGGAAGGGCATCCGGCATAAAAACTGTGCCAAACAAAACATGAGCGTTCATCTGAGACGTTACGCTGTGGTGACCCCTAACAGGAAAAGCCGAAAGAAAATTACTTACTGTAAATGTGGTTAATAAACGTGATTACAAAATTGATCAAAATAATCATCCTGATTATTTTGGCCATAATTGTGCAACCCAACGCAGATGCTAACTCAACTGTTAAAGTCAAGACTTTTTTATTTTTCATTGTTATGTTAGTTGTTAAGTAAAATTGCACTTTAAACATTGCTTCTAGCGTTAAAAACAATAAAAATTGCAAGGGCTTGACTCTGGAAAAGATTAAAGAATAAACATTGCACTACTATCACTGCACGGTTAACTTCTTTTTATACTTGCAAAGAGCGCACTATGCAATTCTCTCTCTCTCTCTCTCTCTCTCTCTCTCTCTCTCTCTCTCTCTCTCTCTCTCTCCAATGATGTCACTCTGACTTGCCCCTGACACCGGCCACGGCCCACATGTGGGTCCAGCTCAAGAGGTGACACATCAACTAGCTGCTAACGCCTCCTACGTCTTGACCAACTTCTTTTCTTGATTTCTTATTGTCTCACACACAAGCAGAGTTGTGGGAGTGGAAAAACAACACACGCAGATGGAATTTGTTAAAAAAAAAAATTGAGCGCAAGGACAACAATTAGCTCAGGGAAGCGTGCGTAACACATTCCAGATTTCCTTTTAGTAGCAGCGGGCGCAAGATGAAGAAGTCTACTGAGATGAAAGCAGCAGTGCTTCTATGTGAACAAGACAGTTGGGAGCTTCACATTAGGTACACTGGAACCTCTGATGGAAACTTGCAGCTATAATGATAAGCTAAACTTGATAGTTGATGAACTGTAGCCTGGTGTATGCTCATGGTTTTTGCCCATTCAACCTAAGCGAAGTTCAGCACTTCTTGCCTTTATGCCAAGGTAAACTCAGGATCTTTTGCGCTCAGGCTGATCTAAACTGAACACTTCTTGTATTCATACCAAACTTTAGCTTTCATGCTAAGCCAAAACACTACACTTTTAGCCCACACAATCGAAATTCAACACTTTCCACGTCCATGCGAAGCTAAGTTTTAGCCTTCTTGCTAAGCCAAACCCAAACGCAATTAATTCAACATGCATGAATTTAGGCAGCACTTTTTACATTCATGCTAAGATAAACGCAATATTTCAAGCACTCAAGCTAACGCCACTCTGAGCCAAATTAAACTCAGTCTATTCTCCGTCCATGCTAACCTAAACTCGACATGTCCTGTCTTCACGCTCACCTAAATGAAACATTTCCTGCATTCACGGGAAGCTAGACTCAGCACTTCCTGCATTTATGCGCAGCCAGATTCAACACATTTCGCCTTCACACTATCATAAACGCAGCCCTTTCTGCATTGATGCTAAACTCAACGCGCCATGTTTTCAACTGTATGCATTTCTTTTCTTAGCTTTTATGCTAAGGTAAAGTCAACTCTTGCTGCCACCAAGATGAAATTTAACATTCCACAAACAAAAATGGTAGTATTTACAAACCTCCTAAATTTGAATGAATTCAAAAAATTTACAAGAGTATGAAATCATTCAAAATGGTTAAAAATCGAGATGTTCTCTCATAGCTCTGACGGTGTGCGCAGGTCCACTGAAAACACACCATGCACAACTTTCGCCTGTCACTCAAATATGTTGGTACCTATATGCCTACACATACCTACAAAAAAATATCCACTGGAAAGTTTCCAATGGTTGGAATACAACCCACCGAGTCATCACAGTGCTTTTTCTTGTCCCAATGAGAGACAGTCGCCACCTGCTAGCTTGCAGGCTAACAGGCTTCTGGGTGGTACGGACTGTTGGCATCGTGATCCAATATGTCACTGGCTCCTTTGGTGTTGTGTGGGCCCACATAACAGAGACGTTTTAGTGAAAATAAACCACTTATTAAGCACAGCAGCACACGTCATTCAGTCTGTGGCTCACACTGACGGACACATTTGAGCACATAACTTCCTGCTAGTTATAAACCCCAAAATGACATGAGTTTCCACTTACTGAATTAGCCCGAATAACACAAAATAGCTCGAATAACAAAATAATACCTAACATTTGGGAATTTTAAAATACGCAAAAATGTCCTGCTAAATTTTTTTTGACAGAAATTCTATCGAAATCTATTTGTACAGAACAACTTGTTCTATAGAACTTTGGCTGTGATTTTCCATGGAAATTGTACAGATCAATCAAATTTCTCTAGAAATTCTATAGGACTTGGGTCCTAAAGTTCTATAGTTCTGTAGAAATTCTTTAGAAATGTTATATAGAATTTTTTTTTAGCAGGGTGGAGCGTTTCTGTAATTTGTGGAATCAAGGCAGGATGCCTTTTGCGGATTGTAGACATAGCTAGCGAGCTAAATACACGGTGTATTGATAGAAATGTGCCTTGTAATAAAAATGGAGTAACTTGCAATCATGCAGGAAAACCACTGATGTGAGAAGGCGCTCAAGAATTTTTATAGCGGGGAAGGGCTGTAGAAAACCCAAGTGCGTACCTGGACTTTGTTTTAACCACGCCCGAATCATCAGGACAACAGAAGTGGTGAAAAACTGTTTCACGTTGCATCACAGCAATTTAGTATTACACCGACCTCACTCTTTACACGCTTTCAGCAATTATCTTCAAGTATATAATATTTTGATTCAAATTTCAATTGAATTCACAGGGTCTTGAATGCTTATAATGCATTTCCTTACTTGCGTTCTGTGACTTGACC
The DNA here is from genome assembly GCF_019802595.1 of Syngnathoides biaculeatus. Lineage (NCBI taxonomy): Eukaryota > Metazoa > Chordata > Actinopteri > Syngnathiformes > Syngnathidae > Syngnathoides > Syngnathoides biaculeatus. The sequence continues at coordinate 7,253,173 of NC_084652.1, read as the reverse complement.
CACTGGCCTCAATGCACTGTCTGGCTTTAATAAATGTTAAATAAATCATTGGCAATAGAGCATGGGTTAATATTTTTGCATCTTGTAGCATAAAAGTGCAAAATCAACTGTTTTCATTTCACTTTGTACTCAACTCAAGTTGTTGAAGCCTTTTGTGCTAAGCTAACCCCAAAACTGGGTACTATTAGCTGACCTCAACCAAACAAAACCTTCATTCCACAACTGACTCAGCACTATCCGGATTAAATATATTTGTATAAAAAAACAACAACCAGTAGACTTTCTGGGTGAGGATATATGTCTACCAGCTGTGGAATGTGAACACATGCTGATCATTATTCCAGCTTTTCCTGCACTTCCAACACTCTTCCTGCCACCCAAAACTAGGCTAGGTTAGCATAAAACAGGAAAGTGCTGAGTTTAGCTCACCACGCAAATTTAATGAGATTAGTTTATCTTGGTCACGGTAAGTTTATTTTAGGATGAAGATAACAGTTATTCTGTACTTTTTAGAAAAATTTGAAGGTTACGATGTAATAATTTATGTCTACAAACGGGCGGCACAGTGGAGCAGCTGGTTAGGGCGTTGCCCTCAGAGTTCTAAGGATTGGGGTTCAAATCCCGGCCCGCCTGTGTGGAGTTTGCATGTTCTCCACATTCCTGTGTGGGTTTTTTCCCACATTGCAAAGACAGGCATTCATTGGAGACTCTAAATTGCCCATAAGTGTGATTGTGAGGGCTACTTTTTTGTCTCCATGTCCAGGGTGTACCCTGCCACCTGGCCGAAGATAACCGAGTTAGGCCCCAGCACTCCCGCGACCCTTGTGAGGATAAGCGGATTACAAAATGGATGGACGTCTTCATCTGTAAGCCCTCTTCAGAGCGTAAATAACTAGCTTCCTTTTGGTTTTATGGAGTTGTATTATACAGCAACTAAATTGTTTTGACACTTGCATGACAGTTGGGAACTTTACTGTTTTTTTGTTTTGTTTTTCTAAACAACAAGGCCTGTACCAGTGAGTAAAAGTTTTACAAACGGTTTGAGGCTGGAACAGATTAGTTCACTCTCCATTAGTTCTTATGGCTTGGTTTGTGTTTTCTGAGCATAAACATATGTGACTTTTCAACACAGCTGGTTAAGTTCCAAAGGTGTCAAGGTGGAGTGACCGTTGTACAATCACAACGAAACCTGAAGCCAAAAAACACAGGGCTTGATTGAACAGATGCTACAGTAATGACAACACAACAACACAGGAGATTTGTAATCAGCCATTAAGCAGGAAGGAATTATAACGCGGGCTAACATGTCCCTCAATGTCTTAGTAGCGTCTGATGGAAAAATACTGTACCTCAGTGGTTCCTGATCTAGCCAGAAACCCATATGTGTCGTGGGTGGTTTAGTGGAATGGCTAAAAGCGTTGTGTTTAATTTAACATGGAGTCTAAATGAGTTTAAGTTTAATATGAAGACAATAGACAATGAATTTAGTTTAGCATGGAGGTGATAAGACTTCAATTTAGGACGGCTTCAAGAGGAAAGTGTTGAGTTTAGCTACGGATGGAGACTAAAAGATTTTGGTTTAGTATGAAGGTGGAAAATGCTGACGTTATCAAGACAGAATATGTTAAATTTAGTTAAACATTAAGCCTAAAACAGTAGAGGTTAGTGTGGAGACTAAATAGCTGAGTTTAATTATCATGAAGGCTAAAAGAGTTGTGTTTAACTTGGCATAAAGGTTAAAATAGTTGGGTTTAATTTGGACTGAAGGCTCTAAACATTTAGAAGGAAGGAAATGCTTACTTTATGATGAAATTCTGTGAGTTGGCTTTACCTTAAAATTAAGGTTAAAATCGTTAGGTTAGGGCTTCGCATCATCGAGGGAAGTGTTTAAATTAGTTTAGCATGAAGGTAGGCCAACAGACTAACATTAAGACAGGATGTGTTGAATTTAGCTTAGCACAAATGCTGAAAGCGTTTGAGTTAGCATGAATGGAGGAACTGTATACTTTAGCATGGAAGTTAGAAGATTTGACTTTCACTTAGATTAATACAAAGACAGGACATTTTTAATTTAGACTGAAATAAAAGTTGTGTTTACGTTAGAATGGTGCCAAAACATGTTGAATACAGTTAATCACGATGGCTAAAATGTGTGTTTAATGTAGCGTGAATGCTAAAAAATTGTATTTAGGTTAGCGTGTGTGTCGGTAGTGTTGAATTTAGCTTATCTTAAAGGCAAAGAACCAGAACCAAAACTTTGGCTATATTTTATCAAGGGTCGAATCTATAATGAGAAGGAGTATTTGACGTAACTTCACACGACTTGTTTAAAGAGAAAACAAACTTTGTTTTTTTCAACAGCATGTTAAGAATATCTAAGATTTGGAGAAAGTGTTTTGGTTCACTCGTCTCCCCTCAACCCATAACGTTAATTACAATCTTCAGTTGCAGCTTCCAGTGTGGCATTCTTTCCGTTATAAAACTAATTCACTACTGCGGTTTTATGGCCCACATAACCACGCTATATTTCCTTATCAACAGTGTCAGGACATCTAACCACGGCTGCTTCACTTTAGCCAGCATTTTGAGATCATCAAGTGTTGAAATCACATTTTCCACACAGGTCACAACCTGCATGGGTTGTTAAGTATAACTTAGATCAGAGGATAATAAAAGAGCTAAATTTAGTTTTGCATGAGTTTAGCATAAAGTGAAATCTAAAAGAGCTGAGCTTGGTGTAAAGTTTCAAGAAATTGAGTTTAACCTAGCACTTACGGCTAAAATATCGAAATACAGATTTTGCAAGAAGGCTAAAAGACATGGGTTTACCTTCAGCAGTTGAGTTTAGGTTAGCGCAGAGGCAAAAACACTTGTGCTTAGCATGAAAAATGAAAATACTTAGTTCAGTTTAGTATCAACAAAAGGAGAGTTTAGCTAAGCATAACGTGAAAAAGAGTTGGGTCAATCTTAGCGTGAAGCATAAAACGTCTACATCGAGCTTAGGATGAAGGTTGAAATACACTTATATTGTCAAGTTTATCTTAATATGATAGCTAAAAGAGTTGAATTTAGCTTCGTATGAAGGCTAATAGAGCTTCCTTTAGCTCATGTAAACTCTAAAAGATTGCATTTTTATTTATAGTCTAAAACATCTATTTAGCTTAGTGTACAGCCAAAACTTAATGACTTTAGCTTAGCATAAAAGGTAAAAGATTTGTTTCGAGTGCAGACTAAATGTCTTTAGCTTAGCTTAATGGTTAAATGTGTTGATTCGAGCTCAGCATAAAGTAAAAAAGTTTTTAGCTTAGTGTGAAGGGTAAAAGGGATGAGTTTAATGTGATCATGTGATATGCTGTGATGTGTGTTGGCTCTAGCTTAACAGGAACAATAAAAGAGTTGGTTTATGTTAGCATGTAGGCTAAACCATCTGCTTTTTTTGGGTAGTGGTTGCCAGATTTTTTTGCAGCCCCCCCCTTTTGAAGATGAAAACATTTTCAGCACCCCCTGACAGTTTTTTTTTTTTTTTTTTTTTTTTCAATAAATACACTTGGGCTTAGCTTGCAATCATCAATAAACACTGCAGTGGTCACTTTAAAAGTTGAAAAATGACAATGGCAAGATTATCAACCCTCCAAGAATCAACAAAAATGTAAACTTTTTTTCTGCAAAAATGTAACATCTTTCATCATTTCTTTGGCTGGTGTGCGCTTGCGTGGTCAGTAGTAAAACTAGCTCCATCTGGTGGGTGTAACTTAAAAATGAAGAGTGCTCATGGTCCCCTCGTGACCCCACCCCAACTACAGTTTGTGAATGTTCTGGAGTGCAGAGAGCATGCTGGGAGTAAATTTCCAAACGTACTGCGAGTGTTAAGGCTACCTACGTGAGTTCAGCCACGCACGGAGGCTAAAAGAGTTGAGTATGCAAGTAGGAAATGAAGACCCATGACCACAAGTCTGGCTACACCACATCAACTGTCATGTTTATCTTAGCATAAAGGCTAGAATTTGTTGACTTTAAATTAACATGACAGGTTTAGCTATTGTCGGAGTGTTGAGTTTAACTTTGCAAGAGTAGCATGAAGGCTGCTAATGTCGAGATTAGTTTAGCACAAAAGCATACATGGAAAAAAATGTAACCTGGCCAAGGACATCTTCTCCCTACCAACTTTACAATCAAATCAATCTTCATGTCTTGACGGGTTTAACGCCTTTTAAATTTTCCACCAAGGGAATGCAGGAAACGAAGGTTTCAAACTGGGATTCCAATATGGTGATCAGTTCACCTCAAAGACTTCCTCGTCCAGGATCCTGGTGCCAAAGACAGTGATGCCTTGCGTGTTGATGGTCGCCGCCTCGCCCCTGGCCAGAGTCTTTGTCACCTTTCTCTTACAGTCCACAATCATGGTTACACTCTTCTTCTCCACACTGATGGCCACACGATGCCACCTAAGAACCAACAAACACGAAATTATTTTCATACCAACAGTAAATATGACTGAAATCACCTAATATGCAAGATTCAATCCGAATTGGCGCACTTGCGGTATGTTTTTAGGCATGGTTTCTTGAGCCTCCTTTCTCTGCGTCTTCGAGTTTGATTTAGGGTGAAGGCAGGAAATACTGAGTTTGGCGTAGCGTCAAGGTGAGAAGTACTGAGCTAAACTCTATCCATATGTCCTTTACGCCAAGTTAATCACTATTTGTACGTCTTTCATGCTAAGTTAAAATCTGTACATCTTCCCTTCATGTTAAATTAAACTTAATGTTTCCTGTCTTTATGCCAAGATGAACTCAGCACTTCCTAAGCGAAGGTAGCGAGTGCTCATTTTAACTTAGCGTTAAGGCGGGAAATGCTAAAGGTAACTTAACATGAAGACAGGAAATGCTGAGTTTAATTAGGCACGAAGGTCCATAAGGAAACAGTTTGGGTTAGCATCCACATCTGCAGTGGGGAAGACGACCCAGGTGGAGGGAACGGTCACTCACTTGCCGTCAGCCAGGTTGATGGAACGGAACAGGGGGTACTCCTCGGGGGCTGGCTTTCCGTGCTGGTCCTCGTACAGGAAAATGGGCGAACGGCCCACCTCCACGCCCAGCTGCTGGATGCCTTGCTTGTTGTACACGGACAGCAGGAAGGACTGCAGGCCTGATTTGGGCTTGACGGTGAACATGATGGAGAAGTCTTCCGGGAAAACTCCGCCTGGAAAAGGGCACCCAGTTTTAATTAGCGTAAGGCCAGGAAGCGTCGACTTTAGTTTAGCATGAACGCGGGTATTGTTGACTTGATCTGAGGATGAAGGCATAAGGCATAAAGCGTAGCCTCTAGCTTCGCATGAAGGCTACGGGAGTTGGATTTAGCTTTGTGTGAAGACTAAAAGTGTTGTGTTTACCTTACTGTGAAGGTTAAATAAGATACCTTTATCTTGAAGTGAAAATGAAAAAAGATTATCTTATAGTTGAATCTAGCTTTCCACAAAGACTGAAAAAGGTTTAGGTCAGCAGAAGCTCTAAAAGAGATCTTGACAGTTTAGCTAGTTTTGCTCCCTATTAGTATATATTAGTTGATGGCAGTAATACCTCCTAACCTTTTTGTTGAGCAAAAATACAGAATGTGTCAATTTTGGCTTTGCAAGAAATTTTCAAATAAAGGTGAGAAAGTCTGAGTTTAGCTCAGCATGAAGGCTACAAGTGTAGCATGTACTATAAAGTTAAGATATGCTGGGTGTAGCTTAGTATGTAGCATGGATGCTAGGAGTTGAATTGAATTTATCTTAGAAAGTTGCATTTCTTGCGTTCAGCATGGCATGGTGGCTAAAAGAGTTTAATTTAGGATGAATGTAGGAAATGCTCAATTAATTAAGCTAGCGCAAAGGATAAAAAAGTGACCTTTCCCCAAGCATGAAGGACCTTACCTTGAAGACTAAAAAAATCTGCTTAAAGCTAACATTAGGTTCAAAAGATGTGTGTTTGGTATGAAGCTTGGATATGCTTACGTTAGCAAAGCACGAGGGACTAAAATAAATTAGTTTAGCTTACTTTTAAGTCTACAAGCATCGAGTCTAACTAAGTGTAACATACTAGAACCACATGGCCAGTCTTCGCCAAAGTCTCTCTCTGGTCACGTTAAACCAAAGCGTCTCGACAGAAATTGCTCATTATGGCTACTGCAGTGCTTTCGAGGGTTTGTCCATTATTACTTCAGCGAGGTGCCCACACATGACGCACACGACGACTAACACGGTCCGCGCTCTGCAGGTTTCCTCCCCACAACGCGTCATGCCAGCCTTCTGCGTCTCATGAAAAGAAAAGTGCCAGACAGTCTTCTTCTGTCTGCCAAGGGCAGCAAAGTGGAGGCTGGCAGCAATTAAACTCGAGAAAGCGGTACAGTGTATTGACGCTGGCAGTTTACATTGCACTTAATTACAAGTCGCGCCTCACCACTTTTCCACACATGATACGATAGCACAAAGTGGGTGTTGATCTTCGTTAACGTGACAATCGAAGCTTGCAAGAGGCTGATTTAGACATTCTGGGAAAGCTCTTTCAGATCAGGGGGCACTTTATGCCCTCCGCTGAAATACACTTGAACATCATTCCTCCAGCGTGTCCTGGGTCGTCCCCGGGGTCTCTTTCCGGTGGGACTTGCCCGGAACACCACACCAGGGAGGCGTCCGGGAGGCAACTGGATCAGATGCCCCAGCCACCACATCTGACTCCTCTCAATGCGGAGGAGCAGCGGCTTGACACTCAGCCCCTCCCGGATGACCGAGCTTCTTACCCTTTTTTTTTTTTTTTAACATTTTACTATCCAAAATCTGTAAGAATAACAAAGTGACGCGCCGCATTCCTCTATTCTTCCCATCTAGCACCTAACGGTTGAATTAAGCAAAGGTTACTTCTTCACATATCTTGAACTACATTTGTTTATTTTCATCATTTGTAAAGAAATGGTAGTCCAGTACAAGTTCGGTTCTTGACCACAATCCGCTCCAGAAGGTGGTTCGAGAAGCGATTTGTTCGAAAACCGAATCGGTATTTCCCGTTACAAATGTAGCTAGCGGAACACATCTGCGTACAGAGGCTGCATTGTACACAATAACAACAGGCGTCGTGATCAGCTGATCGGGCCATGCGCGTTACGTTATTTCCGTTTTTTTTTTAGCGGTGCGTTTGAATTTACAATAACAAAGCGCGTCGTGGGTCAGCTGATTGGGCTGTGTGCATTATGTTATTTACGGGTTTTGTCAAAGGGGATTTGAGTGCCGATTTTCGTTCGAAAAAAGAAGCAAAAAAAATCTCAAAATTTTCATTCGAAAACCGATTTGTTCGAGAATAGAGACGTTCGAGAACAGAGTATTCGCTGTACATCAAAGAGATTTTTCTGTATCCGGCATCTGATGTAAAATATTTGGACACCGCAAGTGTTAGTTGCCAAGGTGACCGCGTTTACCTGGGAATAGCTGTTTCGTCGGCGCGCTGATCTGAGCATTCTTGCTCACTCGGTACGCAATGTCGGGTTTGGATCCTCGGCGCATCGTACAGAATCCGGGCGTTTTCTTGACGCCTTCCGGGGAGCTCTTAAAGTCTAGAGCTTTCAGCACATCCACTGGCTCGGCTGTGGAGGCAAAAGAGAAGAGAAGTTGAAGGTGAAATGAAATTCTAATTTAAACATGGATGCCAATGATAACAATGACGACGGTACATGATGTACTGTAATGACAATGACTAACATGTATTATGTACTGTAATGACTGACAGTGAAACGAGCCACTGATCGTATGAACGATGACCAATAAAACGACCGATTATGGTACAGTCCAACAAGAGGAAAAAGGGATGTTTAAGCCACTGCGCAGTGGAACAATACATGCTGATGGAAGTATCCACGGCACACTTTTGATAATTGAACATTTTGTATGGTTGAAAAAAATAATGAAAAAAAAAATCAAGAAAAAAGTACATATCAAAAACTGTAATTTAAAAAAATTATATATATTTTAAGAATGAAGTCACTGTTAATAAAAGCAAAAAGTTTAAATCGTATTATGAGAAAAAGTCTTGGTTCAAGAAAAAAAAACGAGATGAAAGTATTTTATGCAAGTCAAACGTCATAATAAAACACAATGTTGTATTTGAGGTAAAAAAAAAATATTTTAGCAAGAAATAAATAGCAATATTACAATCTTATGTAATGTTATGTAATTTTTTTAAAAATCATTTTGAGAAAAAAAGCTTTTGGAGTATTTTTTATGGGGATTACGAGATAAAACATTTTTTAAGATAAAAAAAAAAATCACAAACCCATGACAGTTGTATATTTTCAAGGTAAAATAGAATATTCAGAAAATAAAGGTTTTGTTTCAAGATAAAAAGTCATTTTCCAGGATAAACTATCATAATTATAAGATAACTTGGCACAGATATTAATCCCCATCCCCTGACACAGAAGTGCCGCAAGATCCCTTGAAAACACGTCACATTAATAATAGTAATAATGGTCCACCGTCCTTTATTATTTCTAGAATATTAGCAAGTTTTTAGGCTCCCTTGTTGCGGTTTGGGAACCCATCCAAAATATTTAACACTAGCCAATAGACTTTTTTTTTTTCTTCCTGTGTCTCGCCCCCTCCCTAAATAATACACACTGCATTCCTCAAACAAATCCCCGTTTTGTGTCTATTTCCTGTCACGTGATCACTCATTACAGCGACGATAAGAGGGGAAATGAGGCCGGCTGATTGCGTTTGTGCCGCCAAAGTGTTTAAGGTCACTTCGCCTCTGAACTGAGTAACAAAGACAAAAAAAAAAAATGTATTTTGGCCCCTTTGTTCTAGTATGCGCTTGACTAATTGATTGCCACTGTCCTCCTTTAGACCGCTTAAATCATGTACATATTTACCAAAAACTCCAACATGTAACTATGAGAAAGAGTTACAAAACAAGTTTGACTCTCAGCAGCTTTCTTTGATCTTTTGCCAAGGTACTTTTTGTGAGCGAATAAGAGCAATTGTTTAAAAACTACACCAATATCATTTTGGAGTAAATAAATGAGAATTTTCTCACCAATAAAGTGAAATTAATCATTTCTTGTGACACTCTTGCTAATCTCTTGTAGCGCACTGGTTGCTCCCAACCACTGCATTAAATGAACAGTAACGTAATTCCCGGCGTACAGAGCGCACCTGGTTATAAGCCTCACAAAGTACATTTGTAAAGGAAATACCATTTGGTACATACATACGCCGCAGCCGTGTAAAAGTCGCAAGTGCCCACATTGAAACCCACATTGAAACACGAGATATTTACAAAGAAAGACAGTACAAAGAGAGTTTAACTCTAGCGCCGCTGCGCTAACGCTAATGCTAACACTAGCACCGCCCTAAAGCTAACACGAACGCTAGCACCACACTAATGCTAACACTCACGCTAGCGCCGCGCTAACAGGGCCAGTAAAAAAAAAAAAAATCTACCGGTAAAAATCACTGAGACATGGCTGTTACACGGTAGCGCCATGCTAACAGGGCCGGTTGAAAAAAAAAAAATCGTACCAGTAAAAATCACTGAGACACGGCAGTTACACCCTAAAGCAGTGCTAACAGGGCCGGACCGCTAAAAGTCACTTCCTCCGCACATATATTCTACCGGTGTCTCTCTTACCTCTTCCCCTCGAGTACCCCCTTGCGGCCGTTAGAAAAAAAAAAATGCACAAACTAGCCGCATCACTGCATAAACCGCAGGGTTGAAAGCGTGAGGGGAAAAAAAGTCACGGTTTATAGGTATAGGTATAGGTTTTAATTACAGTATTCTACCATTCGCAGGACCATCGTGGCTCAAAAAGCAAAATTGGAAAATTTTAAATAGAAAATTAATACCATCGACATATATAAAGAACGACAGAAAAAAAAGAAAATGAGTTTAAGATATTTATTAATATTTGTTTTGTCATTAAGTCACAATGGAAATGTTCCCCAAGTTTCTGAACCATACATATGATGAACCAGGAAGTATCCTGTGAATGGTTCCGAAAAAAAAAAGAAAAAAAAATCCAAAAACAATTGTATTTTTCGTCTATTTTTGCATGTTAGCTTGAACCATATTTTTACTTTTAGGGACGTATACCGTGTGATGCCCTTGAATCAAAAAATGGTTATGTCCAATCATTTGAATGTTTGAACTTTCTAGTTATGATGACTTTCGTTTTATATTTAAAACTTACATACAAAAACATATTAACAAGCTTTTTTAAAAAAAAAAAAAATGAAAAAAAAAATGAATGAGACCAAAAAAAAAAAAAATGTATGTATTGTATATGTAACCAGGCGGGAAGGTACTATATCTCTACATGTCTTACAAATCACCTCCAAATCCCCCCGAGGGGTTCTGATTTACGTGGGAAAAACCTCCGCCTCAATCTGGCCATGATGGCGGCCCAAGCACGAAAACGGCCCCGTGACACTTGACCACTCGCACATTTTCAAAGTTGATAAAAGCGTGCTAAAAACATCCGCCGCTTGATATTCTCTTCTGATGGCACGTGAAGCGAGGGAAGTGCTGATTGTGCGGTTCCTGTATGGGTGGCTGCCTTGTCGGTTGGGACGGGCGGAGGGAAGGTGGTGAGTGGTGGTGGTGGGTCTTCTTGCTGGAGCTTGGAGTCCACATGCTGAAGCCATTATGGGCCTGGCACCACTCCCTGTGCACTCCCCCCCTTAGTAAAACATACACAAGCCTCAACTAGGATGGCCCCAACTTTCTCTGCTACTTCTTTGAGCGCCCTTTGGAAAGCTTTATAGAGTGCTTACTAAGAACTTCATTCATTCTTTATGATGTGATTATTAACTAGTTTAATAATGCTTTATGAAGTGGTTATTAACTAGCAATGCTTTGAAACAGGTGATTAACTAATTTTGTAATAATTTACCAAGTGATTATTAAATAGTATATTAATGGGTTGTGAATTAGTTGTCAATTATTTATCAGGCACCAGTAATTTGTGTATTATTGCTTTATAAAGTTATTGATTAGTTTAATGATGTTAAAGTGGTTATTATTGCTTTATAATGCTGTAGCTAACTAGATAATGCTTGAAAAGTGATTATTAACTAGTTTATGTAATGTTTTCAAATTTCATCTCAACTAGTAAATTAATGCTTAAAGTGATTACTAACTTTATTGATTGATTTACTTTACTAATGGTTAATAAAGTGATGAATATTAGGGTAATCAATGCTTTAGAAAGGGTTAGTAAGTTTTTTTAATGACTGCTTTATAACCCTTTCAATGGTTTATAAAGGTGGTTATTACATGTAAATAATTGCTTTGTAAAGTGGTTATTAATTGGTATATCAAGGCTAAATAAAATAGATAGTTTAATGCTTTCTGAAGTTTAAATAATTAGCTTTTTCAATTCTTGATAAAGCATTTAATGCAGTTTATTCATGTTTTATCCATGTTAATAGCTACTTTGTTAATGAATTATAAAGTGCTTAATAACTAGTTCAAGATGCTGTACAATTTTTTCTGCATTAGTAATGCTCAATAAAGTGGTTATTAATCTATTTGCTAATGCTTACTACACAGTAATTTTGTAATGCATTAGAAAGTCATAACCGTGTTACAAATGCTTTAAAAAGTGGTTATTAACTACTACTAATGGTTTGTAAAATGGTTAATAGGTAGGTTATTAATGCTTGATAAAGTGGCTAATAACTAGTTTATTAATACTTAATAAAGAAGTTAACCTTTTTGGAGGCAACAAGTGATTTGCTAACGCTTTGTTAAGTTATTACCTACTTTAACACTTCATAGATGTTAATAACTCGGTTATAAATACTTTCCAAAGCACCTACGAGCAGCTTATCAATACTTCATGGAGTGGTTTATGACTATACTGATACTTTATAAATAAAGATGTAATATGACGTATTGTAAAATAAAATTAGGTGTAACACTTGACAGTCGGACAACAGCTGATGTTGAAACTTTTTTTTAACTGCTCATTACTGATTTATAAAGTATTGTTTCCATTTTTTGTCACCTACCTCTAAATATTACATCTTCATAAAGGCTTTACAATGTGGTGACTAATGCTAATGACAACACCTAATGTTGAACATAATTGTCTCTTGATAATAATGATGATTAATAAGCAATTTATAAACCCATTCTGGGATTTTTTTTTCACCACCGCCATTTTCTTCATGCATATGTATTTCGTTTTGTCATTCAATCAAACTTTAAATACCACATCAATAGTGTGATTATAAAGGGAACATATTAGGGAAAAAATTAATTAAAAAAAAAGGATAAAAGCAAAGCAAATGTCTGTTGGAATAGAGTGCGGAGCTACTGCTTCTTCTCGAAGAGTTTGTGAATACCTTTGTGCATTGCTGCATACCTCAAGGCCTCATATATTCCAGATGTAGCCCATTGCTCAGGACACCCCCCCAACCCCACTCTCCACTTTCTTTGCCACTTTTCTTCCTTCTCCCTTCCCTCTTTCCACTGCACGGCACCCGTCTTCTCCAGATAATCGACTATTAACTGCGACCGCTTTAATGGAGTGTTTGCGGGTGATTAAGGCGGCTCATTTGTCAATACGTGTCAGCGGCAGCAGTGTGTCTGCCGTGTAAACAGGCTCAATGGGGGGGAATTGGTGGGGTTGGGGGGGGGTATAATAACCTCCCTCAGTAGCGCATGCAGATACACGGCGTGAGAATGAAAGGAGAAAGAAAATATAAGTCGTGAAAATCCGTTCAAGGGGAAGCAGCAGACGCGGAGGCAGAAAAAAAAAAAAAAAAAAAAATTCCACCCCGGTCTATTTGTTCTGATGTGGAGTTGAGCTGTGATTAAGTCGGAATCTTCTCCCAGGGATTTTTTTTCCCCCTCTTTCCCTTTTGACAAGAGGCGTTCTAACGAGGCCTGGCAGCAATGAAAGCAATTAAGCCCCCCCCCCTACAAAATACTCCTCTCGCCCTCCCAAGAGACCCAGCAAATGTTTGCGAGTGCACATCATGCAATTATGGTGAGCTTCCATCTCAATCATGGAAGGAGGGGCGAGATGGGACGCTTGGCTTTGATGATTACACAATATACTCGATGATTTACTTTATAAATGCACAATTGACCAATTTACAATTGAAAGATATATCATACTTGATGCTTTTTTTTTTTCCAATGACTACAGTACTGTTGACTATTCTTGCTGGTGCTCACATTGACTTCTCTGCTTAAAGTACACTTTAGTGCACTTTTTTTAAATCATGTTCGTAGTTTAGTTTGCCAATATCGTTCATATTTCAGGTGTCTTGCTTCATCCTGTAAAATGCTACGAATGCCGTTGCTCTTCACATTCATACACCATCGATTGATGCACCTTTCACATTTGAAATACTGTATGGTTATTTTTGTGCATACAATGGTGGTGACTATTCTTGCCACTGTCAGTACACATATATTAATGTAGAGTGCACCATTCATATATAACCTCGAGTTATGTGTTGAATTGGCTTCCTGGCGCCGTTCTCAAACTGAGATGTTCGTAAACCCAGGTAATGTCCCCCATTGAAATGAATGGAAATCCAAATAATCTGTTCCAGCTGCAGGTTTATCTTATTTTTTTACGTTGTGTGGATAAAAATACATACTGCACTATATAAAAATAGGTTAAATAACACTTTCTAATGCTGAAATATTGAGTTTGTTTGCAAATCACTGCTTAGTGTCTTCGCCTTTTCTGGCAAGGTAACGTTTTTGTTCTCTGTGGTGACCGTTAGCCCCAAATGGGCACCACCACCCACAATGCAGTGCAGCTTTTGCATTTCATTGTGGGATGTGATTTTACTCCCAAAATAGAGATACAAGAAGGACAGAATCAGTGATTTTTATGTGGCGTGAGGAAAAAAGTTCTTCCACGGCCATGCCAACAATGTTTGTTAAAAGAAGGTGATTTTTCTTTAAGAAAAATTTATCAACTAAATTGTTTGTGTAGTGGGTCATTCCTAAACCGAGGTTCCAATCTTGAGAGAAAAGATAAATGATTTTTTGTTCAGCTGCACTCCTAGTATAACCCATTCGCATTCAGTATTTCATATTCATGTAGTTTTCACATACTCCTGCTGACTACTGTTGCTGCTCATACATTTTGTTCTTAGATGATATTATTCTCTGGGTGCTTCTACAGCCCCACATTAACCTGAATCCCCACATCGCGAGCCTAATAAAAGCCAAGCAAAGGCTCCTTCTCAGAAATTCCAAGTCTTTACTCTTTGAAATGAGCCCAAAAAAGCAAATATTAGAAAGCCAGCAGACGCACATTTTTATATTCCTGGCTCGGGACTGCACAGTATGGATGACTCTTTGGCTCTTCCGACACTATTCTTCAAAGCTAGACGTTAATGTGACCCGCATATGTTTTTAAACCAGTCAAAATAGTCCACTTTTTTGGCCTCCTTCCTTCTCACTTTTCCATCAACGCCCCCTTTTGTGTGTGTGGTGGGGAGGGGAGGGGTGTGTGTGTGTGGGGGGGGGGGGCTTGGATAATAGTGGAGAGATGGAAAAGATATCCTTCAAGGAGTAGGGATGTGAATTCCGTGCCTTAGAGTTCCACAATGTCATATTTTCCGGGTAATTAAAAAAAAATATAGGCTGAACATGTCATTGAATGTACAATTAGTGTGAAGTTACTGGGTAATGATGAATATTTATTTCCATTCTCAATAAACAACTCCCGTGATAGTTTATGACCAAGAGGACTGAGGATGAAACAAGTGCACAGCGTCGAAGATGAATGAGAGCACATCCTGAAGCAAGTTCCCCCCCCCTCCCTTTTTTTTTTTTTTTTTTACACATCCAAGGATTCCAACATAAACACTCACCTCACCGGACAACGCCTAAAAAAAAATTTTGGGGTGCGCTTTTGTGCCAAGCCTAACGTAACTCAAGACATATCATAAAAACGAGGTGTGATGGTGCGTAAAGATGCGTGACTTGACCCTAAAAAAGAAAAATGCAAGGTGCAATAGCTGCGTTTTGGGTGCTTGAAATGTACACTTTGCTTCCAAATAATAATAAAAAAAAAGATAGAAAAAGTTCTTACCAGCTCTGACAGCGATAGTTTGCAGGATTAAAACGACGACAGCGGCAAGCGTGGACTCCCGCAGCCACCGTTTCGTCCTCCACCTGGCGGGCCGCCTCTGCGTCTCCATGGTGATCGCCCGCGCGGGTGGTGCAGGAACTTTTGCCGTTAAAAAGTTAAATTTACAAGAAAAAAAAACAAAAACAAAACAATCCCCCTGAAAAAAGTGTGTGTGCTGGCACTACTGCAGCTCCATGTGGGGTGGTGGTGGTGGCGGTGGTGGGGGAAGAGCGACGATGCCTGTGGCGGCCTGACGAGACGCTTCAGACCGGCTTCCCCCTTTCTCCAAGCGCAGCAGCACACTGATGCTGGAGCACTGTCGTGAAAAAAAAATGCAGCAGACTCCTTGAGAAGGGTTGGACGGAGGCCAACGAGGAGGATACTCGCTGCGAAAAAGCATCCCTTTGTCAAATCAGCACTTGGGGAAAGTTCTCTCCACCCCCCCTGTAGGCCAACCTCCTTATGGTCCTCCCCTTCACGTCCATCATACGCAGCGGAGCATCATCGGCTTCAGGTGCAGACACCCCTGGAATCACATCAAAAGCTGACAAAATGAAGAAAATAACCCCCATCCATCCATTTTCTTTGCCGCTTATCCTCACAAGGGTCGCGGGAGTCTGTCCCAGCTGTCAACGGGCAGGAGGTGGGGTACACCCTGAACCGGTTGCCAGCCAATCGCAGGGCACATCGAGACAAACAGCTGGACTCATAATCACATCTAGGGGCAATTTTGAGTGTCCGATTAATGTTGCATCTTTTTGGGATGCGGGAGGAAACCGGAGTGCCCGGAGAAAACTCACACAGGCACGGGGAGAACTTCCAAACTCCACACAGGTGGGTCCGGGATTGAACCGGGGACCCCAGAACTGTGAGGCCCAATTTAAGCAGTGGATCCACTGTGCCGCCTTCCATGGTGTCATTGATGGCAAAAGTGTGATTATAACCTGAAAATTGACTGCAACAGAAGGATTGTGAAATGTGTGACGCTAGCCATAGAACAGGAAATGCAACTTTTTGCCTCAATGGGCACAATTGGTGAGGGAAAATGAGGAAAAAGGAAGTCAATGTGAAACGGGATTAGGAAAGATCAAAAGTGTGAAGATAATCATCAAACCAGAAATGGAACATTTTACACTTGTATGGATCATTGGGAATGCGAAAGTGATACTTTCAGCGATGGGGCGCAATTTGACCTCGGACCAGGCTATTTCTACAGTGAATACTCGGTTCTCGAACATTTCCATTTTCGAACAAATCAGTTTTTGAACAAAAATGTCGAGATTTTTTTTCCTTCTGTTTTTTAAACAAAAATTGGTACTCGAACACCAAAAAAAACAATAACAATGACACAACCCGGAAATAACATAGCACGCGCAGCCTTATCAGCTGACCCGCGACACGCTTTGTTATTGTAAAGTCGAACGCACCGCGAAAAAACACGGAAAAAACACACTGTACAAGAGCCGACCAGCTGACCTACGACGCTCGCTGTTATTGTGAGTTCGAATGCACCGCGAAAAAACTGGGAAATAACATAACCCCCGTGACCCGAACAGCTGACCTACGACACGCGTTGTTATTGTGAATTTTAACGCACCGCGAAAAAACCCGGAAACAACATAACGCGCGCGAGCCGAACAGCTGACTCACCACGCACAATATTGTGAATTCAAATGCACCACGGAAAAACGCGGAAATAGCATAACGCGAGCGGCCCAACCACCTGATCCACGACGCGCGTTTTTATTGTGTATGACACAGCTGCGGGAAATATTGATTCGGTTGTTCTCGAACTGCCTTCTGGAACGGATTGTGGTCGAGAACCGAGGTTGTACTGTGATGTTTTCTATTTGAAATGAAACAAAATGAAGGAGAGGTCAGCTGACCAGAAATGTAAATAAAGCAGAAAACGGGGGCGGAGTTGCTATTGTAGACATTTCAATTTTTTTCCCCCAGAAGTTTATAACAGTTTCCCTAACGGGGCCAATGCTTTCAAAATGGGACGGGAACGGGGACTGGCGCCCGGTAGCCAAAAATTCAAATGTTTTCCAGACTCGCCAGCTTCCTCTCGCAGACCTCAGGCCTGATAATAATTAGCGGATATAAAAACAACGAAGGGAAAAAAAAAAAAAGAGAGTGGAAGACAAAATGGAAGCACAGGTGGAAGCCATAGAGGACGGCATGTGGAGGCGAAGTGGAGCGCCGGTCACTAATCAAATAATAATACATTCAGCCCTTTAAAGTCATAAACAGCCAGTTGTTATGGATGGTTTGCATTATTATTAACAAAATAAAATATGAGTACCATCTGGAAACTGAAGCAGGACGTTGAAAATCTTTTTGGGGGGTTGCATCGACCTGCATCGCGTGTTGAAAAGCAAAGAAAAGGAAATGGACGTCACTTGGTTACTCATTCAGTTCAGTGCAGAAATGAAAATGGAAAAGGAAAATACTGCATCGTTCCTTGAAGCAGGGTGTAGTTCCAATTTTGCAATGTAGGGGGCAGTCCTATATCGCACGCCGCGCCTTTTCCCGATTCAGCGCAACACCGGGCCAACTACCATTTCCGAGATGGATGCGCTCCTGAAACCAGGTTTTTTTTACCACCTGGAAAAATTGCCCAAAAACTTGATGTTCAGATAAAATCTTGATACGTGCGCAGATGTTTTGGACCGCTAATGCACTAAACATTTGTTTTTCTAATCCTAGCTTGTCCGTTTTATTTTCTTCTTTTGCGATAGCGACAAGAATCCAAGGTAAAAAAAAAAAAATCAAAAAGCTGATGACTGTGAATAAAAATGCAAGCAATATGATCCAACTCCTGAATCATTATCGTGGGCAAAAGTCCCAAACTGAGGAAAACCACAATATCCGTAAAGTCTTCAGAAGCCATCATAGCCATGTAGGCCAAGCTATCAATTCCCCAGATTTTATTGCAAACGTGAAATTTTAAACCACTCACCTGCAACATGGCAAAAATTGAGTTACTGCGCTCGAATCCTGTGGCCTCCATTTAGTGAACCTAGTGCCTGTTTTCAACAATTTGAGACGATGTCGGAACACCTGGAGAAAACTCATGCAAGCAAGGGCAGAGAACATGCAAACTCCACAAGCGAAAAACCTTACATTTGAACCCAGAACCTCACAAGTGTGAGGGAGACGTGCCGACCACGAGTATACCGGTTTTCTGCCCTGCCCTAAGAACGGAAATCCCTGAAACAGAGGACCCCGTGTAACCATTCACACTGCTAAAATAAGGACTAAGGAGATTGGGAGTGACATCACGAAAACAATCCTGCCACTTTTTAAAGAAATGTCCTTAATAGGGTCAACGGATGAATGGCTGGATTGTTTTGTTGGGCTACTCCCTTCAAATCTCCTCTTTAGCAGGTAAAATGCATTCTCTGTTGGGTTTAAGTCTAGAGATTGACTTGACAAGTCTCAAAACCGCCCCTTCTTGTACCTGACGCACTCATTTTGGCAGTGAGCTTTGAATCCTTACAGACGTGGATGCGAGTGTGAACGGTTACAGTATGTTGCGGTACGATTGGCTGGCGACCAGTCCAAGGTGTTTGTCGCCTCTCTCCCCAAAGTCAGCTGGGATTGCCTCCAACTCACCCACAGACCTGAAGAGTACGAAAGCTACAGAAAATATATCTACCTATTGGGAGGCGGCACGGTGGATCATCTGGTAAAGAGTTGGCCTCACAGTTCTGAGGACCCAGGTTCAATCCCAGACCTGGCTGTGTGGAGTTTGCATGTTCTCCACATGCCTCTGTGAATTTTCCAGGTATTCCGGTTTCCTCCCACATCCCAAAAACATGGAACGTTAATTGGACATTCTAAAATGCCACGATGTGCCCTGTGATTGGCTGGCAACCAGTTCAGGGTGTATCCCCAAAACATGCAACACTAATTGGACACTCTAAAGTGCCCCCCGGTGTGATTGTGAGTGCGGCTGTTTGTCTCTATGTGCCGTGCGATTGGGTGGCAACCAGTTCAGGGTGTACCCCGCATCCTGCCAGTCGACATCCGGGATAGGCTCCAGCGCTCCCCGCGACCTTTGCGAGGATAAGCGGCAAATAAAATGGATGGATGGATATTTCCAAATCGGAAAATACATCTGGCCAATGTTAGCATGTCGGTGCTATTCCGTATAGGCGAGCCTTCTTTCACGAGCCACGTAACTGAAAAGGATGCACGGAAAAGCCAAAGCCTCAGTGTTCGCCCTCACCCTAATCAAGGGCTTCTTTTTTAAACCCGTCCACCGCACGGTCGTTTAAGGCTCGCAAACACAGTCATTTCTCAAAACAGCCATTTCGTGATACAAACAGGTACTTTATGGCACCTTATAAAAAAAAAAAAAGAAAAAAAGACGTCGCATTGGCATGTTGATAAGATGGACGCCGATGTACCGCGACCCACTTTCAGGAGCAAGAGAATAGAAGGTGACCGAATCTGCGGCCAATTGCACGAAAGATGCATCAAAGTTGACGCTGTTATTCATTCTCCTGTCGAGAGATTTCTGAACCAATTAGATGGCCCCATTCAGAGAGGCTTGGCCCGCGTTGGCTGCACGAGCAGACTCCATTTTGGCGCTTGGAGACCCGCCAGGCGCGTGTGCGATCGCCACTGCGGACGGCAGCTGCTCCAGGCTATTGTCTGGAGGGATACAACGCTGGACGGAGAACAATGGACGTTCGTGGGGGGCGGGGGGGAAGGGCAGAATCCCAAAACCATTCAAATCCCTTTCGATAAAATGGAGGGGATTTGAATAATGGAGGGCGTGGGTCCAAAAAAAAAAAAAAGTTCACTTCATGACGAATTTGATATTTTTAACAGGTTCTCCGTTTTCTTGTATGTAAACTATGTAAGAAGTGTAAAGCCAAATATATGTAAACATTCTATAAAGCAGTGTATCTCCATTGGTCAACCACAACTGTCACAGTCTCAAAACGGCCATCCCTCTGTCCATCCATCCATCCATTTTCAAAACAGCTTATCCTCACAGGGGTCGCGATCACAAAAAAATTGTTTGTTTCAAATTGTTTCACGTTAATGATCATTTTCACACATTCAAAACAACATGATTTAAAGTCCAAGAAATGTGGAAAGGAACAGGAAACACACGATCCATCCATTTTCTTTGTCGCTTATCCTCACGAGGGTTGCGGAGAGTGCTGGAGCCTATCCCACCTGTCAAGGGGCAGGAGGCGGGGTACACCTAGAATTGGTTGCCAGCCAATCGCAGGGCACATGGAGATAGACAACAGTCGCACTGACAATCACACCGAGGGGCAATTTCGTGTTTCCAATTAATGTTGCATGTTTTTGGGATGTGGGAGTGCCCGGAGAAAACCCACGCAGGCACGGGGAGAACATGCAAAGTCCACACGGGAGGGTCCGGGATTGGACCCGGGACCTCAGAACTGTGAGGCCAACGCTTTACCGGCTGACCCACCGTGCCGCTGGAAACACGCTAAAGGTACAAAAAGGCAAATAAAGGCATAGTAAGACACAAAAGGTGCAAACCCCAAAAGGCATGTCAAAGACATGTTTGTTTTTAAAAAAAAACATAAAACAATAAAAAAGTTACTTAAACGTTAAGAGACAAAAGCCCCCCAAAAAATCACAAAACGAATAACACAAAATTACTTGGACCATAAAAAAAACTACATAAAACTGACAAAACGGTACAAAACCTACATAAAGGTTTCAAAAAGCACATACAGTGCACAGGAAAACGACCAGAAAAGCCAACTAGAACAACACAATTGGATTTGGGGTAAATAGGAGGCACTTTTAATGGTTGCAGGTGTGCGCTGACTCATATTTAAAATAATGTTGAATACGATTGGCCTTTCCCCAACACTGCTGGCACATCCCCAGTAACAAAAGGGTGTGCACATTTTTGCAACTACACTACTTATTTATTTTTTTTTTTACTTCCACTGTCAAAACGTGTTTTTTTTTTTTTTTTTTTTTTAATATGATAAAAACCGGCAGCACGGTGGATCAGCTGGTAAAGTGTAGGCTTCGCAGTTCTGAGGTCCCCGGTTCAATCCCAGACCCACCTATGTGGAGTTTGCATGTTCTTCCTGTGTGAGTTTTCTCCGGGCACTCCGGTTTCCTCCCGCATCCCCAAAACATGAAACATTAATTGGACACTCTAAATTGCCCCTAGGTGTGATTGTGATTGCGGTTGTTTGTCTCCATGTGCCCTGCGATTGGCTGCCAACCACTTCATGGTGTACCCCGCCTTCTCCTGCCCGTTGACAGCTGGGACAGGCTCCAGCACTCCCCGTGACCCTCGTGAGGATAAGCGGCAAAGAAAACGGGTAGATGGCTGGATGACAAAAACCTGGCATTTCAATCGGGGTGTGTAGACTTTTGCTTATAGTTAGCGGACTCTGGCGAAATACATCCTGCCTGTAACGAATAAATGTGTTCATATTCTTGTGATTTTGACGATGCGGGCACAAGACTTTGGGAATCCTTGGACAAGTCGGTCTTGTTTTTCCTCATCATTTCAGTTCCAAAGATTTTTCCCATGCGACCGTACTCCCAAAATGTCGCGTTTAATCCTCGCGATCCTCTCGTTCAAAGAACGCAAGTACATTTTTGTGCTTTCTATGAAAAGGAAGTCACCCGACTTGGAAAAATGTACAGACATCTTCTTTCCTTTGGGCCGCTCTTTAATTTTCGGGATGATCGGACTGGAGGGGCAACTCTTTGTAGTTTCCAGGCATGTGATTACAAGCAGTGCGTACGGTGCCAGCGTGCGCCCGACCGACGACGTGTAATTACCCCGTCGTAATACATAAGTAGAGCAGCTGTGAAAATAAAGTCTTCACGTGTATTTCGGTTGTACAGGAAAACTTTGTTTAATCAGCGTTCCGCCGACCGTCCCAAATTGGATTGACACACTTTCTTAAATTGGGGGATTCGTACTTATGGTTTAAACTAAAGCATGACTTGGGGACGTGACTGAAACTTTTCTGACTTTGGGAATGATGTCTGTGTTCATTTATACTGAGCGACGTGACGGGTGACATGAATAACCGGAGCGAGAGAAATTACATCATTCATAGCACGTACGAGGTACGAGAGTGTCACGGTGCCTTATTTGGAGTCAGGGATGATTTGAGTCATTTTTTTAAAAACTAAATTCATTTGTGCAGTGTTGCCTTGAGGTACAAGTTTGATTCATTCCAAACTCAAAGACAGTTTGTAACAATTTTGCGCATGTGTCTATGCAGAACCAGAAGTGCCTTGGTTGTGTATTGTTTCTAGAAGTAGTTTTTCTACATTATTACATGAAACGAATCTACGTTAATATGTGAAACGAATCTACGTTATAACGTGAAACGATTCACATAATAATGTGAAACGAATCTACGTTATTATGTGAAACGTGACCTTTTTTTTTTTTGGGTGTGGCAGTAATATGCTTCCATACGGGACTGTCACGGTGCCTTATTTGGAGTCATTTAGATAATTTTAGTCATTTTTTTTAATGTGCAGTGGTGCCTTGAGATACAAGTTTGATTCATTCCAAACTCAAAGCCAGTTTTTAACAATTTTGCGCATGAGCCTGTGCAGAACCAGAAGTGCCTCGATTGTGTATTGTTGCTAGTAGAAGTTCATTGGGAATGTGGACTGTACAAATCCGGAACACGAGCAGAACGCCAACACGGGCCACAAGTTGCGGACGTTCGGTGTCAAGTGCCCTCAAAGACGGTTCGACTAGTGCAAGTGCACCTTTAGACGTAAAAGGTCATCCATCTTGAAGCATTTAGCGCTTATGTAAACTGCCAGTAAACTCCCTGAAATTTAGAGAGCATTTACCCGCCGTGCCTTTTTTTTTTTTTTTTTTTACTTTACAACCCTGCCCTGAAGCACACGGACGTTCAGAAAGAGGTTCAGAGTTCCAGTCGAGTCAAACTTCACCGATGCGATGAATTCTCGGGATAAAGAGTGGTACTCCAAACGACTGGGCGGAATGCACATATGTCTGGGCTTGCTCGTTCGGGGCACGTGCGGTGCGGCCACACCATCTTTTTCTGCGCTTTTGTACCATAAAGCTATCCTCGGGCAAATACACCATTGACAAAACGCCCAAAAGGAATTAGAAATAAAAGAAAATAAAGCAATGAAGGCCCATTCTTATGGATTAAAACTTCTACCTTTTGATTGTTTCTTGCCTTCTTTATCAAATGCACTCGGAACTTTCTATCGATAATGTATTTCAAAACGCACGCCTTTATTAACAACTCAAGACAACAACACCTCCGGTCTGCCCGGCAACACTCTGGTCAAAAGCCAGGCTTTCAAAATAAAAGGACACCTGTATAATCAAGTTTCACCATCGTGTTTTGCTCTTTTATGTTGAAGCCCTGACTTTTGACCGGACGTGCTGTGCCGATCTTGCCAGAGTGAAAGTTTGTAATGGGGAAAACGCTTTGCTGACGGGTGAACAGAATACTTTGGATGAGGATGAGAGATGTTGCTCGCTCTCAATAATAAAAGCAGCCTGGACTACGAGTACTTGCCACGGTGTATTGATTCGGGGAAATGAATAAGTTTTCTTCCAAAAATAAAAATAAATTAAAAAAAAAATGG
The DNA here is from genome assembly GCF_019802595.1 of Syngnathoides biaculeatus. Taxonomy (NCBI): domain Eukaryota; kingdom Metazoa; phylum Chordata; class Actinopteri; order Syngnathiformes; family Syngnathidae; genus Syngnathoides; species Syngnathoides biaculeatus. Next base: position 7,229,419 of record NC_084652.1, on the reverse strand, counting down.
TACGCAGAAACTGAGAATCTAGTGTTTTTTTTTTTCATGGAAAAAATAAAACTTCGCCATGAGTCTAAAGCAATCGAACAGAAAAAAAAATACAGTGAGTTACTCAAGCATGTGTTCTTGCGCTTGAGCCCCGTACCGATGTACGAGCATTGGTTTTGCTTTAAATTAACGTAGAGTCAATATTAACATTTAAAACGGTTTTCAAGTTAGTTGCTAGCCCTCATGTTCCACTACTCAGACGCGGTTTACGGTAACCTGCGGCTATAATGGCAGCCAGTTACATTTCCAGTCACTTAGCAAATGTAATATTCCGCAAGGTACCGTTCGCAATTTTCGAAATACGAAGACACGTACACATCTATATTTGTATGTGCGAGCCTCAAGGAGACCCGAAATGTCTCTCAGGGGAGGTCAGAAGTGTCCCATATCGTGTCGAGGCTTCCGATAGTTATTGCGTCATCAAAAGGGACCGTACCATCGTGGCAGACATTTTTAGAGATGAAGAGGCCAGTCCTTTCTCTTGTTCTGGCTGTAATGAAAGGATCCGCCTGACAGCGGGCGGGGACCGCGTCGTGACGAGCCAAGTGGCAGCTCTTTGATAATGTAAAGCCCGACGGGTCGGGTTTTGTGCGGCGAACGCTCGAGCCAAGAATTTGGCGATGGAAGGAGGGATCATTCACGCAAAAATGGGCTAAAGACAGCAAAACCCTTGACCCTTATCCAGTTCGAAGCCGATGTTTATCATAGCTCAAATGGACTCAAATTGCTTGAGCCGCAGGTGTCAAAATTCCATCCATTCATCCATTTTCTTTTGCTGCTTATCCTCAAGAGGGTCGCAGGGAGTGCTGGGGCCCATCCCAGCTGTCAACGAGCACCTCACAGTTCTGAGAACCTGGGTTCAATCCCGACACCGCCTGTGTGGAGTTTGCATGTTCTCCCCGTGCCTGTGTGGGTTTTCTCCGGGCACTCCGGTTTCCTCCCACATCCCAAAAACATGAAACATTAATTGGACACTCTAAATTGCCCCTAGGTGTGATTATGAGTGCGGGTGTTTGTCTCAATGTGCCCTGCGATTGGCTGGCAACCAGTTCAGGGTGTACCCCGCCTCCTGCCCGGTGACAGCTGGGATGGGCTCCAGCAACCCCTGCGACCCTTGTGAGGATAAGCAGCTCGGAAAATGGATGAAGTATAATAAATGTTAACAGTAAATTTAAAAAAATTTGACCGGAAGGACCACAAATTAGTTCATCAGTGGTGTTGGTCGGGACCGTCATAAACCAAAGATCTTTTAGATTTAGTTCGCGTGGTCACCAACACGGAAACCACAGCGGTGCCTACGAGTGGGGAAAAAACCAGCGTAAAGCTGAGAGAAGACACCCTAAAGGAAATGCCAGGTTAAAAAAGGAAGGTCTCGCCGACTTAAAATTCAACTCATTATTCAGTACCAATTCTTTTGCTAACCTATAAATTCGGTGTTTCGGTCTAAAGAGAATATCTATCTAGGGAAAAATGATGGAATATTGATCTTGTCATGCGTACGTCGAGACCCCAAAATTTTCAGTAGAAACCCCCAAAAATAAATTAAAAAAGGGATTGGAGGACTTTCGGAGAACTCGCATCGAAGTGAACTGTATCACACACGGGGTGAATTCCAAAAAAGGTATCTCGTCGAATTTACGCCTTTAGGTTAATTCTACATAATTCAGGTTTGAAGTTAAATATACCATTTAGAATTATAGGTTCACATCCACATTACGTCCGCCTGACAAAACCTAAGAGACTCAAAGGATCTGTGAGACCAGAACAGGCCGCGACATGCGATCAGAATTCGGTGAAGGTCTCATTATCGGACGTTATTTTTGGGAATGTCCTGTCCCAAGTAGCCGTAAACAATCACCTTTGTGATAGTGATGAGACTCAGAGCAGTCTGCACATCTTTCTTGAAAGAAAAAAACTGGAACCCCAGGTCTTGGTGTTTTCCAGCGGGGGGGTTTTCCCCCCTCCGTATTTTGACTGGCTTTCCGACCATGTCGGCGCAAGGAAAACGCTGCAGAATGAGGAATGTAAAATATCCGATTTTCGCTCGGGGCTCCTCCGCTTTCTTCCGATTTGGAAAGTTTACGTTTCCTCAAATGCTTTTTGTCAAACGGCGTAACAAAGCCTATCGAATGTGATGGCGAGAATGACTAAATGTGCGCAGTCCGGGCCAAGATTCCTTTGATTCGAGGCTATCGATACTGTCGAGCCCTTAATAGAAACCACGTTAGGATTCTCAAACACGGTTCACAACCCGCGTTTTATGTGTGTAGCTTTAGCAATTTAGGCTAGTTTTAGGAACAGGGACGCCAAGTTAAAACATTTTTCAAATAAATATCCCTTTGGCAAAGTAAACCGACAAAGGCAAAACAGATTGAATTAAATGGCACGTGTCCCGGGAATCTGTTAAAGATGGTTTTGCAAATTTTAGAGACATTTGAAGAGGAAGATGCAAATTATACACACTTTTTGGATACAATTAGACACTTTTTCAATTATTTGTGCACTTGGAAGAGTGTAGTGGTGCTTTTCCCAATGCACATAAAGTCGATTGCACGCCAAATTATAGATCACGCACATCAATCACATTAGTGGAGAGTATAAACCAGTAATTGAGTTGTCACGTTATCATTTTGAGTAGCAAGGCCCCTTTATTAACTACATGAAAAAGTGTGAAAGGTTGCCGCATGCTTTGAAAGGAAGAAAAGTGGAGGGATCCGGTGTTTGAGTACCGTAATTTACGGCCTACGCGCTGACTTTATTCACATGCTTTCAACCCTGCGGTTTATGCGGTGATGCGGCTAATTTGGGCATTTTTTCTAACGGCCGCGAGGGGGCACTGGAGTGGAAAAGGTAAGAATGAGACCGGTGGAATATATGTGCCGAGGAAGTGACTTTTACCGGCCCTGTTAGTGCTGCGCTAGCGTTAGCGATGTGCTGCCGTGTTACTGGTGTGTCTCAGTGATATTTACCGGTAAGTTTTATTTTAACCGGCCCTGTTAGTGTTAGCGTAAGTGTGTCGCGAGCATTTGGATTAGCGTTAGTGCGGCGCTAGCGTTAAACTTTCTGTGTACCGTCTTTGAAAATATCTCAATGTGGGTTTCAAATTGGGGAACTTGCGGCTTTTACACAATTGCGGCGTATGTATGTACCAAATAATATTTCCTTTACAAATGGACTGGGTGAGGCCCCAAAATTCGCAGTTTTGCTACGGTTTAGTTGAAGAAAATTTCGTCTCATCCAGTTATTTTTCTGCTTTAGACAGCGACAAGACACCTCAATTGAACTGCAGTCATCTGGAGGCACCGCTACATATAACTGCGTGTCATCCGCATAGTTATGGGAAATTAAAGTTCTGAAGAATATGACCCAAGGGTAACATATACAGGCTGAACAAGAAAAAAAAAAGGTCCAAGAACTGACCCCTGAGGCACCCCATAGTAGCAGCATCTGGCAGACAAATTAAAAATGGAAAGCCAGTCATCCAAACAGCAATATATGTTAAGATGAATGTGGAATCTTGATGACATTTTTTTTAACCGTTTTATGTATGTTTTCCATTTTAGGCCAGCTGGGGCCTGATGTCCCAAGTCTTTATGAAGGAGTAATAACCAGATTTGAAGCCAAGGGACAAATCACATTGGTGACACACTTTTAGAAATTGGGTTGCGGACTTGCGCGGAGTGCGGTTCAAGATTTCAGCTTTGCAGCGAAAACAAGTTTTTGTACGCTATTCAAAAATGAAATGATTTGAGGACGAACGGTAGCCACCGCCGCGGGCACAGTTAGGACATTATTTTAGCGTGATTGACACCTCCCACCGCTGCGCGCGCTGGAGCGCTTCCACTGCAGCGGTTGGCGCTGAAATCGCCAGCTGGATGCGGCATTGTTTCCACCCCCCCCCCCCCCCCCACGACTCCACAAAAGAGTTATCTCCGCTAAAAAAGAGTTGACATCTAAAAATGACACACAAAAAAAGGCAACACGGCAAAAGATGCAATTAAGCGCTGCAGAGATGATGAGGAGGGGGTGAGGGGGCGTGGTGTTGAGTGATGGTTTGAAACCAATAAATGGCACGTATTGACCGCAGGAACAATGACAATATAAATATAAAAGACACTGAGCCGAGGCTGGGAACGCAGTGTGGTTTGGCGTTTGAAAAATGGGGCGAAGAGAAGTGACGCGTTTCGTCCGGACAGCCGTCTGGGCTCTCCATTTGAAACCCTGGAAAAAAAAAAAAAAAAAACGCTTGAATTTTATGTTGCCATTGACATATTTCCTCAAATAGTGGTCGTGCCTCGAACGGGCGAAGCGTCCCAAAAGCTTGGCGAATGTGTCATCCATTTAAGAATCAGGCTTTCATTTATTTGTATTCATTTTTGTTAGTACAGAGCTGTAACAAACGTTTTAAGTCAGCGACAGGAAGTGTGACTGCCGTACGTAGAGCCGGTCGTCAGCTCCGCAAACAAACGCAGTGCGGCTCAGCCTCTGGCTAGCATCCCCACGACCCTCTTTGAATTACTTCATCACCCAGAAAAGCAGCACTTACAGTCTCTCGAGTTTAGAGAAAGAATCCCACAAACTCAATCCTATTGTTAGCCAAAACAGCAGCACCCCCCGAGGAACCCACACGGTCTTTCAAATTTAGAGACCAACCTCAGAAGCCGTCATATTGAGTCTTTTGTAAACCAGATCAGCAGAATCTAACAAGGTTGACTGTAAACTGCCTCTCAGATTTAGAGAGCCGACCATATTTGAGCTCTGTCGCTAACCAAAACAGCAGCGATCTCAAAGGCAAATAAAGTACAGCGGTGCCTTGGTTCTCGAACACAATCCGTGACAGAAGGCTGGTCGAAAACCAAAATGTTCGAAAACCAAAGCACGTTTTACCATTACAATGAATGGAAAATGAAATAATGCGTTCCAAGCCTAAAAAAAATAGTTTTTTTAAGCGATTTTTTTCACTTTTCCTGATAATAAACATAGTAGGAATACATGTATAGTTTAGATACTTTATTGAATTAAATCACTTGAGAAATATATTTAGTTTTTGCTTAAAATGTATGCTTGAGCCTAGGAGAGTATGCCAGGCTGGGAGTACATTGCTGAATCTGTAGTGACTCGGCCCCAGCCTTGTAAACCTTTTTTTTTTTTTTTAAATTAATAAAAGTGCAGAATAACTTTAAACAAGGAGTCACTACTGGGACACGTTCGCTCGCAGAGGAGTGTGTGGGTCAACTGGTTGCGTCGCACGTGTTACGTCATTTCTGTTTTTTTTCGCGGGTGCGTTCGAAAGCACGATAGCTAATCGTTGAGGGTCAGCTGGTCAGGGTGTTCGAATACCGATTTTCGTCCGAAAACCAAAGCAAAAAAAAAAAAAAAAAATCTCTGAATTTTCGTTGAGGTACCACTGTATTATGATTACGTGTTGCTTCCGAGGGACCACTGTATTACAAATTTGGACAGTAAACCCGTTGTCAGCCACATTTGATATCCAGCGATCCAGCCATCCATCCATCCATCCATTTTCTTTGCTGCTTACACTCATGAGGGTTGCGGGGAGTGCTGGAAAAATTTCCTGTTTTTGTTTTAATTTATTAACTGCCCGCCCTGCCATTTGACTTCAAAAGCCGTCAATGGCAGCGAACGTTAAATGGTCAATCCCAAATAATCCATCCATCCATTTTATTAGCCGCTTATCCTCACGAGGGTCATGGGGGGGTGCTGGATCTTATCCCAGCTGTCAACGGGCAGGAGGCGGGGTACACCCTCAATACGGCCAAACGCAGGGCACATTGAGAAACAAACAGCCGCACTCACAATCACACCTAGGGGCAATTTTAGAGTGTGCAGTTAATGTTGCATGTTTTTGGGATGTGGGAGGAAACCGGAGTGCTCGGAGAAAACCCACGCAGGCACGGGGAGAACATGCAAACTCCACACAGGGATCGAACCCGGGTCCTCAGAACTGTGAGGCCAACGCTTTACCAGCTGATCCACCGTGCCGCCACATTTGATATCCTTTGTTAAAAAGTGCAGGAGCACCCACTGAGACACAAGGAGCTTAATCCACAGTCGTAGTTTAATTTCTTTGCTAACCAAAATAGCAGCACTTACCGAGGCTTTTTGAGCGCTTTCTATGACAATATTCCATGTACCGTGTCGTATGTATGTCATAACCAGGACATGCGGCTCCAAGCCCACGCACGTGTGCTTAAGTCGCCTACAGTGCAACGTAAAGCGATAGCGAGCGCGTCTGGAAGCGTTTATAAAGTTCAGCGGGGAGAGGAAAGAAGGCATTCCCGCACATGGGATCATTCCGCCCAAATAGGACGTGTCATTTTTTCCTCTCTCTTTCTCTCACGCTTGCTCGCTGTGACTCAGGTGCCGTGTTTTTCTATACGTTTCAGCACCGACTCACGCACACAATGGAGAACTTTCTGGAAAGACCGCAAACCGCGCAACAGACGCTCGTTGTTCTCAGCCTTGCTTTATGATGAGGCAACAACAGTGGCGTCTTGACTTAAGAGTTTAATTCAGTCTGGGACCACACTCATACGTCAGAACACTCATATCTCAATTTATCTTTCCCTGTTCCAGCGCCTCACAAAATAACAACAAACTTTTTTTTGTTTGTAATGGGATTTTTGATCAGACGGAAAGTGTTGGCCTCACAGTTCTGAAGACCCGGGTTCAATCCCGGCCCCGGCTGTTTGGAGTTTGCATGTTCTCCCTGAGCCTGCGTGGGTTTTCTCCGGGCACTCCGGTTTCCTCCCACATCCCAAAAAATATGCAACATTATTTGGACGCTCTAAATTGACCCTAGGTGTGATTGTGAGTTCGCCTGTTGTCTGTCTCGATGTCCCCTGCGATAAGCTAAAGCACTCCCCGCGACACTTGTGAGGATAAGCGGCAAAGAAAATGGATGGATGGAGTGATTTTTTTAAATTAAAAAAAACACTACTATTGTACTTCATATACTATAACATACAGTCAATTGAAAGGAGTGTAAAGAATGAAACATTTTGTGCATTATGATAATTCAAAGGCCATTATGCTGCTCATTCTGGTGTGTGTACCATGGCCACTAGAGGGAGATATAATGAATAAAGCCATTCTACACATTTTTTTTGAAGAGGGTAGTTTTTCACCTACGATCGCATGCTCTTTATAAATGTGTTATTACTACTTGTGTTCATACCTGTTTTTTTAAACTATTTATAGCTACAACTTTTGCTTTCATAGTGCATTACCATTTCAAAATGTACCATTTTCATAGCTTTCATGGCACATTATAGTCGGCCTTAAAATATGTGTGATCCAACTTGTGAATTTTTTGCAATACAGGTCGTCTTTCGCATTATTATTATGATTTTTTTTTTTTTTTGCTTCAACTTCCAAGCAAAAAGTTGTGATAAAATTTGCTGGATTGGCAGTGAACTCGACTTACTTACCGACGGCAAGCAACATTTTGGAGCAATTCTTCAAAAAAAAAGAGGCTCCCGGCCCTTTAATGCCACTTCCCAGTTGGATCGTACTGTCAAAGTAAACATAAAACAAAGAGAATTACATATTGCGCTTTTAAAATGACACAACCCTGCCTTCTGCTAGCTATAACCCAATGACAACCAACACAGAATATCATTCATCGTGATAATTACCCATATTTTGAATTGTCCCCTTGTGGTAATTATTAGGGTCATCTTATCTGAATTAATCAACAGCTATTTCAACACAAATGGTGCAGGAATACATCTAGACAGACAATATAACAATGCACAGAAATAATTTCTTGTTCTGCAAATAATAATAATAACATTGTAGGGAAAAATATATACAATTTCCAAGAAAAATATTTTATTTCAAAATGAAGTGGAGTCATATTAAAATATTTTATTGCCTGAACAGTTCCATGGCAAAATGTTAATATAGCATGATAATGTTTCTGATGCAAAACAAAGCATATTGATGATAAATATAGCATTTTCGGCGTGTTTCATGCCAAAAATATAGCACTTTAATGGCAAAATATAGTTTTCATTTGGCAATTATGTGACTAAAGATAGAAAGTTGATGTCAAAAGAATCTTTTGTAGAAAAAATATAGCAATAAAGCTCATGTTACAATTTTTTATTTTATAATCAAAACTCTTTTATTGCTAAAGATAGCATTTGAATAATCAAAATATAGTTGGTCTCGAAATACATTTTTTTTAAAAATGGCAAAATTAAGCATATTCATGGCAGAAGTAGCAATTTGTCCATGACAGAAGTTTTAAAAAATGCAGTTTGATTTTGGCTTGATTGGCGGCAACGTGCCAGAACAAAGCGCCACAGCTCCGGGCCCAGCCCCAGAGTGGCACAGTAAACCTCGGCGGGGGGGGGGGGGGGGGGGGGGAGCGCTCGTACGGTTTTTCCTCGGGGCGGCTAAGGCCGACGTCCACGCCGCAGAACTGCGGTGGAGGAGGCCCGGATTGCGGGCAGCACGGGAATAGAAGTTTATTACTAGTGCACGGCTCACCAAATTGATACCTTGGTGCAAATAGAACGCAGAAAATCACATACGCCCGTGTGACGCTCACCGATGGAGACGCAAACACACGCACGTGCGCGCTACATGGCTAAGCTATACTTTCAAAGTTCCCGTTTAGGTCTGAGTGGCTGACAAATGTGGACCCGTTGTCTCCAATAATACCGACAATATCGCGATGCTGCGATATCGCAGACGACAACCATGATACGAGCCATCGTCATATTAATTTAACTGAAGAATGAAAAAAAAAACAAGTGTCATAAAGTGTGGCATCAGAGGGCGACAATATAATTGCAAGTGATATTGTAATAATAACTTCAAATGATACAATATTGATACGATCGTAACATTTTGCCCCGTCCCTAAATTTGTGTCAAGCTTTTCCCGCCCGGTAACCACAATATTACTCACAGGGGGGGATGGGAACAAATTCTGATCGCAAATATCCAAAATATCTTGCACTCCTTGTAATTGCCCTTAAAAAATGCAAATAATGGGGGATAGATTTGATAAAAAAAAAAACAGCTAATTAGCGATTTTACAACATTAATTAGAGACCCTAAATTGTCCCTAGGTGTGATTATGAGTGCGGCTGTTTGTCTCAATGTGCCCTGCGATTGGCTGGCAACCAGTTCAGGCTGTACCCTGCCTCCTACCCGTTGACAGCTGAGATAGGCTCCAGCACTCCTGCGACCCTCGTGAGGATAAGCAGCTAAGAAAATGGATGGATGGATTATTTGGGATTGAGCATTTAACGTTCGCTGCCATTGACGGCTTTTGAAGTCAAATAGCAGGGTGGGCAGTTAGTAAATTAAAACAAAAATAGGAAATTTTACCACTATATATCCAAAACACAGCTTTATCTCTAAATGTTATAATTTTTATAGTAATGTACATTTTAGTGTCTAAATTTATTATATTTTTTATAGCATCTTATAGTGTCTCAAAACAGGTTTTATGAGGAGGTTTTCACGGCAGCGTATATAGCGTACATCCATACATTCATTTTCTTAGCTGCTTATCCTCACGAGGGTCGCGGGGAGTGCTGGAGCCTATCCCAGCTGTTAAGTTGCAGGAGGCGGGGTACACACTGAACTGGTCGCCAGCCAAACGCAGGGCACATCACGACAAACAGCCGCACTCAATCACAATCACACCTAGGGACAATTTTAAGTGTCCAATTAATGTTTTTGGGATGTGGGAGGAAACCGGAGAAAACCCACGCAGGCACGGGGAGAACATGCAAACTACACACAGGTGTATCCGGAATTGAACCCGGGTCCTCAGAACTGTGAGGCCAACGCTTTACCAGCTGAGCCACCGTGCCGCCATGCAAATATCAATGTAATGGTTACAAAGCTGTGAGATCCAATATTTTATCAAGTCAGGTTATGTATCATGAGAGAATGATATGTGATATTTAAAAAATCAAGTTATAAATATCTCAATCAGAATCGTAACCTTTCGATGTTTCCATAAAAGAAGATTTTCAAAGCCAAACCTTGGACCGCCCCCTGGTGGAGTTCGCTTACAAATACACAGAGAGGCTGCAATGGGATCTGGGAAGAATCAAGACGGTTATAAAACATTTAAAAAAAAAACATAAAAAACAACTACATTGAATCTCTTACAGTTCTGGTTTTGATTTCATTCAGATCGAATGGAGACAGCAAGCATTTTTTTTTCCCCAAAGGTGCCTGATGGAGGAGCGCCAACGTGAACTTCCTGGATGTCCTTCAAGGCCTCCGTCAGTCGACGGGCCTTCTCCCAGCAGCCAACTGGGTCACCTTATGGCAGTCGCTGGTGGACGGACAGCACAACAACAACAACAACAACAACAAAGCATAAAACACAAACATAATAAAACATCAATACAATTTTAATTGATCTTTTTTTTTTAAATTCAGACAAAAAGAGAAATGAAATAAAGTTAAAAATTGTGCATTAAATTAAGCATTCAAAATAAGGTGCAGTGGAGAAAATAAAACTAAAAAAATACAGTGAATGAAAAACAAAAATTAAATTAAAACACTATTAATATCAAATAAAGCTGGAGTGCTGAAAATAAAAATAAGCAGATAAAACCCCCAAAAACACAATATTAAACAGCATATAAAATTAAGAATAAATTCATTAATAATTTAAATAAGTACAAAGTGGTGATTTTAAAAAAATCATAAAATGAAATTCAAAGTTATGAAGTACATATCCATTAAGGTGGAAAGCTAAACAAAAATAAAATGAAATCATATAAAAGGACGGGAAGTTGGAGCAGCTGGAAAGCGTTGGCCTCACAGTTCTGAGGACTCGGGTTCGATCCCGGTCCCACCTGTGTGGAGTTTGCGTGTTCTCCCCATCGTTGCGTGGGTTTTCTCCGGGCACTCCGGTTTCCTCCCACATCCCCAAAACATGCAACATTAATTGGACACTCTAAATTGCCCCTAGGTGTGATTGTGACGGCAACTGTTTGTCTCTATGTGTCCTGCGATTGGCTGGCAACAAATTCAAGGTGTACCCCGCCTCCTGCCCGTTGACAGCTGAGATAGGCTCCAGTACTCCCGTGACCCTTGTGAGGATAAGCAGCAAAGAAAATGGATGGATGGATGTCAAATGGGGCTGACAACGGGTTTAGTGTCCAAATTTGTAAGAAAATGGATGGATGGATAATATAAAAGGTGCAGTGTAGGAAATTTAAAAAAATGAAATAAAACCAAGAAAAAAAAGCATTAAAACATAGAGGAAAGGTAAAAAAACCATTTGAAAGTTTTTTTTTTCTATATAAAGAAATGTGCAACAAGAAGTCGAAAGTGTTCTGAAGAGCCCGAATGTCCTATTTCCCGCTGACTCGTGTGAAAGACGATCAGAAAATTGACTCCAGCTGACTCTTTTTTTCTTTTTCACTGACAACTTTTCCAGCCACCGGCAGCGCGAATGGAATGAAGCCGCACGGTCCGCTCACGTCAAGCCTCCCTCGGTGCTCGCTCGCATTCCTCCTTAATGCCTTCCAATCAACTTCGAGCCGCTTCCAGCGATTTTGTTTTCAGGGCAGAAAATGAAGCATCTTGAAATTGAACGACGGCGTTTTCATCCCAAAATATAACATTTACATAGCAAAATATGACATGGCTGTCGCAAAATTTGGCATTTCATATTGAACTATAGTGCTTTCAAACCCAAATATTGCACTGACATTGCGTAATATTTTATTGTTACATTAAATACAGCATTTTAATCTCCTAATATTGCATTATCATCTGAAAATATACATTTTAATGGCACAATACACCATGTTTGTGTCAAAGTGTTATGTTAAAACACCTTTTAAAGGTCAAGGACGGGATTTTGTAATCATAATCTATCGGTGTATGATGTTTCATCCGTGATTCGATTCATACCATGATTCATGATTGCCAATTCGATTCAAGGATGAAACGAATAAGTGGCGATTCAGTAACTCCATCCATTTTCTTTGCTGCTTATCCTCACAAGGGTGACGGGGAGCGTGCTGGAGCCTATCCCAGCTGTCAAGGGGCAGGAGGCGGGCGGGGTACACCCTGAACTGGTTGCCAGAAAATCGCAGGACACAGAGACAAACAGCCGCACTGACAATCACACCTAGGGGCAATTTAGAGTGTCCAATTAATGTTGCATGTTTTTGGGGATGTGGGAGGAAACCGGAGTGCCCGGAGAAAACCCACGCAAGGACGGGGAGAACACGCAAACTCGACACAGGCAGGGCCGGGATCGAACCCGAGTCCTCAGAACTGTGAGGCCAACGCTTTACCAGCTGACCCACAGTGCCGTATTGCATTATCATCTTAAAATATAGCATTTTAATGGCACAATACAGCATGTTTGTGTCAAAATGCTACGTCAAAACATCTTTTAATCGTCAAGGACGGGATTTTATAATCAATCCATAAGGGCATAACGATTACTCGGTGATTCGATTCGTATCATGATTCATAGTTGCCAATTCGATTCTAGGATGAAAGGAATCAGTGGCGATCCAGTAACTTTTGAGCCAAAAATTCTCTTCAGGTTGGACTAACTGTAGGTTTCCCTGCTTATTCTGAAGTTGTTTTCCAACACTGAAATAATACAAATACAACATTTAAATAAAAACATCTTCAGGTTAAAATGAGCAGTAGTTGATCCTGGAACGACTTTTATTCTCATGAAAAAATGTTTAATCTTTGGCCAAATATTAGTGCACTTCTGACTCATCTTCAGTGATGACAATTTTTTTTTTTTTTTGTACCATATACCTTGAATTAAGGCTGGTGTCAGCCCGATACCTGGTACCGGTACTGGCCCACCCGCACTCATGAGTCAATTAAATAAAGGTTGTGACATTCGGTGTCTCGTCAGACACGGGCGCCATGTCCCACACGGGAGAAAGTTATGCTGAAGTGTGCATCCGCTCACGCCGCCGCCGTTCTTCTTCTTCGCCTGTTTTTTTTTTTGCGGCACGACGGAAAACGACATCTGCGCAACACATCAGCGCGGTGAAAACTTTCCATGGGATCAACCTGAGAGGACGTCTTTCCTCTTTCGTTGAACGCCGTCCAAACATTCACGGATAACGGCCAAAAAGGTGGTGGTGGTGGGTGTGGGGGGGCTTATCGGTGCTGCCACGAGATGACCCCTCCCACCCCAAAAAATATTTTCTCATCGTCCTCATCATGTTATCCCCTCACAGTCTGCCAGTGCTGTCTCTTTCCATTTTCCCGTGGCAGAAGCACTTTTTTTTTTTTTTTTAATACCTGGCCGCCACAGATGCAGTCGTGAAAGGAAGCTTTTGTCCTCGGGGCGATCGGCGTTCCAAAAGGCTTGTGGGGAAAAAAAAAAAAAAAAAAAAAAAGTGGGAGAGAGTCAGGGGTGGGGTGCCGTGGGGGGAATAAAGGTGTTGCGTCACGAGGCAAATGTCACAGTCAAAAATGACACGGTGCAGACGTTTAAAGAGGAAAAACAGAAAAGAAGTGTAATATTGTAAATTAAAGCCAAAATATTGAATTATAAATGCATAAAAAATGTTCAAAAAGTACATTTAAAAAAGCTTTGAATGGAAACAGTTTAACTAGAAGAAATAAAAATATCTTTATATAGTTTGAACATTAAATAAATATCAAAATGAATATAAAACAACGTTAAATACAATGATCAAAAAATGAAGGAAAATAAGCATTAAATTGAAAATGAGGAAATCCACACAGGCGGGGCTGGGATTTGAACCTCTGTTCTCAGAAATGTGAGGCAGATCCTGCACTATGCCACCCGTAAAAAAATAAACTAAATTACCGATGAATAAGAAAGGTAAAGCACTTCAAATGAATAAGCAGAAATAAAATGAATAAATGCAATGACAACATAATAAAAAATAAGGCAAATATTTTTTATCCTACAAATAAATTATTAATATTATTGCAGCTTCCTGAAGAACCGTGACTGCCTTCCTGAATGTTTGTATTATACTGCCCCCGGGTGGTCAAGATGCATAAACCACAAGAAGCAGCACAATGTTCATTGAATTAAAGCAAATAATCAGGAAAAAAAAAAAAAATATTTGCATTTTATTTAATTGTTGTGTGTATTATTTAGTACGATATTAAAGACTACTATATTTCTTTTTCAAAAAAACATTGGAAAAATGTTTTTTTTTGGGTTGACCTGGAATGGACAAACGCCATTTTTATTTGTTTTAATGAAGAAAAATATTACCGTATTCCATTCTCATTTCAAAAATAAAAATAGATTTAAAGTCAAATGATCCACTCACAATTAAAAAAAAAAAAGAAGGTAGTTGAGGAGGGCAGCCATGTTTTCTGGTTACCTTTGACAGGGACACTTTTGACGAGTGAGGAATTTTCCCGCAGTCTTGAACGCAACCCCCAGCTCAAGCACAATAAGAATTCTATAAACACAAAGAAAAAAAAAAAAGTTACCTTTTAAAGCGACCACAAAGTGTCCCGCAGAGTTTTCACAACCCCGCGGTGTGTCATCACATAACGAGCGACGAATTTACTCATTGACTAAGATCAATATGGGATCGGGTCCAACGCAAACAGCTGCAGGAGTGCACATGCCTCGGCAAAGCCTCACGTTACAAATGACGCTGAACTGTTTGCTAAAAGTAATACGAGGGTTGACGTGGCAACGCGATATTTAATAGCCGTGTCTGTCACGAGTAGAACCTAAGAACAAAAAAGTCATATTTAAAAAAAAAAAAAACAGGAAGTCAATTTTGGAGCTGTTGTGGCCATTTTATCTACGAGCTTGCCGCCAAATTTGACACGTTTTGATTCAACGAGGCCATTATGATTTTGATGAAGTTTGATGATCATTTTGAGGATTTCCCATGAGAAAGAGTGACTCCAAATACAGTCCCCCAAGTGCAGTTCTAAGACTGAACCATCTCAAGGATCCACCCTTGAAAGTGAACAGGGGGTCGGTCCACCATTGTGATTCGGAAAAGCTCATTTGTGGGGGCAATTTTTTTAGACAAACTCATACTAAGTGATGATCATTGGGTGGATTGAAAGAAGGACTGCGAGGGGAGGGCCCATTCATTGCTTTGTGTAGATCTGAATACTTCTTCTTTTCCTTTCGACTTGTCCCGTCAGGGGTCGCCAGAGCGTGTCATCTTTTTCCATTTAAGCCTTCCTCTCGCTCGTTTGCCCGGCAGCTCCATCCTCAGCACTCTTCTACCACCATATCCACTCTCTCGCCTCTGAACATGGCCAAACCATCTAAGCCTGCTCTCTCGAACCTCGTCTCCAAAACATCCAACTTTGGCTGTCCGTCTACATCTGAATACGCAGTTACAAAAACAATAAAAACGCACATTCCGTCTGTTATTTTGCAATTTATTTAGGACAATGCTTTGCTGATTTCAATTCGATTCAATTCGATCTATTTCTTTTGGTCAGGTCAGGTTTTTATACGAAGTCGTTGAGTTTATTCATCAAATGTCACAAACTTTACTTACTGTAAAGTGAATAGTAGATTGATAAACGTGAGTACTGTACTTAAAATAATGGTGCATCCTCCTTGTTCAGAGCATGAACCCGTTTACTCGAACCCCTGAAGTGAAAATACCAGTACATGTAAACAAAAAACATGGCCACAGTTCAAATTTGAACAAACCCAATGTGATATTCATCAAATTAAAATTGTCCAAAATACACCCAAAAAACCCCAAACATTTTGTTGTTGACTATTTGGCTGCTACAGCACAGTCGAGTCACACGGTCAATATTGAATAATGATTTACTTCGACCCTCTCCTAGTCTGAAGAAACTGCATTTGCCCGAAACAAGTGCAAATGTCGTCTAACGTGAAATGGAGTTGACCGGCGGGAAAAATTGCCGTGTTTTTGTCGCATATAACAACACTTAGTAAGTGTGAGAACGCAAGCAGCTGCCAAATTTGCCTGCCTCTATTTGCCAGGCTCCCCATTGGCTCCCCGAGGGGGAGAAAAGTTGTACAAATACAGGTGTGACAGCTGCTTTTATGCTTTTTTTTTTTTCCCTTTTTTTTTAAAAGACCCATTTCTGCCGGAGAAGCATGAAGGGGTTCATCGCGTGGGCGCTGCTGTGCGGGCTCGCCGCCGCCCAGCACCACCCTCAGCTGCGGCACGGCAGGACGGCCGTCGTCCATCTTTTTGAGTGGCGTTGGGCGGACATTGCGGCCGAGTGCGAGCGCTTCCTGGGGCCCAACGGCTTCGGGGGAGTTCAGGTAACCCGTGCCTGATATTTGCTCGGAGTACGCAAATGTCGACACTGCAACTTTCCCGAATGTGGACTATTTCCATTTCTTTATTAATATTGTACAAGCCGGCGATTAGCGTGAATAGAACCACGCAACGGCAGTACTGTACGGCACTTTGTGCGAGGCCTTGGACTTTTTTTTTTCTTTTTCCAAAATTGTGGATTATTTCCAGTTGTCCTAGTTTATTTCCATTGAGCGAGGTGGCGCATATCTTGGCTAACGAGGGATTGCATGCATCACATACTTGCGCATAATCAAGGCCTTTTTGGATTATTTTTTACGATTTCTATCACGTAAAACGGTGGTGAAGAGGTATACTATAAGTGAAGCTGTAGTTATCGTGACATGTATGCACCCATGCCTTGGACTTTACTTTTTTTTAATCCATCGATCCATCCAGCCATTTTCTTTGCCGCTTATCCTCACAAAGGTCACGAAGAGTGCTTGAGCCTATCCAGGCTGTCAACGAGCAGAAGGCACGGCACACCCTAAACTGGTTGCAAGCCAATCACAGGGCACATCAAGACAGTCACACTCAATTAGATCAGCACAGCTTTTTAGTAGAAGATAAAGATTAGGGTGCGATTCTCGGCTTGTCATGTCTACAGAGATGGAATGAAAGGGCAACACATTGGAAGTTTAGGCACCTCACACCTGTACAGAATACAGTATGTACTATCCATCCATCCATTTTCTTAGCCGCTTATCCTCACAAGGGTTGCGGGGAGTGCTGGAGCCTATCCCGGCTGTCAATGGGCAGCAGGCGGCGTATACCCTGAGCTGTTTACCAGCCAATCACCGGGCACATGGAGACAAACAGCTTCACTCACAATCACACCTAGGGGCAATTTAAAACGTCCAATTCATGTTTTTGGGATGTAGGAGGGGAGAACATGCAAACTCCACACAGGCCAGGCCGGGATTGAACCCGGGACCTCAGAACTGTGAAGCCAATGCTTTACCGGCTGCTCCACCGTCCCGCCCCTTACTTTTTTAGTTGATGTATTATTTTGAGTCCTTATGGCCATGCTAGCCTGAGAACGCCCGATGTCATCAGATCTCGGACGCTAAGCTGGTCTGAACCTGGTTAGGACTTGGATGGGAGACCGCCTAGGAATACCGGGTGCTATAAGCGTCTCCATCCATCCATTTCCTTTGCCGCTTATCCTCACAAGGGTCGCAGGGAGTGCTGGAGCCTATCCTAGCTGTCAACGGGCAGGAGGCGGGATACACCCTGAACTGGTTGCCAGCCAATCGCAGGGCTCACAATCACACCTAGGGGCAATTTAGAGTGTCCAATTAACGTTGCGTGTTTTTGGGATGTGGGAGGAAACGGAAGAAAACCCAAGAAGGCACGGGGAGAGCGTGCAAACTCCACACAGGCAGGGCCGGGATCGAACCTGGGTCCTCAGAACTGTGAGGTCAACGCTTTAGCTATCAGCTTCTCCTCCCGCCTAAATGCAGAGGGGATGCGTCCGGAAGGCCATCCGGCGCAAAACTGCGCCAAACAAAATATGCGTTCATCTAAGATGACACGCTGTGTCGACCCCTAACGGGACAAGGCGAAAGGAGAAGAAGATTATTTTGAGTCATGATGTTGATTTTTACTGTGCCAGGCGGCGGTTATCATCGCTAAATGGCCAGAGGAGGGATTATTTTAATCATCACATTTGTTTACCCTGTGGTTTATTTGTAGTTGTACTATTTTGACAGGAAGTTACGTGCATGTCCCTGCATGGTGGCTTTTTTTTTTTTTAAATTTATTTTCATCTTTCTTCTATTACCCAAGATAGCAGTTGTCGTGACTAAATGGAGACAACCGGATGCGTGAATGATACGATTATAAGACGAGAGTTGGCCCCCCCAAAATTTTCAGTTTTTATTTTACTGATGTTCTACTATCTGGTCAGATAGACAGCTCTCACAAATATGACAATTAAATGAGCAATTTCAGGTTAAAATTACAAAACTCCTCCTTAACCCCTTTCAAATTGCATGTCACTTACTTTCTAAAGTGTGTTTTAACAGAATACCATACGGCGCGTCATAATTTTCATTTTCTTTCCATGTGTTTGCTCAGATCTCGCCTCCCAACGAGCACATTGTTCTCGACAATCCCTGGAGGCCCTGGTGGCAGAGGTACCAGCCCGTGGGCTACAACCTGTGTTCCAGGTCCGGTGACGAGCGGGAGCTGCGGGACATGGTGGCGCGGTGCAACAACGTCGGGGTCAACATCTACGTGGACGCCGTCATCAATCACATGTGCGGCTCGGCCGGCGGCGAGGGGAACCACTCGTCCTGCGGGACTTGGTTCAGCGCCAGCACCAAGAACTTCCCCGATGTCCCCTACAGCAGCTGGGACTTCAACGACCACAAATGCAGAACAAGCAGCGGTGAGATCGAGAACTACGGGGACGCTAATCAGGTACGCTGTGCTACGGTTTTTGTTAGTGCGGGGGGCTAGCATCCTTCTCTTTGTTATCATTGCTAATGACAGTCTGTGCCCCAAATACATAAGATGAAAACTTCCTCACCGGATTCTAAAGTATCTAAAAGTACAAAATGCAAGCTAAAGTAGTGTCGAAATGAATGTGGATGGGCGCATCCAAATCAAAATGTAAATCCTTTCTTTCTGTCTTTTCTCTGTGCAGGTGCGCGACTGTCGCCTGGTGGGCCTCCTGGACCTCGCTTTGGAGAAGAACTACGTCCGCGACAAGGTGGCCGAGTTCATGAATGCGCTCATCGACATGGGCGTGGCCGGGTTCCGGGTGGATGCCTGCAAGCACATGTGGCCCGGCGACCTGGCCGCCGTCTACGGCCGCCTGCGCAACCTCAGCACCCAGTGGTTCGCCGAAGGCTCCAGACCCTTCATTTTCCAGGAGGTACTCGCTGAACGCCGACGTCTGCAGCATGAGACTCCGCCTTCACGGCTTTATTTGAGCTCTGAGGCTGGATTTTCACCGTATGGTTCAAGTGACACCATTTACAGAACCTGCGGACGTAGTACTATAATGAGAGTACAAATGCAACGTAAAAAAGACGGGGCAAATATACTCTGTCAAAATAAACGATTGCTGACCAATTCGATTCTGAATTGACCGATTTGATTCAATGGGCCTACGATTCGTTCCAGTTCGATTCAATGATCCATCCATTTTCTTAGCCGCTTATTCTCACAAGGGTCGCGGGATTGCTGGAGCTTATCCCAGCTGTCAACGGGCAGGAGGCGGTGTACACCCTGAACTGGTTCCCAGCCAATCGCAGGCCACACGGAGACAAATAGCCGCATCAACAATCAAATCTAGGGCCAATTTAGAGTGTCCAATTAATGTTGCATGTTTTTGGGATGTGGGAGGAAACCGGAGTGCTCAGAGAAAACCCACGCAGGCACGGGGAGAACATGCAAACTCCACACAGGGTGGGCCGGGATTGAATCCAGGACCTCAGAACTGTGAGGCCAACGCTTTCCAGCTGTTCCACCGTGCCGCCCGATTCGATGAGGTTTCTTTCGGCTTGTCCCGTTAGGGGTCGCCACAGCGAAACGCTCATATTTGTTTGGCACAGGTTTTTCGTCAGAGGCCCTTCCTGACGGAACCCCTCTTTGGGGCTTCCCGCCCGATTAAATTATATTTTTCAAATAAAATCTGAATTGTGTCCACACTTTGGTGTTTCAACTTCTCGAGACATTGTGAATCCTGCTGAGTCCGTGGATTCTCCTTGCATTTTGGCTCAAACTCTATTCGGCGGAACTGCGAAGGTCTCTAGAGAGTTTCGAGAAAAGGTCAACGAAGGAGAATCATATAAGTCGCTTGTAACGTAAATGTAAATAAATAGACATGCTGTGCAAATCCAATTATCGATCAAAAAAAGTAATGAGCAAACATGCTGCCGCCTACCTTGTACAACAACCACTTTTATGGGGTGAAAAAAAAAAATGAAGTAAAGGCTGCTAGAACGGACGCAGTGGTCCAAAAACTGTACAGATGACCAACGTATTTGTCCCCTGGTCCTCAGGTTATTGACCTCGGAGGCGAGCCCATCTCAGCTTGGCAGTACTCCCACCTGGGACGAGTGACCGAGTTCAAATACGGTGCCAAACTGGGAACTGTCTTTCGGAAATGGCATGGCGAGAAGTTGTGCTACACCAGGTACGCCGCAGCAGCGAGGCAGCTTGGGAATTCAAGATGGTAGAAGCAGAGGGGTCCTCGGTTTACGGCGGTACCGAAATACAATGTCTTGAAATTATGATTGCCATAAAAATATGGCACAAGACTCCTTGGTCAGTTAGTCCTGGACTAACCTTTTGGTTCAGGGTAATCCTAACATCTGTAGTTTGAGGATACTGACTGATGCATCTATTTAGTACGCCTAGTTAACTGCCATAATTACAGATTTTTTTTATCGGATTTATATATAATATTCGTAGTCTGCTTTAACACCAAAGCTGACCAAAATGATGACTAATAACCACCTTGTTTATCTTTCCACAGAAATTGGGGAGAGGGGTGGGGATTCATGCCAAACGGCAATGCCGTCGTATTTGTCGACAACCACGACAACCAGCGAGGGCACGGTGCCGGCGGCGCATCCATCGTCACTTTCTGGGACCCCAGACTGTACAAGATGGCCGTGGGGTACATGCTAGCCCACCCGTACGGCGTAGCCAGGGTTATGTCGAGCTTCCGCTGGAACCGCCACATTGTCAATGGAAAGGTTCTCTCTAGGAAAATCTGCCGATCGTTTTGTCACTTCACCGTTAATCCACGCGCTGATATTTTCTCGTTGTTGCCTGGTCGTCGTCTCAGGATCAGAACGACTGGATGGGACCTCCGAGTGATAGCAACGGAAGCACTAAGTCTGTTCCCATCAACCCTGATCAGACCTGCGGGGACGGGTGGGTCTGTGAGCACAGATGGCGTCAGATCAAGTGAGGAACTCTGGGATTTTCGGCTTCTGTTGTGTTAGTTCTCACGGATGAAATTGTTTTTACTCTGTTTTTGTTTATTAAAAAACAAAAAACACGTGGCGTCTAATTGGTTTTCTCTGTCAAAACTCTTCAGGAACATGGTCATTTTCCGCAACGTGGTCGATGGACAGCCTCATACCAACTGGTGGGACAACCAGGCGAATCAGGTTGCCTTTGGCCGTGGTAATCGGGGCTTCATCGTCTTTAACAATGACAACTGGTGAGCATGAAAGCAGCGCAAACGACTGACTCACTTCACTTCGTCGTACGTCCCATGGCTGTCACGAGAGGAGTACGCTTGTCTCTGGCTAGCGAACGGTCTTAGCTATCCACACACTCTTCTGGCCTGTTTCTTTGTCATCTAGCTTCTTTTTTAATGAGGTTTTACACATTCATTTACATATTCAAAGACGGTGGATGAGTTGGTTGATGTCTTATTTTGAGTCCAGGTCTTGGAGGCGTACATTAAATGTTTTGGTCTAATCTCCTTACTGTTCCATAGTGTGTTAAAATGTGACAGAACCGCCTCCCTTTCTGTATCCTGTGTTTTATTTTTTTTTTCTGCATTCATTGTCCTATGTTTCAGAAGAATTCAAACAATTTCTAAAGCTTGAAACAGAAACTTCAGTCTTTCATCCTTAGGGACTTGGACGTGAACCTAAACACCGGCATGCCGGGCGGCACCTACTGCGACGTCATCTCCGGCCAAAAAGAAGGAGACGGGTGCACGGGAAAGCAGATTCACGTTGAGGACGACGGCCGGGCCCAATTCCGGATCGGCGCCCGAGACGAGGACCCTTTCGTGGCGATTCACGCCGAATCCAGACTGTAAACGCCGGCTACGTTCAACAAAAATAACACGAGCTAGGAACAAAAGTGCCATTAAAGGGGCTTTGTGGTGGAAGGCTCGCCTCTGCTGTCTTCTCTTCTCTCTCTTCTGGTGCCTTAAAGACATTATCTTCATGTTAGCAGAAGGTCTTTAGTGTAATTACTGCACAGGTGGGTGTTCAAGGCGGGGCCGGTGCCTTTCCGAGTTCCTGTTCTGAAGTCAGTCTTCTTTGGGTACCTCAGTTTCTACCCACGGTCTAAAAACATGTTTCTGTGGATGGACGTGTGGCTGGGTGATTTGCAGCTTGCTGTTCTACCATCACACATACAGTACAAGGCTGAGTGAACTGTAATAAGTCTGATCCCCCCCCCCCCAAAAAAAAAAAAAATGTCTCCACTCTTATATTTTATCCCTGGATACGGACAGCAGGTCCAAGAACACAACAGTGCAGCCGTTAATCCCCACCAGAAGGCAACCTTGTTACTACGCGGTACTGGAGAACAGAAGGTGTGTCTCATTGGATAGCTTCATAGATTCCATCGGGGAAATACGCTTAGCGGTGGTGGGGTCTCAAACCCAAACGCAACGGAGAGGGAGAAGTGCTATAATAAGTATCTTTTCTACTGTCAGATATCTCCTTGATCAGGTGGCTGTCCTGGCTGAACCCTCGATGGTCAGCGGATGTCCTCTCTGCACTTGTGTCGTCCGCTGAGGACTTCCTGTCATCACGGTGTCACCGCGGCGAGCTCAGCGCTGACATCAGGGCAGTAAATGTGCAGGACAGAGACCCCCGCTGCCAGCAACTTCAACCCCCCCCCTTCCCCGCTCACTTGCTCTTTGTCATTTCCCGATAACACCCCCCCCCACACACACCACACACACACACACACACACACACCTTCTTTGAGATGTGCACCGAGTGCCGGCGTCCACAGTTCAGACGACGGAAAAAAAGGTTATACATTCCCGGATCATTCATCTCATTTCAGTTGTCATGGCAACGTGCCCCGTCGAGCAGAACGAAAGGAGATATTTCATTTCATTTGCCTCGGCCGGAGATATAGATGTTGAAAGTGGCCTTAAGGGAAACGGATCACACAGGTGTTGGATGAAGGGATACACAAGGGACGCCGCGATCGCACCGCTTAAGAATAGATGTCCTGCACCTGAACGGCGGTGGGTTGAACGCGAAAGGGCACATCATCAGTTACGGGAAGCAAAATCAGTTGCGATTCTTCATTCTTCTACATCTCGTACCGAGCGACACCCCTCAAGCCCAGCACGGACGACCGGCACCAGCCATCACAATCAAAAATCGGTCACTGACGAGACCGGAAAGAGAGTCCAGTCCCACCTCCTCTCCCACAATACAGAAAAGTCCGACATGAGGAATCTGGCGTAGTACACAAAGTGACCAGCGAGAGACAACAACGTGCCACAAGGCATTCAGACTGTTAGACCATAGAACGTTTTACGGCCATTCGCTATTATTTGGTCATCATATATCCATTTTCAGGTCGTTTTTTTTTTTTCATTATTATTATTACATTGGTTTCATATTGGGGTTTTTTTTTTATAGTTGTTGACTATTTTGTGAGATCAGTTTCTTATACAGTACCCTAAAAAAGGCAGTCACCCTTCCAAGATCCTATATTTATTTGATTTTTTTGCAGTTTCACCACTTTAATGTTTGAGATCAAACAAATGTAAATATCAGAGAAGGATAACTCACGTAAACATAAATTGAATTTTTTAATATGCTGATTTTTTTTTCTTCATGGAAAAACTCATCAAAGAATCCCTGAACCTAATAAAAGTTTGGGCCATCCTCAGCGGAAACCACTGAAATCAAGAATTTTTTAAAATCATTTATTAGAATCTCTATGGAGATATTTTGGCCTTGCAGAATAATTTTAATTCAACAACAGTGGAGGGTTTTCAGTCAGTAGCTTCCTTTTAAGGGCACACCACAGGATCTCAAACGGATTCAAGTCTAGAGTTTGACTCGGCCACTCAGGAACCTTCATTTTGTTGATTTTAGGTAATTTAGAAGTTTATTTGCAAGTGTGTTTTGGACTGCTTCAGCATGAGGTCATAAACTGATGGCTGGACATTCCCCTTTAAGATTTTCTGGTAAAGAGCAGAAATTCACGGTTCCATCGATCGGAGTAAGTCACCCAGGTCCTTAATGGTCAAAGCAGCCCAAGACCGTCACACTCTCACCACGTTTCACTGTTGGCATGTGCTTTTAAAGGTTTCACCATGAAAACTTCGATGGGTGCCCGTAGGTTTAATTTTGATTTCTCTCAAATTCTTCATTTCAAGAAGAGTCGGTTTCCATGATTTAAAAAGCACATAGGGAGAACAAGAAGACAACCTGAAAATGCCAGACCATCTTCAGCTTCTAAATTATTGACCCCCTTCGCCACCCACGGTCTCCCACCGCCACCAGGCGCAAGCTCCACGTCGCAGTCCGGCTGCTGTAGATTCCGATTAGCCGCCCGGATGTCAAACGTTGCCGGCCGAGCTCTTTGGCGCTGTCATCCATCGCTGATGTTCGGTGACACAGCCGTCAAGAGTCTCCCCTTTTCCTGTTTCATATTTCATGCGCTGCACCGCACCTGCCCGTCACCCCTTTCTTATATATTTATAAGACTGGACTAAATCCACGACGGCGGGAGGAAAACATGCCAACTTCAACACGGGGAGACCGGACCGGAGATTTTAACCCACGGCCTCTGAATTTTAGTGACGATGGTGAAATTATGATAATTGTACAACATAATTTGGATTCAAGTCTTTGCTCCTGCAATGCAATAAAAATAAAAATTCTAATTCTACACGGAGTAAAACAGAGACATCAAACTCCTTTATAAGCATGTCCCAAAATTGTTCATCTCAGTTGTACCGGGGAAAACTCAGTCTGCCGATCCAGACTTGACTTTTATGTCTAGAAAAGTCACGCGCTCATAAAAAAAAAAAAAAAAGCGTACAGTGGTGCTGCACTAAAAAAGTTGCTCTGCTAGTCACAGGGGGGCACTGTTGGAACAGGGTGTCAGATATCTTTGTCAATTCATTTCATCACCACTTGAAACTAGCAAAGGATCATTTGAGTAAAAAAAAAAAAATAAAAAAAAATATGAATGTGGAAATTCAGATATTGCTGAACAATATCACTTCATCCAAAGCATAATAAAATTTTAATTTAAAACAGCAGAATACAGATTACAAAACCAGGAACAAAGCTGCAGCAGATATTATAAAAGTATCCACAACTCTGTTCAAATAATAGATCATTACTAGTTTTTGTTCTTGGAAATAAATCATTTAAAAACGTTTTCCCGCACTGAGAATTTGTCTTGCATATTTTTGAGAGGCGGAGGTGAAATATAACCTGAAATCGACTTAAATGTGACTATGCAGTGACTGGAGGCACTGTTGGCAATAAATACACAATATATTTAACAAAATTTGAAAAAAAAAAGTGACAACATTTCACTCTTCACAGAATATATATATATATATATATATATATATATATATATATTCACACAGAATATATTTAGTAAAATTGGAAAAAAAATAAAGTGACAATATTTCACTCTTCACAGAATATATATATATATATGCTCCACCACTCCTCGCGACCCTCGAGAGGATAAAGTGGCTAAGAAAATGGATGGATGGATGGATATATACATATATATGT
The DNA here is from genome assembly GCF_019802595.1 of Syngnathoides biaculeatus. Lineage (NCBI taxonomy): Eukaryota > Metazoa > Chordata > Actinopteri > Syngnathiformes > Syngnathidae > Syngnathoides > Syngnathoides biaculeatus. Next base: position 7,203,577 of record NC_084652.1, on the reverse strand, counting down.
ATATAAATATTAGATGGAAATCTTACAAGCACAATAGATTAACATTTTAGGCTGTTGCATTCAACATATTCCATTCAAACTGAGCACTTTTTTTGGATAGAGCTCTCGTCTTGTACCTGGTCCTTTTTAAAATTATATATTTTTGGGCGAAATTCACAGATTCACATTTCAACTAAAGTAAATATAGAAGCTAGCATATGTTCAATACCAGCGACACCTTTTGCTGTCCTTGTGGCGGGCTCCTTCTTCTTCTTCTTCTTCTTCTCGGCCCCCCCACTGACAAACAACACCGCGGCGCACGGAGCGACATGAAACTTGTCCTCATGCATTTATTCCTTAATGATATCCCCGCGTGGCTAAACCCTCTTTAATAGTCCGCACCCCGCTGAGAAAACACCGCGGCGCCCCCGATGCGTGTGTCAGCGCATCTTAAACGTAGATGTTAGCGGCGCGCGCACCGGAGCATCTTTCAAAGTCGCGACGGGCGAAAGGAGACGCTCAATTTGCATCGTGATGAAGTGCTGTCAGCAAAGATGGCGTTATCGACAGTCCGGTGGGTGTGACGGAAAGGCAAATAAATAAATAAATAAATAAATAAATAAAATCACGGTTTGGGACAATTACAAGAGTGCAATGTTGTCCAAAAAAAAAAAAAAAAAAAATGTTCTTGATACCACGGGACACATAAGTTGATATCTGGATTTGGGCCGTGGTCCTCGAGTTTGACACCTGTGGTCGAGAGGAAAGCTTTCAATGGACCTTTCCGACGGCGATCTTAAGCTCCGCCCACTTAGCCATGTCCCACAAGCTTCCAAATTAGCGAGTGAACAGAACATGTTTGAAGTCGATTATCGTGTAGTCCAGAATATATTGCTTTGTTTTGTTTTGGGTTTTTTTTTGCAGAATGTGTCAGACTAGTCCAAGAGAGGTTAAGAGGTCTCAACTATTTCACGCAAGGATATGTACACGGAATTAAGATTTTGCACGGGGCAGGACAAGACGAAATGTTGGCGATCGATGCAGAAAAATTTGACGCCTCACAAACTTCATAATGAAATCTAACAGGATAAAATAGTGGAATCGTACTGCGCATGTAAAGCCGGGTGAGTACTTTTTAGTTGGAAAAATCACGAGTAAATATCGTTGTAGCCTTTATAAGTGAGTGGGTGTATTAATTTGACTTGTCTCATAATGGAACCCAGTGCTCTGTCTTAAAAGTCTGATGCGATACAAATAGGCAAATAGACGTTAGTTGTACGTGCGCTCTTCCTCAAACCTTAATCCATCGTAAACACTTCGTCAGCTGTGATTTAGGGTTTGGAAAATGAAAGGCAACTTTCATCAGAATTGCACGTTTCCAAGCCCATCTGAGGACCATTTTCTTCGTAGCATTAACTTTTCCAAGCGCACACTACTGACAACCAGCATTGCTTGTGGGACAATACGGCGAGAGGGGCGTGTCAAGCCAGGGGTTAAGACAATGGGGCTATCTGATTGGCTATTATTGTACGAGTGATTGACAGGTCGGAAAGGTCCATCCAGTTACGCTTTCTTAGTATGTGATGTCAAGTGACTAAGAAAGCGTAACTGCCATTGGCTGGGGGCTCTGTTCTGACCTGAAGTAACCCCACCTGGTGGCAAAGACGCTGAATTTTAGACAGCGAATTGTAGCCTGTCGAATTGTTAACCTTGAAAAAGTGACACTGATATACAACTATTGAAAATGTCATCACTTTACATTTCAAATTCAAATTCATAAAAGTTGCACAGAAAAAAATGTTCTTGACACCACGGGCCACATAAATTGACACCTGGATTTGGGCCGCAGCCCTCGAGTTTGACACCCGCGGTCTAGAAGAACGCTTTCAATTAGTCCGCCGAAATCCAGACGTGATTGCCGTTCACATGCGGGGGCTGTAAAAAAATAAAAAAAACGAGCAATCTCGTCTGTTTGAGCCGCATTTATATTTCATGGGCCTCGTTGCGGTATGAGATGACCCCACTCGGCTGCCCCCTCCCATCGTGCCGCTGTTTTTATTGATCCCCCTCCCCCTCCTTATTGCTGCTGCTGTTTGCTCCCTCTTATTGCCGCCCACATCTCAGGTATGTTTAGACTGGGCGCGTGCACACACAAAGCGTGAAGCTTGGTCTGAAAATGTGAGTGAAAGGAAGCAGATGGCGGCATGAATAGTGCAGCAGGTCCCGTCCCTGAACTCCACCGCCACAACTCCTCAGCCCGCTCGCACACTTTTTTTTTTTTTTTTTGCCTTCACGTGCAGCACATTACCCCAACAAACGCCGCTTTTAAGTGGCAACGTCATTACCGGATGGAAACATCAAGGTCAACGCACTTTTGCAAGTCGGAGCGTGTGAAAACGCCACCCTTGATCCACCCCCCCAGGGAAATTTTGATGACAACAATGCGCCTCGTCACAGTTGTGGCGGAAAATAGCGGCGTGAAGCTTTGGTCCCGCCTTCTTGCAATTTTCCCACCTAATTCCCAGTATGTGTGCCGGCGGGGGGGGGGATGGGGGGAGTCCACACGAGCGCCTTAATTATACAGAGCAGCCCAAGGCAACGCACGAGCATTAAAGTTGCATGGCTAGCTCAGGACAGACCAACCCACGTCAAAATCGGTTTGGCGACCCGGCCCGACGCCGCTTTCCGCCTCCTTTGTGTCGCCACCTTAAAAATGCCGACAAAAAGAGTTCCCAAGAATGCAAGTCTCGCGCCTTAAAGATGACGAGCCAAAATTTTCTTCAACAAAACGGAGACAAGTGTTTTGGGCAATAAAGAAAAGAGAATTGCCGTGAGTAAACACCTGGACTCTCCATCTTTGAAAAAAAACAAAGAAAAAGTCCGAAACCTTGGTGTTCTGATTGATTCCGACCTGACTTTCAACAATCATATCAAATCAATCACAAAAACTGCCTTCTACCATCTGAAGAACATATCAAGACTGCAGTCTTATATGTGTCAAGCAGACCAGGAAAAGCTCATCCATGCTTCTTATCTCAAGTAGACTTGACTACTGTAATGGTCTTCTGACTGGACTCCTAAAAAGAGTATTAAACAGCTGCAGCTCATTCAGAATGCTGCAGCTCGCGTTCTGACCAAAACAAACGGGTCAGAGCATATAACGCCAATCCTAAAGTCCTTGCACTGGCTCCAAGTCAGCTTTGGAATAGATTTTAAAGTTCTGCTACTGGTCTATAAATCACTCAATGATTTAGGTCAGGGGTGTCAAACTCATTTTTCTCACGGGCCACATTGTTGATCCGGTTTCCCTCAGAGGGCCATTACGACTGTGAAACAAAAATATTTAGTCATCTCATCATATTTACATCATCAATTTATGAACTAGTTTTGGAATCAGAAATCAAGGGTAATGTTGTTTTCAAATATTCACGTTTGGAAACACAAAAATGCTTGTAATATCTCAACTTTATCATTCATGATATGACAATTCGGAATTTTGGTACAGATTTTTACAAGAATCATGGAACTTAACACTCTAGATTTTGCTTTGCGGGCCACATAAAATCATGTGGTGGACCAGATCTGGCCCCAGGGCCTTGAGTTTGACACCCGTGATTTAGGTTCCTGAATCCGTGAAAGAAATGCTTACGGAATACAAACTCAGTTGAGCTCTGAGAGCGACTGATTCAGATCAAATAGTGGAGCGCAGACTCCAAAGCAAACATGGTGAAGCAGCATTTAGCGATTATGCGACACACAAATGTAATAATAATAATAATAATAATGGTGAGGTCTACTTTTTGATCATATTACTTGCACTGTATACGGTTTTACTTGTCTTTTTTTGTCATTTTTATTGTTTTCATCCCATTTTAAAATGTTTTATTTTTGTTTTCAAACGCCTTCAATCATGTAAAGCACATTTAGAGTTTACTCGTGTATGAAATGCGCTATAAAAATAAATTTGCTTTGCTTTAGATACATCTTGTAAATTTGTTAAACCAAAAAGATGATAACATCCTTGTCAAACTGGAATGATTAAATAAATGAAAAAAATAAGTATATAAAATGAGGCTTTAAAAATCGCTCTCAAATGCTGTTTACATACGCCAATGTATGCAACTGTAATGAAATAGCAAAATAGAAGCTACTTCACCTATCATATTTCTTATGCCTACTCATAATCTTATGTTATGACCCACATAAACATCGGTGGGTAGAGTATATCCGACTGAGTCATCGCGGGGCTTTTCCGGATGATGAGGACAAGCCGCACTAAAGTGGTGACGCCAACGCGAAACACAGGTCCAAATCCTGGCTGTCAGATTGGAATCGTCATACATTTATTATTATTATTTTTACACCTCATTCAACTTCTCTCTGTGACGTGCAGGCACTCGTGGCAAACGACGAGGCATAAACATAAACACACTGCACCGTGTGATGCGTTTTGAGGTAATAAAAACAGAGCGTTCAGACGCTGTCATAAAAGGGAAGAATATTTTCAAAACATATGCAGTCACATTGTTGTCACTAAAGGCTCCGTCGCACCATGACGTTCTGGTCAATGTTCTCTGAACATTTCAATCGTTCTATTTTTCAGCGTTCTCAAACGCGGATGACACATCTGGCGTGTGATTAAAGTGCGTCTAACGCACGAGAAGCGTGTAACAGCGACCAAATAAGATACCCCTAAAAACCATTAGCGTGTGCTAACGTGTCACTGGCGCGCGACGAGCGATTTGTCAATGTTAGACGAGCGTGTTGAGCGTGTGACTAAACGGGTGAATAACGACAGAATAGCGTTTTGCTGGCGTGTAAATTTTACAGTGGAACGGGAACGAAAACGTTGGAAATTTCATACTCACTTCAGTTGTTCTCGTGAGTTTGAACAGTCGGCATTATGCCGCCTAGACGAAAAAAAGGTGGTGTGCGGACTTCGGCAACTAGCGCTGCAAGTAAGAATGCAAAGCATCGGTTTATATACCCGTCCGTACGCATGGACGTTCGGGAAACGCTCGAATGACGCTCAATGGACGTTCGTTTGACTTTAGTTACACGCCGTGTGCGCTACGGGATTGTTCAGCGGTCGTTGACAGGTCGCCAGTGAGTCGTTCACTGCAAAGCAAACGATTAAGTCACAACCAAGTAATGCTGCAGTAACGACTGACTAACGATCGCCAAACGCGTGTAACGCTCGGCGAACGTGAGTAAAACGTTCCACGAACTTTCTGCAGCGTTTAAAATTAAACGTTGATGAACGCTGGTCTCGGTGAGAACTTTTGTGCATGTTCAAAACTTTTTGTCCGGACCGGCGTTCTCCGCCGATTCCCAGCCATCATTGACGTTCATTAGCATTCAAACAACACTCGACTACCAACGTTTCCTCAAACGCTACAGAACGCTGACCAGAACGTCATGGTGTGACGGGGCCATAACATTATGAAATTGATTTTTTTTTTTCCCAGCCTTGTGACATCAACGGTGGTGAACTTTTGTTTACACTTGTATGAAAGTAAAGAATAATTTTACAATGGTGACAGTTTATTTTGTATTCCCCCTGATTTTCTGACAGGCAATCATAATGTCAGCGCGGTCCAAGACGAGCCGAGCTTTTATGTCCCTGACATCTGCTCCAATTCCAAGACTGATTGGCTCCCGGGATGATTGACAGCCGCCTGGTTGGGTCACAGTGACCCGGGCAGGCTTGATGTTGCTCTGCTTTCCTTATTAACCAGACAAAATGAGACCATTTCAAGAAGGGGTGGGTGGAAAGGTTCCGTCATTTGAGGTCGACCCGCGTCGAGCGATCGTGCGGGATCAATCGCAACACGGCCATCGGGGGGCGCCCATTAGGCAGTCGGAATTGTCACGTTTCTGCTTTTTGTGCCTTTTAACAATCCACTGCTGCATTTTTTGCTATTTTGCAACCTCCTACCTGTTTTTTGCTATTTAATTTAATTTTATTTCAAAGGAGTAGTGGGTATAATTGGAGTATAGCGCTGTATGATAATGGTGTAATTGAGAGCTATGGTTATTTGCACGGTGGACTGTCTGCAATGTGAGCTGCGTGGAGGTGGGGAGGGAAGGGAAGGGGGGGGGGTCGTTAATGCAATGTAAGTTTCTTCATCTTTCATAAGCAGCTAAATTGGGCCCAAACCTGAACATGAGTGTCATTTTCAACTGGAGGTAAATGTCAACGGATTCAAGTAAGTTTCGTCCACTCTCAAGCAGCACATTACACACGCATGACTACTTATACACTTCAAAACCAAATTGGATTGCAAACCTTGAATGACACTGAAATAAAGTTTCTTAAAGTAATGAATTAGTCAAATTTTAAAAAGTGAGTCTCTTTCACTCACGGGCAGCAGCTTCACTTGTTTGTGCACATATATTTTAGAAACCAGACTCCAAAGCAAGATTGGAGCTCAAACCTTGAATGAAATGAAATGAAATATACGATGCGAGGAAATAACACTGAAACAAAAAAAAAAAACACCACATTTTTGTCTTGTTGACAGCGCACATAACTTAAAGGTGAAATCCACTGGTTTGCACCCCAAGCTGTTTTCTGAAAAATTTGGCAAAATGAGTGTCACTCTGACGTCACAGTCGTAGAGCTGGAAAGCATTGGCCTCACAGTTCTGAGGTCCCATGCTCAATCCCGGACCCGCCTCTGTAGCATTCGCATGGCACTCCGTTTTCCTCCCACGTCCCAAAAAGTCAAAAACTAAATTGCCCCGAGATGCGATTGTGAGAGCAACTGTTGTCTGTCTCCATGTTCCCTGAAATTGGCTAGGAACCACTTCAGGGTGTACCCCGCCTCCTGCTGGTTGACAGTTGGGATAGTCTCCAGCACTCCTTGCTACCCTCGTGAGGATAAGCGCCGAAGAAAATGGATGGATGGATGGAATTTTGGTCCATTTTTACACGAATCATGGATATGGAGACTAGATAGAATTGCCTTCGTGGGCCACATAAAATCACGTGGTGGGCTGGATCTGGCCCCCGGGCCTTGAGTTTGACACCTGTGCTCTCGCGTGTCATACTTACATACATACTGCACTCTGGAATAGCACCTCGGCCCTTGAAAATTTCAAAATTTCCAAAAAGTCAGGATCCTTGCACCAAAATATTATGACAAGTAGTGCATTTCACATCAAAGGTCATTTGGTATCTTGGGGGTCATGACGGGACCCTGAAATGAACCCTGACACCAACAGCAGGTATGAAACGCCATCAACTCCGAAAATAAAAAAAAAGAGAACCACTGATTCTCACAAGTCGGATTGGAAGGGAATCAAGAGGAAATGTCCCCTCGGCAGGATTCCCACAGCAACGCGATGCCGGCTTATCAAGCAGATGTCTTCTCTGCAACAGAAGGCCGCCCAGTGTGAGGTGGTGTGATTAAAAAAAAAAAAAAACAAAAACGTTTTTTTTTTCTTTTTTTTAAATGTTGCGAGGGGTAATTCAAACGACTTTCTCAGTCATCTCATGTCACGCTGCGGGAGAACGCCGAGACTGACGGCGTGACGGGTGGGACACGCGGGGTAGCGAGGTTCAACATCAAACGCAACCCTCTCGGGAAGCAGCGGTCCAGTCTGTCCGGTCTGTCGCGGAACCAGACAAAAAGGAAGCCCGGCGCTTCGGGAACCGCGCGCGAACAGCAGGACGGACATCGGCGGGGATCTGACGGGATTTTGCCGTGGCTAAAGTTTGCTAATGCGGAGAAACTCAAGACGGTGACGAGCGCTTTGGTGCGCTCCGTGACAACAGATGTCGCCGCGAGCCGCTCTTTCTCCCGACTCCGCCGAATGTGGCTTCCTATTTCTCAGAGAAAAGCCACGAGGGGGGTGCGGTGGGGTGGTGTTGGGAGGTTGGGGGGGGGGGGGGTTTCACGCATCCTCACAAAAAAAAGATTACACGTCTTAGCTGGAAGATCCCATTTAAAATCCACAAAAACTTCGATAATAGAGTCAGCAAGGACTGTAATCACTCCGGCATGAATGCATCGTCAAACCATGAAATATGAATTAATTTTTGGGGAACTTTAATGGTTTTTTTTTGGTAGCTGGTGCAAAGTTTTACCTGTTGCTGAAGCTGATGCTAATATATTATTAATATATATACTAATATTTTTAATCCTTAAGGTGGATGTGTCTTCAAATTGCTAAACATTAATATATTTTGGTGATCCAATACCAAGTACATATACCACAGTATGACCAAAACTAATACTGATTATTATTTAATATTTTCAATATGTTGTATCAACATGTTGTTATATTGGGGGAAAAAAAAAATCATGACCTTTAAAGTGTTTTCCTGAGCTAGTACCTATTCAGCACCCTGGCTGTTAATATTTGTCTCGAGGAAACAAACCTTTTACAGCTACTGACATAGATAAATCAAGTACTTAAGAGTTTCTTGTTGTGAATAGCAAAGCATCGGTTTGGAATGTACATCAGCACAGATTTTTAGTAGAAGATAAAGATTAGGGTGTGATTCTCTGCTTGTCACGTCTAGAGAGATGGAAAGAAATGCCAACACATTGGAAGTCCTCACACCTCATACCTATACAGAGTACACGACATACTATCCATCCATCCATCCATCCATCCATCCATCCATCTTCTTAGCTACTTATGCTCACAAGGGTTGCCGGGAGTACTGGAGCCCAACCCAGCTCTCAATGGGCAGGAGGCAGGGTACACCGTGAACTGGTTGCCAGCCAATCACAGGGCACATCAAGACAGACAATAGTCACACTCAATGAGATCAGCACAGCTTTTTAGTAGAAGATAAAGATTAGGGTGTGAATCTGGGCTTGTCATGTCTACAAAGATGGAAAGAAATGCCAACACATTGGAAGTTTAGGCACCTCACACCTGTACAAAGTACAGTACAGACTACCCATCCATCCATTTTCTTAGCCGCTTAACCTCACAAGGGTCGCGGGGAGTACTGGAGCCTATCCCAGCTATCAATGGGCAGGAGGCAGGGTACACCCTGGACTGGTTGCCAGCCAAACACGGGGAACATCGAGACAGACGGCAGCTGCACTCACAATCACGTCTCGCGGGAATTTAGAGTGTCCAATTAATGTTGCATGTTTGTGGGATGTGGGAGGAAACCGGAGTGCCCGGAGGAAACCCACGGAGGCACGGGGAGAACATGGGAACTCCACACAGGTGGGGCCGGGATTGAACCAGGACCTCAGAACTGTGAGGCCAACGCTTTACCAGCTGATCCACCGTGCCGCCCAGTACATACTAAATACGTGGTGAAAACATTGTGTTGCAGTAGGCAGTAGTAAATCAGTGTCACGAAGAAAAGATCTTTGAGTGAACGAGTAACGCAATGTAGAAAAACCACTGACATTCAACTGCAGCTATGCGGTGAGTCAGCGTCACTCATGGCAAGTTTCATAGTTGTATGTGTAAAATAATTTTTCCATCAAATGTCGTCACGATTTTCCTATAGTTTGAGCTATTAAAAGCAAAACATATTATCCTTAAAAGTTACTTTTCTTTGCCTTTTAGTTGGACACCGGTGTTTTTGGTGAAACCAATCCATGTTCTAATGATGACTAGATGACTACTAAAGAACAGAAAAATGTAGAAACTGTAAAAATAGATTTATGTCTTTCTTTTGGTCGGTTTTGTGCTTATAATGTCACGGAAAACGGTATTTTATAAGATCAGTAGCAGTGAATGAGTTCAGTAGATGCTGAATACAAATACAAGAGTTAAGAGTATTTGTCAACCATTACCAAGAAGTACAGCAGATGGCAATGCTTATGATTAATCACTAACTTTAGTAATAAACAATCCTCATATTGGTAAATCTAAATCTTTAAAAAAAAAATGACAGCTGCAAACGGTTTTTACTTCCCGGAGAGGGGAAAAAAAGGGGTTGCAAGTTAGCTTGCGTATTTACTGCGGAGAGATTACAGGTTTTAGCTGGGAAAATCCCATTTAAAACCAGCAAAAACATAAATAATAAAGTCAGCGAGGAGTTTAATCACGCGAGTGTTTAACATTCTGAAGACAGAAGGACGCTTGATGATGGAGGCGCTGCATGCTTTATTAGCGGCGTAATTGAAACGCTCACTTTGACGTCCGGGGGAAAAAAAAAAAAAAAAAAAAAAAAGATTAATTCTTGCTATTCCAAGCTAGCCTCGGCTCCGCGGACAAATGTTTAGCATACTTAACACTCAGCGATCGATACGCGGTATGGATTAATTCGTTGAGGTCGACCCTGCTGCCTTGAGTTTTAACAGATGTGACATCGTATTTGCTTGCTGATGAGAAGACCGCGGACGGAACCTTCGTTCAGGTTTAAACATCTAAAAGAGGCTATTTGGCTATTTTGATTCACGTTTTAAACCAGTTCCCCCGGTGTCTTAGCAATATTTCTGGAAGGTACTTTCATCAAAATACTCCGAGGACTTACAGCACTGAACCCACTCGAGTTTTTTTCCAGTCCATCTGAACTATGCACCTTTTCAGCACGTTATCCTATCCCCGTCTACTGCAGGGCCAAGAGGAAGTCATTGTTGCCATGACAACCAGGACTGCGACACGGCAAAGCGGAGAAAAGAACCGGTTGAGTTTTACGTTGTGGCGGCGGCACTTCATCAGCGACCTGCAAAACTACATTTACGGATTAAGAGTTGGGGATCTGTTCATGTGGCGCATGCAGGGGAAACATCTTCCCTGCAGCTACCGTGGCGGCAACTTCACGGAAAAATTAAGTATGTGCCGCTGATTAGAAGTTATCGCTTAATCAGTGGCATCTGACAAAAATGCAGCTCTGCTTAACTTTTAAAGCTTTGGGATGACAGTCTGGACATCGCTTAAAAGTAGCTTGAAATGCAAAGTTATCCACACGCTTTCAACCCTGCGGTTTATGCGGTGATGCGGCATTAGCACGGAGCTAGCGTTAAACTCTTTCTGTATTCCAAGGCTTACAACCACGTGCGCTAACGCTAGCGCCGCGCTAACCCTGCATCACCGCATTAACCGCAGGGTTGAAAGCGTGTGAAAAAAAGTCGCCGCTTGTAGGCCGGAAATTACACTACTTGGTTAATTTCACATTTATTGGGCGGACAGACACTGGAGACCCAAGAATTTGTATTGAAATAATAAAATGTACATTTTGATAAGGACACCTTTAAACAAGGAGTGTAATTTTTAAGGATGCGCAGCCACCCAAAGTGTCTTTGAGGTCAACTTTCCACGCAGAATAGAGAAGTGGATTGATCGCTAGCACACCTGCGGTCATCATTGATCCAGAGATTAAGTTCTGATGGTTATCCAGCGTTGGGTGATGACAAAAATGGCTTATTTTTTCTTCTCTGATAGGGAGACGGGAGTGACCCAAGATGGCGCATCGATCTTATATGAAGTGCCGCAATCAGCGAGCATCGCAATAACCATATTTTCTTTAAATACCGTAAATTCCGGCCTACAGAGCGCACCAAATTATAAACCTCACCCAGTAAATTTTGAAAGGAAATACCATTTGGTACATACATATGCAAGTGCCCACATTGAAACGCATATTGAAACAAGATATTTACCAAGAAATACGGTGCACAGAAAGTTTTCAAAGTTTTCATACCTTAACTTATTTTTTTAACATAGCAGCAACATGGTGGCAGAACAGGCTTGGTTAAAAAAAAACAAAAAAAAAAAACACTGAGGCGTGCCAGTAACACAGCAGAAACACACTAGCGTGGTGCTAATGGTAGCACGCCGCTAGCGGCACTAACAGGGCTGGTTGAAAAAAAAAAACATACCAGTAAAAATCACTGACACTCGGCAGTAAAACAGCAGCAACACGCTAGCACAGCGCTAACAGGCCCGGTTTGAAAAAACAAAAAAAACAAAAAAAAAAAACCTACCGGTAAAAATCACAGAGACACGGCAGTAACACAGCAGCGACATGCTAGCACAGCGCTAACAGGGTCGGTGGAAAAAAAAAAAAAAAAAAAAAAAGGAAACATACAGGTAAAAATCACTGAGACACGGCAGTAACACGCTAGCGCGACGTTAACAGGGCCGGACCGGTAAAAGTCACTTCCTCGGCACATATATTCCACCGGTCTAACGCTTACTTTTTGCGCTCTGGTGCCCCCTTGCGGCCGTTAGAAAAAATGCACGAATTAGCAGCATCGCCGCATAAACCACATGGTTGAAAGCGTGTGAAAAAGTCACAGTTTATAGGCCGGAAATTACGAAAACTAAGTTGGACGCATGGTTGGAAATCTAAATGTGAATGAAAGAAAACGTGAAAATTATGACAATTTTTAATAATTTAATAAAAAGCATAATCAATTTGCTGAACATGTATGGGTGGAAATATTGGCCTATGCAATATCAATCCCAAAAACTGATGTTGATATATTATATAATAAGCAAAACACAAAGAGGTTGAGCCGACGTCCTTCGGGGGGGCCCAAACAGTGAACGCTCTTGCGCGTATGATTCATATTTCTTATCTGCTTGTGAGCGATGGAATGTCACCAAGCGAGCAAGCGGGAATACCTTCCCCGTCCCGCTCCGAACATCTGTGTTTGCCGATTGTCAACACGCTGCCAGTTGTCCTTGTTTCCCCGATGCCAGAGCAAAAAAAAAAAAAAAAAACTAAACAAAACAATATAAACACACACACACACACACACAAATACTAGAAACTGTGCTGGCGATTTGCCTTTTGTTAGATTGGACTTAATCCTCCTCCGCATTCGAACAAATACTTCAATCTCGGGTACTCATGAGTGATTTTCATGTTTAGATTATTCTTCCCTGTTTATTTATATACTATCTGAAGGCATCTGAATGCTTTTTTTTTTTTTTGGGGGGGGGGGGGGGGGGGGGCTGGCTCAGTCTGTGAAAGGAAGACGCTTATCTCTCCCTCCCCTGAGGGAAGCCAACTCCCACTCCCACCGCCACCTCCGAACGCCCACAAAATTGTGGATGGCGTCATGATCCGCCGTCAAATCCACGTCGCCATCCCGGCCACGACTCGGCGGAGTATCGAACGCGCAAGCTGACGTCGTTTACTGACTTGGCGATAACGCGAGTCGCGCGTCCCCCTCTGGTGACGCTCCCCAATTTCATGGCAAAATCCTTAAAACGATATTTTAACTTTAACGCCATCCTCTTGCCCACATTTAAAGCCGTCAGCATTTAGCGTTGTCCATCTGTTTAGGACACAGGTGTCAAACTCAAGGCCCGGGGCCCAGATCTGACCCGCCACATGATTTTAGGTGGCCAACGAAGCAAAATCTAGAGCAGGGCTCAGCAACCTTTTTGAGGCTGAGGGCTACTTTGTGAGCACCGATTGTATGAAGGGCTACGTGCAAATTTCAGACTCAGTTCATTACACGTACATAAAATCTTTTTGTTTTAATTTATTGTAGTAAATGACATTACAGGTATTTTAAAATTATCATTCACGGAAGCAAGTCAGATTCAGAATTTAAAGCAAAAAAATAATTATTTGTAATAATTTAACGTACCACTGCATTTTATGGTCCTCGCAGACTACCATTCGCCCGCGGGCACTGGGTTGGTGACCCCTGATCTAGAGTGTAAAGTTCCATGATTCTTGTACCAAAATTTAAAATTGTCATATCATAAATGAGGCGGTTTTGAGAGTCAAAATGTTGATTATGGCGGCATGATGGGGCAGCTGGAAAGCGTTGGCCTCACAGTTCTGAGGTCCCGGGTTCGATCCCGGCCCCGCCTCTGTGGAGTTTGCATGTTCTCCCCGTGCCTGCGTGGGTTTTCTCCGGGCACTCCGGTTTCCTCTCACATGCCAAAAAACATTAATTGGACACTGTAAATAGGCCCTAGGTGTGATTGTGAGTGTGACTGTCTCGATGTGCCCTGCGATTGGTTGGCAACCAGTTCAGGGTGTACCTCGGCTCCTGTCCCTTGACAGCTGGGACAGGCTACAGCACTCCTTGTGACCCTCGTGAGGATAAGCGGCTAAGAAAATGGATGGATGGATGGATGGATGGATAGTATGTACTGTACAAGTGTGAGGTGGCTAAACTCCCAATGTGTTGGCATTTCTTTCCATCTCTGTAGACATGACAAGCCGAGAATCACACCCTAATCTTTATCTTCTCCAAAAAATCTGTGCTGATCTAAATTCCAAACTGATGCACTGCTCTTCATAACCAGAAACTGTGAAGTAACTAACCCTAAGCGGCAAAATAAAATGGATGGATGGGTATCATAAATGATAAAGTTGAGATATTACAAGCATTTTTGTGTTACCAAATGTGAATCATTGAAAAACACCTTGATTTCTGATTCCAAAACTAGTTCATAACTTGATGATGTGAACATGATGAGATGACTGAATATTTTTGTTTCTCATAATGGCCCTCTGATTGAAACCGGAACAACAATGTGGCCCGCGAGAAAAATGAATTTGACACCCCTGGTTTCGGATATCTGCTTCTGATTTGGGTTCATTTTTTTTTTTTTTGCCAGTTTCAGCCTAAAATGGAAGAGTTCAACCAAAATGGCTGACATCCTTTCAAATTTTGGCCATGGCTCATTGAGACTTTTTTTTGTGTGCGTATGATGATGATAATTACACGGTGGTTATTTAAACCAAATTTGGGGGCTGAAATTTACTGAGCACCTGAAAGTACTACAAATATATAAAATAATTAAAGTCATTTAATGTCAATCAATAAAATTAATGTCATATAAATTTCCAGGGGCCCACTACTGAATGAGTTTTAGTGGTCTCATATTTGGAATCTCAAATTTTACACATTTTACCAGATACACAAACACGGCAAGTTTCCAGATAATAATTTGATTTATTCATTTCATTTATCCACGGCTTCAAATATATTAAAAGGGCTCACTTGCCCTTTCAGTAATAGCAGTCATTCATTCATTTTTTTTTTTTTTTTTGGGGGGGGGGCATAATGAAAGTGACTTTGGACTAATTGTGACATTATTACGTGACATTATTCCTGACGAGGCAGCCCAGCAATGAAATAATGGCCGCATTTGTCTTCTGATTTCTAAAAATGAAAATTGTTGCGCACCCACCATCTTAGCTCTTTTCCCGTTTTTTTTTTATTTTTAACTAATCGTTTGACGTGAAATAGTTGCAGAATTTTTGAGTATCTAAAAATCCTATATTAAAAAGATGGTTCAGATTGATTCAGTGGGCCGTGGATTTAAATCAGCTGAAACGGACCTGTTGAGTCTCTTTTCATTCTAAAGATGAAAAAGATGAAAAAAGCCTGAAAGTCGCTCAGTCGTTGCTGTTTATGTGTAACGGAGACTTGGACAGTTACTTTTGACAACGGGGCCAGAAAACAGTTTTGGGTGTTAAAACTTTACAACCTGGTTCTGGCACTGTAGCATTCCATTACACACATGCTGACTCCGATGCCAGCGCCGGAGCGAGCGAATTGCCGGGTCGGCAGTAAAAGCGTCACAATCCCGCAAAGCAGAAATATGACGTGGGCAATCGCTTTTGACACAAAAGGGTAGGGCAAGTGAATGTAAAATTTCACACCCTTGCCACGGACTGACACGCGGACACTGTTCTGCCCCTGAAACGACCTCCAAAGCCCAAGAATGTGCCAGGGTGACGCGATTGGTCAGTGATACCAACAATGGACCTTTCCGACCTGTCGATCACTCGTACAATAATAGCCAATCAGATAGCCGCATTGTCTAAACCCCTGGCTTGACACGCCCCTCTCGCCGTATTGTCCCGCAAGCAATGCTGGTGGTCAGTAGCGTGCGCTTGGAAAAGTTAATGTTACGAAGAAAATGGTCCTCAGATGCGTGCACCTGCTAGGTTACAAGGGGCCATTTTCTAAAGCCTAAAACACAGTTGACGACGTCTCTACGATGGATTAAGGCTCGCGCAAGAGCGCACGTACAACTAAATGTCTATTTGCCGATTTGTATCACATCAGACTTTTAAGACAGAGCACTGGGTCCCATTACGAGCCAAGTCAAATAAATACACCCACTCACTTATAAAGACGAAAATGATATTACTCATTATCTTTCCAAGTAAAAAGTACACACCCTGCTTTACATGCGCAGTACGATTCCACTATTTTATCCAGTTGGATTTCAATATGAAGCTTGTGAGGCGTCAAACTTATTTTGCATCGATCGCCAACATTTCTGCCCAGTCCAAAATCTTAATTCCGTGTACATCTCCTTGCGTGAAATAGTTGAGACCTCTCTGTAGAACTCTCTTGACAAGTCTGACGCATTTGGCAACAAAACGTACCGCAATATTATCTACCATACGCGTTTGAGAATCCACTTCAAACCTGTTCTGTTCAGTTGCCATTTTGGAAGCTTGTGGGACATGGCAAATGTCGTTAAGGGGGTGGCGGAGCTTAAGATCGCCAGTCGGAAAGGTCCGTTGCTTTCGACACAATAGGGTGGCAGAGAAGAAGAAGAAATCCTGGTATTGTAGCAATCTTTTACACACATACCACTTCCGATACTACGTCCAAAGCTGAAAAACTGACAGGTCGACTTTCACCCCATTCAGTCTTTTTGTACAAGACCGCGACAAAAGGAGCGAAAATGTCCGCCTTTTTAGTATGAAAGGACCGTCGTGTCCTTGACGAAGGCACCAAAGCCCTCAGTGATCGTCCCCTTCCCCTTAATTGCACCAGAAGCGATCAGTTTAAAATGTCACCCCCCCCCCCCCCCCCCAAAAAAAAAAAGGAAAGAACAAATCCCCAGCGGGCAAATATCCGCCCTCTAATTCATCCGGACCTCGTGCGGACGCAATATTATCCATCTGCTCCGCGTCCAGTCGTTCTCCTTACGCCCTCAACCCCCCCCGGTGAGGAGGCGGGCGGCCACCTGCGCATTACAAGTGCGGGGGTGTGCCGATGATTACATTGTTGAACTGAGAGCGATGCCGCCGGTGCCGTAATCCCAGCAGTAATCAATATTTCTGGCCGCCACCCCCCAACCGTCCCCCCACCCCCGTCGTCGTCTAGCGCATGTAAAATATCCCTCGGCAACACTTTGGCCGAGCTTTAATTATTCTCTCAAAGTCATCAGTGGCTGGAACCAACACCGGGTCTTGACATCCCACGAATGAGTAAACCTTCTGTTTTTTTCAGTTTTTTTTTTTTTTGGGGGGGGTGGTTGTTACGATGTCGCGGGACTGCGGCGATAAATGATCGCAGCACAGGAAGTTTTTTATATTAGCGGTTTTTGGGAAGAATTACAAAAAGACACCCAGGAAAACTACTGTGAAAAATTGGCAATGGGTATGGAGTATTAGCATCTTGGTGTACGTAGCATAGACCGTTATATATGATCTATTACAAATGTATAGAGCATTACATACACAGTCACTCACATTTGAAAAATGTTCGGGTGTCGCATGTTATGCCCGCAGATAATTTTGCGGGTGTGATTAGCAATGGAATCTCAAGATCTTAAAATAACTTACGGAGTTGTTATACCCGAGTATGTAGTTGTTACCTAATACCATAATCATAATTTATTGACATTGCACTGAGGCAGACATTTTTAAAGAGGTCAAAAGACATTTAATTTCAAAACTAAATAATCATGACGAATGTATATTGGAGTTTTACAAAATATTAAATAAGGGAAATTGGATTTGTACAGAGCATTAAATTGAAATGTAAATATTGTACGTTAGATTTATGTTGAACATTAAATATGATGTAAATGTGGAACAATTATAGCATTGTATTGAACATTAAATAGAGTGTATAGTAAAATTTCAGTAGGGTACATTAGGATTGTATAGATCATTTAATATGATCTAAATATTGTATGTTAAAGCTGTACCATAAATTATTTAAAGATGGTACATCAGTTGAAATAGCGCATCGACTATGATTTCAATTTGGTACAATTTGGTAGAGTTGTTTTGAGAAAACATTAATTATGATGAAAATAGGATACTGTAGAGCACTGGTGTCAAACTCAAGGGCTGGGGGCCAGATCCGGCCCACCACGTGATTTTATGTGGCCCGCGAAGGCAAATCGAGAGTGTCCGTTTCCACGATTCTTGTAAAAAAATGTACCAAAATTCCAAATTGTCGTATATCATAAATGATCAAGTTGAGATATGATAAAGATTTTTGTGTTACCAAACATGAATAGTTGAAAAACACATTACCCTTGGTTTCTGATTCCAAAACTGTTTCATAGCGGCCCGTGAGAAAAATGAGTTTGACACCCGTGCTCTAGAGTTATATTGAACATTAAGTAGGCAAATATATGTACGGAAAATGAGAAATGTTGCAAGAAAGTTTCATTGCAGTTGTATACACAGCAGCATAGAATGTTAAATTTTGGGGGAAAAAAAAAATTGTTGCTGGTTAAACTGCCGAGTGGCTCGTAACGCTGGGAAACCAGTCGGCAGAAGACCTAAAATGTTCATGTCGGGCCCTGGCTGTATGGATCAGTAAAAAGGTAAATATTATCCTCAGAGCAGTGACAGTGACAGTATCTCGAACCATAAACATGGTGTAGAAAATACATTACTTGTGTAGAATATTAAATACATAAATATGGCAAAACCAAGCCTAGTAATATGACCACCAGTGACGGCGACAAGACCGACAGTCCCTTTACAAAAAGCTCCAAACTTTTGAAAGTGATGATGGAGCAGTCAGAAGCTAAAATTAGCCGACGGCCTCCTACATATTTTATCTGTGCTCATCATGTAAAAAGATGGTGAGTGAGGGAAAGAGAGAAAGAGTGAGAGAGTGAAAGAAAGTGAGACCGGTCACCAGTCCAGAAACGGTCGAACTGCGATCTTGTCACTTTGCAAGGGTAGATTGAAATGTTTTTCTCGGTGAAAATATGCTTTAATCCATATTTTGATGAGTTGGGAATTAGCTTTGAATTAAGAATTAGCTTTACCAAGCTAAATGTTTTGAAAATCCTTACCGTTACCGGTCCATGGGTCAATTGGTACCGGGCCGCCCAAGTAATAATGAATTCTGTTGTATTCATTCTACTAGTCTGAAAAACCTTTTATTTTGAAAAATGACATCTCGGTCACTTGAAAGGCAAATTTACCCCCACAAGCTAAACATTTTTGGGAAAATTTCTTTTTCGATTGGGAAAAAGCCGTGTGACGAGATCGAAGAAGAGCCTACAACTAACTCGCGGCTTTTTGAGGAGGTTTGTGAAGAGAGAAATAAGATCCAGAGGGGAAATCGCTCACAAGAAGTGTTCAAATTCCGAGAGCCGCTGCAAAGATTTCTCTCATTTCCGCCGTATCTGTGAACCGGGGTTTTCTGGAGTGACGGCAACCAAAACAAAACAACGTAATTGGATATCAACAACACACTCCGGGTGGCGTTGTCTCCCATTTCCCCCAGATAGGACCATCTCGTTGCAGAGAAACAAGCTCAGGGCTCCCACTGATTTAGCGTTATGGTCAGTTGAAAGTTTCATGCCCTTTTAAGGGAAAGTGTCATGAAATGGATGATTTTTAGTATGTTATTAGAGAAAAAAAACAGCAGGATCCATGTTTTTTCCACCACAAAACATGATTTTGACATATATGGCTTTTTGTAGCTCCCGTTATGAAAATCCTCTCGAGGGATTTGTTTTTGAGAAGAAACAGGAAGTGACGTACGGGGCAAGAGCGCCCTCCAGCGGACTCATTTCTTTGGAAGCTAGCTCGTTGTTCCTTCGTGTTAGCTAAAATGCCGGCTCATTGCATTGCTGGACATTACTTGAACACTCGGGAGGATGAATTTACTCTTCGTAAGTTTGCAAGAGACCCGGTTCGTCGTGAAAAATGGATTGCACGAGTGCAAAGGACGAGAGCTTCGTGGGTTCCAAATGACAGGTAGGTGTGTATACAGCTCCTAAAAAAAAAAAAATAATAGTTTGGGGCGGACCACATAATCTGTTTCATAACGTAACAAAAGATCCGCACACATATGACAGAGGTGCTAAATGTGTCAATGTGCGCGTCGGACGGCTGCGGTGTCGGCTTGCCGGCGAAGGCGGCTGGCCGTGGCTATGAACAGCGCTGCCGGCAATGGCAAACTCAGCCACGTGCGACGAGAACGCCGTAAAGCAGCCCGGCTCGGTGCCATGATAAGCCACCTCGGCCCTGAAAATGAGCCACCCCGGCCGACAAGGCTCGTCGGCCGGGCCGGGGGTTGGCTCGGCCTTCCCGGCCTTGTCAACAAGGCTGAGCCGGCCAGCGGTCTTGTCAGCCGGGGTGGCTCGTCGCAGTCGGCCTCTGGCCTTGTCGGCCGTGGTGGCTCGTTACGGCGCCAGGCCACGATGGCTCATCTCTGCCGTGGAAGTTGGATCGGACGGGGAGGGGGTTTGGCTGCGGTCGCATATCATCTAAATATGGCTCGAAACAATAGGGTAACATTCCCCCGGTAACTTCAACTCTGTTGGTTTCGAAAAGAGCTTCCGTGTCAGAAGGGGCCGTGTTCGGCTCCCATGGTAGGGTCCACGGCGTATTTTCAATGGCGAGATGTCACGGACAGGAGATGCAGCCAATATGGCGACCGCTTGGATGTCGTCGAATGACACTTCCGCAACTTTGCGCTCTCCGCTCATATTTCTTTTTTCGTATAGACATTGAAGTCAATAATGTTTTATGTATTTTTCATTCCAATATCTATTTTAGAATGTTGCTTGGGATGACACATTTTTGTGGCATATCTGGATCTTATTTTGAAGGCTTGTTTCAACGTTACTCCAGCGATCAGTTAAGAGAGTGCTCGGGCTGTGGTCGCCAATGGAGGGAAATGTGTCAACCTGACATTTATTTCAGCTGTTGAAAAATAACATTTATGGAGTGTTTAATAATAAATAAAAAAGGCTGAACTGAACGGTATATTTAGATAAAAGAAAGAAAATTAGAATAGCCGTCTGGTTCTTGTTCTTTATTTTTCCATGTGTATTTTTTTTTACATTTATTTTATTTATTTCATGATTGTATTCTTATTTTATTGTTCATTATCACGTGTATTGTATTCGATATTCAATACAAACGATTTTCAATTTCAAACAAACTACGTAACACGGCCACCCCACCCCCGGTCCGCCACAGTGGGGCAGCTGGTAAAGCGTTGGCCGCACAGTTCTGAGGTCCCGGGTTCAATCCCGAACCCGCCTGTGTGGAGCTTGCATGTTCTCCCGGGCACTCCGGTTTCCTTCCACATCCCAAAAACATGCGACATTAATTGGACGCTCTAAATTGCCCCTAGGTGTGATTGTGAGTGCGGCTGTTTGTCTCGATGTGCCCTGCGATTGGCTGGCAACCAGTTAAGGGTGTATGTTGACAGGTGGGATAGGCTCCAGCACTTCCTGCGACCCTTGTGAGGATAAGCCGCTAAGAAAATGGATGGATGGATGACCGGTCCACAGTGATAAAAAGGTTTGGGGCCACTGCCTTAAAACAAAAAGGAAGTTTGAGGGGTAAACTTGCCAATTTTTGAAGGTCCTTCAAACAAGGAGATTTTCTCCGATTGCTACCAAATTTGAACCACATATACTGGACAGCTCGATAATTTCAAATTACCAAAAAAAAAAAAATATTTTTCGTTAATAAATTTAGGTGAAGCACGTTTGACGACTGGCATAAAAGACAAACCCCAAATAGTGCGTCGGCGTGATGAACGCCATCTACGGACACGCCAGTAAATATTGCGAGAGAGACTTTTTCTCCCGGCGCGCGCTCGATGATTGGACTGAACCAAAAGCAATTAGCGCCCGCGCAATGTATCGCTAGATGGCCGCAAATAGCAGAAAGCACATCAAGTATTTTAGCCTCGGTGCCTCCTTCGACTAAACAAAATTACTTTTCTCCCGACGTTCATTTATGTTGCTGCAAATATTGATCACGCTCAGAAGAAAATGATGTCTCGGGGGGGGGGGGGGGGTGCATGCAACTGGGTGGGCCGGGGCATTAATCAGGAAATCAATTGTGCTGTCGATTGGAGAGACTGTGTTTGGAAAAGGACGGAGACGCGAGGGAGGAATGGAGGGAGGGGGGAACGGACCTTGCTTCTTCTGTGGTGAAAGGGCAATAGTAGTATTTTTTTTTTTTTTTTTTTTTGGACAATCGCTTCACCCTGCGACTGACCGGCGACCAGTTCAGGGGTTTTTTTTGCCCGAAGTTAGCTGGGTTAGCTTGTGTGGTTAAGCACCCTGGGGAATCGAAGGATGGATGGATGGATGAATTGCTAGCAACGCTTATTTTGGTTAACAAAAGATTCCTTCATTCCATTTTTTGTGTGCCTGTTGTTTTTCATAATGATAACCAGATAAACCCAATGACCAATTTTAGCGGGACCGCACTAATTTAAGACCAAGGTTTCCAAACGTATTTTTCCGTGAGCCGCATCCCCCCCAAAAAATTGATAGCAATGGCCATTTTAAATGCTTTCACGTCATAATTTATCAGACACACCCCAAAAATTTCATTTTAAATACAGTGGAGGTTTGAGAGACAATTTCCCAAACAGAAAATGTTGTTCAGGCAAGTTTTATTTCTTTGACTTGTGACCAAAAATTTGACATATGAGTGCTGGATGGCGGCAGTGAACGCAACTCGAGTCACTTCAAAAAGAGGAACAGTTTAGAACACGGGTGTCAAACTCAAGGCCCGGGGGCCAGATCTGGCCCACTGCGTGATTTCATGTGGCCCGCGGAGGCACATCATGTGTATCAACTGCCATGATTTTTGTTCAAATCTGTACCAAAATTTAAAATTGTCACATCATAAATGACAACGTTGAGCTACTGCAAGGATTTGTGTGTTACCAAACTTCATCAATAGTTGAAAAACCCATTACCCTTGATTTTTTATTCCAAAACCAGTTCATAAATTTTATGCGTAAATATGAGGCGAAAGGTTTTCATGGTCGTAACGGCCCTCTGAGGGAATCTATGACTGCAATGTGGCCCGCGGGAAAAATGAGTTTGACAGATAAGAAGATAGTGAACATTTTGACAGAGAGAAAGAGAGAGAGAAAGAGAGCGAGAAAGAGAGAGATCATTCTGAAACAAAAGGATGCCCTCAAAGCAAGTGATGTCGCTACAGAGTCTGCAAAGCACTCCCAGCCTAGCATACATTTTAAGCAAAAATTTCTTAAATTTCTTCAATGATTTAATTTTATAAAGTCTTTAAACTATACATGTATTTCTACTATGCAGTTTATTATCAGGAAAAGCTAAAAAAAATCACTTTAAAACTTTTTTTTTAGGCTTGGAATGTATTTTAGTTTCCATTCATTGTAATGGGAAAACATGCTTTGGTTTTCGAGCGTTTTGGTTTTCAACCAGCCTTCTGGAACGGATTGTGTTCGAGAACCAAAGCACCACTGTATAACAATACTCACAGGTATGTATTATTTACCCCCTGTCAAGAAATACTAATATTACTGCAGCTTACTGAGGAGTTTTAACTAATTTGATGTATATCCGTATGTCAAAACAAATCCGTAAGACTACCAGATAGATAGATAGATAGATAGATAGATAGATAGATAGATAGATAGATAGATAGATAGATAGATAGATAGATAGATAGATAGATAGATAGATAGATAGATAGATAGATAGATAGATAGATAGATAGATAGATAGATAGATAGATAGATAGATAGATAGATAGATAGATAGATAGATAGATAGACCATTCTGAAACAAAAGGATCCCCTCAAAGCAAGTGATGTTGCTACAGAGTCGGCAAAGCACTCCCAGCCTAGCATACATTTTAAGCAAAAAATTAATATATTTCTTAAATGATTGAATTTTATAAAGTATTTAAACTATATATGTATTTCTACTTTACAGTTTATTATCAGGAAAAGCTAAAAAAAATTTAAATTTAATTAAATTTTTTAGGCTTGGAACGCATTAATTTCATTTTCCATTCGTTGTAATGGGAAAACGTGCTTTGGTTTTTGAACGTTATGGTTTTTAACCAGCCTTCTGGAACGGATTGTGTTCAAGAACCAAGGCACCACTGTATAACGATACTCACACGTATCTATTATTTACGCCCTGTCAAGAAATACTAATATTACTGCAGCTTCCTGAGGAGTTTTAACGAGTTCGATGTATATCCATAAGTGGAACCAAATCCGTAAATCTCTTTGACAAACTTCCTCGTTTGTGGGGAAGTCCAAGCAAGAGTTTCATTTCGCAAAATGAAACTCTGTATGCAACCCGACCCATTAAAAAAATGTTCTAGCTCGCCACGTTAGGGGGAAAAATATAGGAAGACATTTTGGTTTGAAACAACGACCAGCCGCCCCGAGATTCAGGACAAACAAAAACCCAACCATCCAACACGGCCCCTGTCAGCAGACGTTCAGACATTTCAAGAAACAACAACAACAACAAAAAAAACAGCACTGTCATCTTTTCTATCTTTCTCCCCAAAGACATCTTTTCTCAAGTCCCACACACTGACAAAGGCCCTCGTCGGCGGCGGTGGTGGTGGTGGTGGTGGTGGGGGGGGGTCCACGCAAAAGAAGAAGAAGAAGAAGAAGAAACCTCAGCGCAATGGCAGCCAATCTGTTCTGCGGTATCATTATCTCCCCGGAGTGAGCAGTTGGGAAATCTTCAGAAAGTATCTTAGCGCCGATGCAAATGAGCTTTTGAAACGGGCAATTTCGGACTGGGAAGTTTGGGCCTGCCAATCACCGTCACCAGTCGGGCGGCGTGTGATCATTTCCAGTCGCGTGCGGGGGGGGGGGGGGGGGGGGTCGCTTGAGGAGCGTTTGCCGAACGCGACGCTCATTACTTTTCAACAACTGAGAAACGAGAAAGCGAGAGGAGTGCGAAGGAGTTGGGAATGTCAAACGTTCGGCGACAATTTTAAGAGCGGATGCTGAGGGTAAAGGTTTTTTTGTTGTTGTTGTTGTCGGGTAGGACTGACTTATTTACTTGGAACTCCTCTTTGGATTTGCGTAATAGTTTCAGAGCGCAAGTGCGAATTCATCCAATTTGTTGATAGGTGGCGGGTACTTTTTTTGTTTTTAAAACAAAAACTGTATTTCAGTGAACCCCTGCTATTCATGAGGAATTTGATCTGAGCTTTGTTGCGAAGAGCAAAGATCCACAAAGAATAAAAGGGTTGGATTTACCTTTTTGTATACCACAAGATTAAAACAATTCATTTTTTTCCCCAATCTCCGTAATTTCCGGCGTATAAGCCTCAACTTTTGTCACACGCTTTTAACCCTGCGACTAATTTGTGCATTTTTTTTTTCTAACGGCCGCAAGGGGGCACTCGAGCGGAAAAGGTAAGAGTGAGACCGGTGGAATATATGTGCCGAGGAAGTGACTTTTACCGGTATGATTGTTTTTTTTTTTTTTTTTTTTTTTTTAACCGGCCCTGTTAGAGCTGTGCTAGCGTTAACTTTGCAATGAACTCATTTCGAACAATTGTCTGTTCACATGGCTCGGTAGTTGCTGCTGTTTTGGTTAGTAAATTTCAAATGGGCTAGCCGATAACTGTCTGTGTAATAAACTGTTAATTAAATTTACTACCTTTTTTCCGGTTCTTTTAACACGTGGATCGTAATGGGAACATATAGAATCGGGTCCTCGGTGGTATTTTTGTCTTTACTCCTTTAACCGTTTTTGTTTGAACAGATTTTAGTGACAATCGGCATCCTGGGCAAATATTTCCCAGCTTGGTATATATATTTTTTTGTACGTATTATTTATCATCTGCTATGAAAAATCCCATCGCTCTTGCATTGTGGAAGGTACAAAGCGTCCCTGAAGTTGACTCCTGTGTGGGGGAGAGATGCGACGGAGGAACCCTGATGTGTTATTTATTATTATTTTTTTTTTGGTGGTGACATATTTGGAGCGCCTGAGATGAGTGATTGTTTAACTTTTTAGATTTCTTTAAGCATCCATTTAACTTTTTTTCCCAAAACACTGCACAAATGTAAATGACTGGGAAGACAACGGGACAGTGTAATGGAATAGAAAATAAATTTGCCACTGCTCTGTGTGAGATCAGATAATGTTTTGAGACGTGGCGTAGCAGCATGTGGCTCAAGGTTATTCTATGACAGACCATCCGTCCCAAGGAACTGTAAACAATTTTATGTTTGTTATCAGGAAGCGGCTTACCGTTTATTCTAAGTGGGGAAGAAGCTGCCGCGCTGAAGGAGGAAAACTTGAATTTTATTGGATTTTAAGACCACCGGTCAAGTTTGGCAGGTCGTCCGCTTTGAACCAAAATGGCCGACTTCCCGTTTGATGTTGCGTGTGTCTTTGAGACATTTCTGTACATGCAGGGAGTCCTCGGGTTAAAACGGTCTCGACCAAAAAGGTTTTCATAATGATAACCAGATAAACCCAATGACTAATTTTAGCGGGAACGCACTAATTTAAGACCAAGGTTTCCAAATGTATTCTTCAGTGAGCCGCATCCCCCCCAAAAAATTGATAGCAATGGCCATTTAAAAATTCTTTCACGTCGTAATTTATCAAACACCCCCCAAAAATTTCATTTTAAACACAGTGGAGGTTTGAGAGAGAATTTCCCAAACAGAAAATGTAGTTCAGCCGACTTTTTTTGCTTTGACTTTTGACCAAAAATTTGACATATGCGTGCCGACCATCCCGAGTCGCTTCAAAAAGAGGAACAGTTTAGAACACGGGTGTCAAACACAAGGCCCAGGGGCAGATCTGGCCCGCCGCATGATTTCATGTGGCCCGCGGAGGCATATCATGTGTATCAACTGCCATGATTTTTGTTCAAATCTGGACCAAAATTTCAAATTGTCATATCGTAAATGATAACGTTGCGATATTACAAGGATTTGTGCGTTACCAAACTTCATCAATAGTTGAAAAACTATTACCCTTGATTTCTGATTCCAAAACTAGTTCATAAATTTCATGCGTAAATATGTTGAAAGATTTTCATGCTTTCACGGTCATAACGGCCCTCTGAGGGAATCTATAACTGCAATGTGGCTCGCGGGATAAATGAGTTCAACAACCTCTGGTTTAGAAGAAAGTGAATATTTTAAAATGGATGGATGGATGGATGGATGGAATGGGAGAGACTTTTTTTGAGCCTCCTGTTTTGATTGTGATTATCACCCAATTTTCACCCATTTGGTGAAACCGATGTCTGAGGTCAACTTTTTATTCAAAATTTCCACGGCGCACTACTTTTGGAGTATCGGGGTTCTGGTTCAGGACACATAACATAAATCTTTACCTGGATGAACATACAGAGAGTCCTCGGGTTTAAACGTTCTCGACTTTACACCCCCCCCCCCCTGCCATTTTGTCTAGCTAATGTGCATAGTGCTTGTCCGTGTTTGTGCGCCGGGAGTATCTTTGCATTTTTCGCCCCCCCTTTAGACATTGTGGCCCCAAAGAAGAAAGGTGTGTCTTTTACCTTCTCCAGCCAAAATAAAATCCATTACCATGGAAGTGAAGTTCAAGATCATAAAAAGATCGGAGAAAGGACACAGACGAACATCGGTAAAGAGCTCGGCTTCAGTCGGTCGACCGTGGTAAAAATTATTAAAGGCAAATCCAGTATTTTAGCTCATGTGAAGGGTTCCGTTCCTATGACGGGATGGAGAGGATTGAGGACCAGGTTCCTTCGCAATAGCTAAGCACAGCCTCCCCTTCTTCATTTATTTCAATGTATTTGTTTTATATACGAAGTATTTTGACGTAAACGCTGACTTTAATGGTGAAATCCGACTTACAACGAAATTTGAGTTACATAACCAGCACGGGAACGGAACTTGTTCGTAACCCAAGATTGATTTCTTTGCCACGTTGAGGCCTCTAAAAGCCGATTTTGTGAGGGCGTTCAGTTGGGGTTTGCGATAGTAACGTCTTGTGTCCCTTCTCAGTGTTCTGTGAAGGCGTCGTGTATTCAGACTTTAACACCATCCATTCAATAGTCTTGTATGTGTAGAACTGCATAAAACATGAATTGCGGTCTCATTTTTTTCCCCCCTCCCAGTCTCCCATCGTGTAAAAATGCCAAGCCATAAAACAAACATCCAGTGTGGCGCCGAGTGTTTGTCAGTAATGAGTAATGACCACCGTGGGGAATCTCTCCGCCTAACACGGCTCTCTTTAGACTTAAACACGCCATTACGATTCAATGGAGGCAGTCAAACGTGCCGAAAATGCGACAGGCCTGCTGGAGAACACTAACCCAAGCGCACAGATGCCTGCGCGAGCACCTCCATGAATAGAAAGCAATGGATTTACCGGCAACGTCCCTGGCATTCTAATCCAGTGCCGAGATTAAAGACCTAATCCACCTTCCTCGTCAATTATTTGACACATCCACTACGCCCGTGTTATCTTTAATGATGCCTTTGATCATCTTAATCCAGAACATTTTAGAATAGTTAATCAACTTGTCTTATGCGCATCTGATGTCGTTTTGATCAAATTGTAACCGAGATGGCGCTCTGACTTCAGATTTTGAAACAACTTCAGAGGGGAAAACGAAATAATCTGTCACGCCTGAATTTTGAAGCGTGGGAATTGTGGGTGTAACTGCCACGATATAATTGCGATATTTTCCCGACGCTAACGTCACACTATACGGCAACTATGTCATGAGCAAGGGGCGTGGCCAGGCCACTGCTCTTGGCGGTGTCTCCTCTGACCCCTGTCACCTACCACAGCTGTTTCGCATTAGGCACTGTAATAAAACCAAGTATTTCATTGGAGTTTTTGTCACTGGCATTTGCCAGTTCGTTGCATAGTGTTGGGAAGTTGCATTCACTGCCTGTGGGACTCTCTGTTTTTTGTGTGCAAATTGGAGTAACCCCGAGTTTGTTTGATCAAGTTCTGTTAAGTTTGTTAGTTTGCCCCATAGTCATCGGACCTTGCTGAATGTCTTTTCGGATCCTGCCTAGCCTGCGGTTTTTGTGCCTCTGCCTTGTTTTGGACTGCTTTTCGGTATCATCCCGTTTCCTGAATAAAACCCCATTTAACATTATGCCTCTGCCTGGAACTCCTGCATTTCGGTTCGCCCCCACACCGTTGCTTGGTGACAAACTACACAAAAAACATATTCTACTTCTGACATTTCGTCCGGTTTGTCGAGCAAAGGTGAGACATCAAAGTTCTCAAGAGGATTACTGGTAGACTGTGTCAAACAACCCAAAGAGGGAGAGGAAGAAATCACTTTGGCTAATCCGGCGCTGTGATGTGGGACACACAGAATGTGCCTTTCATCAGCAATAATTGGACATCGAGCTGACTGCTATTGTGCCGCAATCGTTTTCCGTCCCCCTGCAGCCCTTTCGACTTTCAAAGTGCTCCCCGACCTCCAATTTGTTGGGCTTTTCACCACGCGGAATCTTACAGCCATTGACAGAATTAATATACAGTGTCGTTACATAATAACCATACAGTGGATGTCAAATGTGTCAACAGCAATTTAAACGGAGGTGACAAGTCAGTCGGACGTCATTTTCAACACCGCTTATCCTGGTTATGATCGTGGAGAGCTGGATCTTATCCCAGCTGACTTTGCACAAAAGGCAGATTACACCCTGAACTGGTTTCCAGTTGTAGGCCTGTCACTGAGTGGGAATTGAACCTACGTTACCTGCACCATAGTCAGGCAAGTGTACCACTACAACATGAGAAGTAACAAATGGTTTATCTTAGGCTCATTTTTGATAAAAACAAAAACAGCCAAAACATTTTTGTATAGGGGTGTGTAAACTTTTTATATCTGCTATATACACATGGGTGGCAGGGTGGATCAGCTGGTAAAGCGTTGGCTTCACAGTTCTGAGGACTCGGGTTCGATCCCGGTCCCGCCTGTGTGGAGTTTCCATGTTTTCCCTGTGCCTTGCGTGGATTTTCTCCGGGCACTCCGGTTTCCTTCCACATCCCCAAAAAAAAAAAAAAAAAAACACGCAACACTAATTGGACACCCTAAATTGCCCATAGGTGTGATTGTGAATGCGGCTGTTTGTCTCTACGTGCCCTGTGATTGGCTGGCAACCAGTTCAGGGTGTACCCCGCCTCCTGCCCGTGGAAAGCTGGGATAGGCTCCAGCACTCCCTGTGACACTTGTGAGGATAAGCGGCAAAAGAAAATGGATGGATGGATACATGGAAGTGTCACGTCCTGTTCCACATGGGTGGCACGGCATGTCTACGACCCTGAAAGTATTCAACATTTTCGGACTTTATGGTAAACTTTGGCATCGCTGTTCTTAGATTTGGGCTTCTTGTTGTCTTGGGTCGGTCCACTCGGCAGCAGCATGGATTTAGCCGGCCGTCCCCACACTGGGTTTTCGCCCGCGGCGCTTTTGCACTGCCCGCCCCACCCCCGCCTCCCCCGATAAAACCCACGACTTAGCTGCCTCTCCGCTGCCGCATCTGTCATTCACTCTCTTTGTCTGCCTCACCTACTCCAACCCCCCCCCCCCCCGATTCGACGAATCCCTCAAGTCAAAGGAGGACCACTTCCTTTGACACACACAAACACACACACACCAATATGTCTGCGTGCCTGCCTGCGACGCCACTGACAGGATGAGGCCAAGTTTGCCCCCAAAAGTTTCGTACGTGAGCGCGACTCAAAAGCTTATTTGGCTTTTGACGCATGACTCTCTTACGTGGCCGTGCGCACAAAGTCACAAAGCCACAAAAGTAGATGGAAAACTTAAGTGTAGACCTCTGCCGAAAATTCAGAAATTCCTTGTTATTCGTGGGTAATTGACACTGCTTAAAATTTTCACAATCCCCCACAAAGTGTAAATATACCACTAACAACTATCCCAAAACTGAAGTTAATCTCACAATATTATATAAAATAAAATGCTTATGTATTATTTGTATCATTTGTAGCAAGGTCAACAAAGACTGTAATTTCCCCTGACAACCCAGGCTGAACTTTACTCCTTCTCAACACTGTACAAGGCTAATCTCTCAATTGAGATGTATCCCTTGAACATACGTCCTTGAGACCAATTCCTATCAAGACACTATTATTTTATGGAACCAGAAGTAATGCTCATCTCCGATAATGCAATTTTTTTTTTTGTGAAGTTGTACCATTCCATCCATCCATTTTCTTAGCCGCTTATCCTCATGAGGGTCGCAGGAGTGCTGAAGCCTATCCCAGCTGTCAACAGGCAGGAGTCGGGGTCCACCCTGAACTGGTTGGCAGCCAATCACAGGGCACATAGAGACAAACAACCAATCACATTCACAATCACACAAGAGGTAAATTTTAGTGTCCAATTACTGTTGCATGTTTTTGGGATGTGTGAGGAAACCGGAGTGCCCGAAGGAAACCCACGTAGGCACGGGGAGAACATGCAAACACCACACAGGCAGGTCCGGGATTGAACCCGGGATCTCAGAACTGTGAGGCCAACGCTTTCTAGCTGAGCCACGGTGCCGCCATTATTATTTTTAACCAAAGTATTATTAGTCTGTTTTCTTTTCCAACAGCAGACATACAAGAACAATTGCATAATCATATTTTGATATGAATACATCACATGTTCAACCCTGAACAAGTCGGGAGATTCTTTTGTTGAAACATTGTGTCGTTGGATGAAAATTGTGGAGAAAGGAGAAAAATGCTGGCTTGACTTTGGAATTTCCTTCAAGGGTACGCGGCGTCCTGAACTCTTTGTCTCCGCTCATTCGACTGGAGTACACAACACACACACACACACACTCCACAAAAACGACAACACTTTGCTTCGGCAAATGAGAAATGACAAAGGCATAAATCATTCAGGCACCGATGTGACACAGTCAGTCGGCCCCACGCTCCAGCGATGAAGACTTCCGCCAAAAGTCTCACGTCACCGCTGACATGATAAAATATTTTCGATGATGTTCAACCAACCACTGTACTTCCATCACTGGAGATGGATGTCAACAGCCCACATTTTGAAATTGTTGCGTACAAACTACTGTACACACTCTGATGTCAGTCATATTGTGAGAGTAAACAAGTTAAGCAGCCCAATAGGAATCATAAGTTGACTTTAGCATTAGTAGTGTAGCGCAAAGGTCAAAATATACCGTAATTCCCAGCCTACAGAGCGCACCTGGTTACAAGCCTCATCCAGTACATTTGTAAAGGAAACACCATTTGGTACATACATACGCCGCAGCTGTGTAAAAGCCACAAGTGCCCACATTGAAACAAGAGATATTTACAAAAAAAAAACGGTAGACCAAGAGTTTAACGCCAGCGCCAGTGTGTTAAAGCTAGCGCCGCCGCGCTAACGCTAGCCACAAGTGTCCACATTGAAACAAGATATTTACAAAGAAAGACAGTACAACAGAGAATTTAACGCTACCGCCGCCATGCTTACGCTAGCTGCGCCGCGCTAACGCTAGCGCTAACAGGGCCAGTTTAAAAAAAAAAAAAACATACTGGTAAAAATCCCTGAGACACGGCAGTAACACGCTAGCGCAACGTTTACAGGGCCGGACCGGTAAAAATCACTTTCTATAAATATATTCCACCGGTCTCACTCTTACCTTTGCCCCTCGAGTGCCCCCTTGCGGCCGTTAGAAAAAAAAATGCACAAATTAGCCGCATCACCACATAAACCGCAGCGTGTGAAAATAGTCTCGGTTTATAGGCCGGAGATTACGGTACTTTTGCTAGTGCGGGGAGCTAAAGTAGAGGTCTACGCTTTTCATTCCTTGTGAAGCATCACAGGACTAAAATGCAAGACAGGCGTCAAAGAAGATCCAAATCCAAGTACTTTGATCACAAAAATTTGATCAATACCAGCGACTTCTGACAGTCCTCTATCAAGGGAACAGTCAGTAAAAATCTGCCAAAATGAAACCACAAATGGATTTAAACGCATGAAACCAGCCACAGAAGATCAAAGTCATAATCATAGTTTTTGTTACAGCCTATCGAGTCCACGCCAAAGGGGAAAAGTACAGGAAGTAAGCAACCACAGATTGCTGTCGTGAATTTGAACCTAAATGTACAAAAGATGTCATGGAGGTGCCAACTAAAATCCTTGAGCACTAAAATTCTAATCGATACCAGATCCAACTGGATCCTACCTAGGGAACAAAAACAGGAGGCAAAAACCTAACAAAATAAAACCAGAACCGCCACAAACGGATGGACTTAAATTGTACAATAGCAGTCACAGAATATCCACATTTAAGTTTGAAGTATTTTGTTCACAAAAAGATGGTCAACAGCAGCTACGAGGCCGATCGAGCCAACGGGAATCGGACCAAAAAAAGGAAACAAAAACCTTCGAAAATAAAAGATTTGAAGATCCAACTGAATGTCCTTTGTTCACAACGGTTGAAACTCAAACAGGAAACATAAACCTCCCCGAAATAAAAATAAATAACCACACAAAAAGTTGATTGAAAACACACAACACCATCCAAAGGACATCCAAATGATGGATTGGTTACAGATCTGGTCAAAATGTGAACTGTTTCCCTACAAAAAATTTGTCAGAGTCCTATCAAGATGATCAAAGATGGCCGAAGTGAGGTCCAGTCAGGTAGGCATTATGACAGTTTGATAAATATTTTATTTTATCCGCAGACGCTTGTCAAAGTGCAAACTTTATGAGTTTTAATACATTGGTGATTAAACCCAACAGTACAAGTGTTGTTGGTAATACAAGAAGTCGACTATGGAACCAGCACTGCCGTCCTTTCACACCCCGGCGATTCAGAGGCTGCGGGGTCAGCGGGAGGAATCCCACCAAGGCCTACCGACCCCCCCACCTCCAAATCACATCAGAGAGGGAGGAATTCCTCGGTGGCCGACGCGCCGTAACCCGGTGGCATCGCATCCCTCCACGGCGCAGAGGAAATGGAGCCTCGGCCGTTTGATTTGCCTCCCGGCGGGTCCGCTGAGGGCTTCAAAATGGAGTCCACCTGCCACTACTTTCATCATGCAACCCCCCCCCCCCACCCCCACCACCACCATCCTCACCCCTGCTTGCATATCGGGCACAACAATCTACACAACGAATAATAAGTATAGTTTTACAGGGAGGGAAAATGATGAAAATGAAAGGCAAGGTCCATACCGGCTCCAACTAAAAGGGAACCAAAAGAAGAAGTAGAAATGGACCAACGTAGAATCGCCAGTCTCCCAGGAGCCAAATCAAAGTCCTTGCTTCACAAAAAGTTGCTAAACAACAACTCTGACAAATTGCCACCAAGGGATCAAAATCAGGAAACAGAAATCCGCCAAAATAAAACTCACAGATGGATACGCACGTACAATATTGGTTGGAGATCGGAATCTAAGTCGTTTGTTGGCGAAAAAAGTAGTCCATTCCGACTCAAAGGAACTCAAACAGGAAGCAGAAGTCCACCAAAATAAAGCAGATATCTACCGTAATTCCTGGCCTACAGAGCTTCACTCAGTAGATTTGTAAAGGAAATACCATTTGGTACATACATAAGCCGCACCTGTGTAAAAGCTGCAAGTCCCACATTGAAACCCGCGTTAAAACAAGATATTTACAAAGAAAGACGGTACATAGAAAGAGATTTCAAAGTTTAAATACCTTAGCTTAGCTTAACATAGCAACAACACAGGAGCACGAACTGGGCTAGTAAAAAAAAACAAAAAAAAAACAGTTTTAAAAAAACAAAAAAAAAAAAAACAAAGCCACAACAGGTACACAATAGCAACCACAGTAAAACAGCGCTTACGGTTAAAAAACATCCATCCACCCATCCATGCATTTTCTTCACCGCTCATCCTCACGAGGGTCGCGGGGAGCGCTGGAGGCTATCCCAGCTGTCAACGGGCAGGAGGTGGGGCACACCCTGAAATAGTTGCCGGTCGATCACAGGGTACATGGAGACAAACAGCCGCACTCACAATCACACCATGGGGCAATTTAGAGTGTCCAATTAATGTTGCATGTCTTTGGAATGTGGGAGGAAACCGGAGTACCTGGAGGAAACCCAGTTAGGCACAGGAAGAACATGCAAACTCCACACAGGCTGGTCCGGGATTGAACCCTGGACCTCAGAACTCTGAGGCCAACGCTTTACCAAAATCACTGAGGCGTGGTAGTAACACAGCAGCAATGCGCTAGCACAGCGCTAATGCTAGCACAGCGCTAACAGGGCCAGTTAAAAAAACAAAACATACTGGTAAATATTACTGACACACGGGAGTAACGCAGCGGCAACAGGCTAGCGCAGCGCTAACAGGGCCGGTTAAAAACAAAACATACCGGTAAAAGTCACTTCCTCGGCACATATATTCCACCGGTCACATTCTTACCCTTTCCGCTCAAGTGGCCGTTGGGAAAAAATGCACAAATTAGCCGCAGGGTTGAAAGCGTGTGAAAAAAAAAAGTCACGGCTTATAGGCCGGATATTACGGTACTTAAATGCCTTTAATACATGACAGCGGTAGCCCAACATCCAAATCAAATCAAGTCCTTTGCACGAAGCAACACGTACGGTTGGAACAGTTTATGAGCCGCACGGTTTTATGTATGTAATCACACGAATTTAGCTGCTTTGAAATAAAAACAAAAACATGCTTGGTGTTGAATAAAAAGTCAGCATAACAGCACAAGGTACAGCTGCCACATTAATTCAATTTATTCCACACGTGCTCCTTAATTATGGCATCTAATTAGAGGCCATTATTAATATTAGATAGATTCCCGGCGAACAATAAAATAAAGTTCAATCCGAAGTTGTCACGAGTTGAAAACGGTCGATTTACATAATTATCTCCGAGAGGTAAAGTGAAATACGCCAAAAAAAAAAACAACACGCTGGCCCTCCGCCGATGATTGGAGCAAATAACGCACTCGGGAAGTCGCCTCGCATTCTGATTTCCCCCAGATGAGGAAATTGCCGTCTCTTTAATTTCATCAAACCTTTTAATAATTGAGCGGCGGGTCAAAAGTTCAAAGTCAGGTGGCTACATTACTTTCATGAGCTAAAGACAAGCAAGGACTCGGAAAGCAATTGCATTTACTGTCTTTGAATAAACCCACAATGTTTGATAATCAAGCAGTAGACCGTGCCAAGGTCAAAATTGGGTGGATACATATTTTGCAAGAATCAGAAGACGAGCAGGGGTCTCTCCAATTTTTTGTTTTTGTAATCCTTTTATGATCTGTTTCTAAACCGAATGATGATGTTTTTAGTAGACCAAGTTTGGGAATCAATTAATCGACCAAACTGACAAAAAGCTGGCGGCTACATTTTACAAAGACCTGACACAATCTGTGTTTTATATTCAATTATTAATTTTAATGAGCAATGATTCAACAGAAAATACCTCTTTTTTTTTTTTTAAAAAAAACAAAGCGTTCACAACCTTTGATAATCAATTGATACGCCGAGTCAAGCTCAAAACTGGTTGGCTCAATAATTTGTTGCAATATGAGGCTCAAGATACGAAACACAATCTGCATTACTTTGTTTTAATAAATCATCGCCGGCAACATTTGATATCCAATTAAGCAGGTGAATGTCAAAAGTGGGTCACTGTTACTTTATTTTAATAAACCGAGTTCTGGCTGCCTTTGATAATTAATAAAAACCCTTCAAGGTCAAAAACGGGTGGCTTATTCATAATGCGGCTCACTTATTTATTATAATATGAAGATGAGCAAGCGCTTGGAACACAATCGCAGTTTTCTTTTCGCTTTGACAAACAATAACTTTACACGTGATGGAGTCTTGGAAGGGAAACACTGACAAACGGCCTTAAAGTCCACAACACGCCGGTGTTTATATGTGGGTCCATAAATGTCTAATAGACGATCGTTAGCCGCTAATTGCGCTCCGTGACTCGCCGGCCGGGGACGGTATTTCTTTTTCTGGTTGAGGCCTCCGCACTCGGTTTGACCTCGTCAGAGCCCGTTGTAAATGTTTATGAAGTCGTAGCTCACCGTGAGCGGCCGGGAAGCAAAAGAAAAAGTCATTAGATAGATAGAAGATCGGGTCTCGGCTCGCAATATTCACTCCTGACTTTTTTTTGTCGCTTCAGTTCAATGCCGATGGCGCCGTTTCTTTTGGTGTAAACCCTTGGGCTAATTGGGGATTACCGTAATTCCCGGCCTAAAGAGCGCACCTGGTTATAAGCCTCACCCAGTACATTTGTAAAGGAAATACCGATTGGTACATACGGAGGCCGTAGCTGTGTAAAAGCCACAAGTGCCCAAATTGAAACACGAGATATTTTTAAAGAAAGACAGTAGACAGAGTTTAAGGCTGGCGCCGCCGAGCTAACGTGACCACTAGCGCCGCTAAGCTAACACTAATGCTAGCATAGCCGCGCTAACAGGGCCGGACCGGTAAAAGTCACTTCCTCGGCACATATATTCGGTCTCACTCTTAACTTTTCCGCTCGAGTGCCCCCCTTGCGGCCATTAGAAAAAAAATGCACAAATTAGCTGCATCACCGCATAAACCGCAGGGTTGAAAGCGTGTGAAAAAAGTCGCGGCTTATAGGCAGGAAATGACGATATATAATACGGAAACACTGATATGCATGGGGAGTTAACTCTTCACTGTGTCAAAAATGTGTTGCTTAAACGGTTACAATATCGCACGTGTAAATCTCATTGTTTTATGTTTAGTTTGACAGAAAACTTCAATTGAGGGTGGCGCTAAACAATGTTACAAAGAAACGTTCGCTAGCTGACAAAATGATACTTCTTGTGAAGGGAGTAGATTTCACTGCAAGCAAATGGCTGTCGTATCTGAAATTTCTGCACATTAATTTTTTTTTTTTTTTAAAAAAAAGCATTTCAATACAGTACAAATGATGAACGGCAATTTAGGAGCGGAACGGTGCTGGTGAATTTGTGAATCGTGACGATGCGGGAATCACTCAGCGCTTCCGTGCTCGACTTATACCGGAAAAGTTGTGAAAAGTAGGACGCCAACATTTTTTTTTTTTTTTAAATTTGTATTTATTTGTCTTTGTTTGTTGGTTATAATGTCTGGAGTTTTCCGGAGTGTTCGTCAACAGCTTGTCATCACATAGCTACTGTATTTTTCCCCTCCTGAAATCTGAGGCGTTGTTTATATATTCCACATACAGCATCCCAACACATGCCCGTCACTTCATCCAAACTTGTAAACACCGCCCTCAAACGACTACCCCCCCCCCCCCCCAACCCCACCCTCCACCGCACTCCCCTCCCGCCCCCCCTTCAATCCGGCTCCTTGAAGTCACCTTTGTCATTTTGAGAGTCTGCAGTGCAGGCTGCCTCTCCTCGGTGGAGGTGTTTGTTAGGCGGCGGCGGCGAAGGCTGCATTATTTATGACCAGGCGGGCCGAGCTGCAAGCGATCGGCACCGGGAAGTCGGGAGCGAGAGCCGTCGTAACCGCGAGCGGAGCAATCAGGGAGCGGGGCCTCGCCGTGCCGCTTTTCATTTCGTTGTCATTAGATGTCGCCTCGTTCCCGCGTATGGTCCGGGCAAATTCGCCCTAAATGCTGATGGGGGAATTGGCGGCGAATCGTGATAAATATCCCGGATGATGAACGGGGACACCTTCATCTCCGGCCCGTCGTCTCTGCGTTTTCCTTCAAACGGTGAAATCGGGGGGACACGAATTGACGTCGGTCTCCAGCATATAAACACATCCGCATTACATGCAACGCGTAGTTGCCCATTATCATTCCGGAAGGTGTTGTTTGTGCAGGATTTACATTAATCCCGCACCAAGAGTGACGGTCTTCCGTGTGATGCTGATGCTACAGGAAATGAATAAGGCATGACGATGAAGTGTTGGGGATTTGAGGAGCGATAGACGCGGTGCTAACACTCTTTCATGTTTGAGCATATGAACCTGTAATATACAAATGTCCTAATCTCCCTTTTCTTCTGACTTTTATTTCATGAAGACTGCCACCATAAACAACAAAATGAACAACTCAAAACCAGCCACAGAATCAAAAAGTCAAGGTACGGCCATTTACGCATGAGGACTTGAAACATAGATGCGATATAATCAGGAAATGAGAGCCATCTCTCCGACTGCAGTTATTCACGATAGCCACCTTGCAGATTAGAATTTTAAAAAGTAATAAAAATCACTAAATCCAATCCTGCACTCATTCAGGCATGAAAGTGTGCGCCTGTACCATAGCTGTCATCAAATCAAACTGATCTATCCTACTGATTCGAACCAATGTTCCCGCTAAGCTGCGCACCTATGCAATTGTGCACTTGTAGCGCACAGAAAAAACAATCCAGCGAAGTGAACCACAGCCTGACTTTTTTTTTTTTTTTTTTTTAAAAACACGGCAGCATGGGGTCTGCTGCGTCATAACCAGAATTCTGGTGTGGACCCAAATGCACGACACGGTACGCAGGGGGCAGTTAGATGGTCTATAAAGACGGTCTTTATTTGTTCCAAGGTCGTAAACCGGGAGGTCAGTCAGAGAGAGCAGCAGTATCAAGGACGTTAAGCTAACTGGGTTGGTCAGAGGACAGGCAGGGGTCGAAACGTCGGGATTCGGGATCAGAAGCCAAGGAAGTGCTGGAACGAGGCATGGATGGCAATGATCTGGCAAAGCCAGACCGACCGCTGGGTCCAATATATACTAGAGTTAAATATAGCAGATGAGGCGCAGGTGTGCGCCTCCTAATCAACGCAGGTGTGTAGGGGAACTGCACCACCAGGTCTAGGACCGGCAGGACCATGACATGCTGCTCAGCCACACACTCTACTTCCTTGTAATTACAAACACCAGGCTTTAGTTAGAAGGACAGTCTGGGCAACGTAGAGCAAAGAGAGTTAGACATGCCGCTTAGGTTTACTCTCGATAATAATGGTAAAAGTAAAAAAGAAAAAAAAAGTTGCTGTTGCTTTAATGAATTTCAGAGAATGTGAATAATAATAATAATGAAGAAAAAAGTGGCTAAACTCGACCAGATTTTCTCTTTTTTTGAGTAAAAAAGGTCTGATCTGAAGCCAAAATAGAAAGTACAGTATGAAATGGTGTATATTGTTATAATTCCACCTTGGCGCAGCCTGATTGAGGATGAAAGCACAGACAATACCGTGCACACAAAGCTAATTATGTATTTTATAAATAGGAGACGTCATAAGATAAACCTTAAAACTGTTTGGAAGATATTCTGCAAGCAATAATTCAGTTTTACACCAAGAAAAACGGACCGGGGTATCATTGTGGGGTCAAAAATAAATAAATGAAACAAAGTTGGAGGAGACATTTCAAATTTACAGTTCACCATTGCCTTGGTTTGGTTAGCAATATTTTTGTTTTCGTTTGTTTTCATTGCAACCTTGCAAAAATTGCTCTTAAAATTTTCTGATGGTAATGTACATGGCATGTAACTCCAATGGATAACCGATCCGACCACAGTGCATCCACCTGTTGTTGCTCACAGTGGTCAAAGGGGGCGCTCACGGGCTTAGCGTGTTTGCTCAGACATCAAAAATTAGAGGGAACGTTGATTATAACGTATCGTGACACACAAGAAACAGACTAAAACTCGAAATAAGCCACACATTTTTTTTTAAATATATGAAAACCTTGCATAAGATAAATCTACAAATAAAGCAAGGTCAAGCTTTACGTCGAAGCCCAAGATACTCTCGTTCAAGTGAAAGCACGTCTAGCCGTAATGTATGCAATCATTCCTTATGCAACTTATCAATGAGAAGCAACCAGCTGGCGCAAAAGAAAAGCGCGAGATTTGCTCATTCAAGGATGAGCGCATGCAGGCCCAAAGCAGATAATGTGATCTTTACGACTGACAAATCAAAATAAAACATTAACCGAATAACAGCTCAATCCAACGTAAAGGGGAGGGGAAGTAAATAATATTCAGTCGCAGTTCAGGGATGGATGGAAATGGGAAGATGGAGAAATCAGCCACCCCCCCCCCCCCCACACACACACACACACACACAAGATTTCACATTTTGGATTTGTATGTGTGCATCTCATTGAATGACATCACCACAGGAGGGGGGAGGAGGGGGGGCTTCGTGTCGGACAAATAAGTTTGATCCTTTCATTCCCGCAATTGACTTCAAATCCCCCAAAAATGGATTTGAGTGTTCCTCCGGAGGCTCTCCTGGCACTGGCCTAATTTTTCTGATCAAAAGAGTTTGTGGCGCCCGTTTGTGTGTGTGTGTGTGTGTGTATTCCTCGTCCTGTTTTTTGGGATTAAATGGCTATCTTTGATGAGTCACTTTGCAAAATTACAAGATTAGCATCCCTCCACTACCCCAGATGCTGCTTCTTTTTATCTTCTTCCACCTCCATGTGAGGCTTCATTTGCTGATCAACTTCCCGTCCTGATCATCAAGGCTTTCATGAAGCAGCATGTGGTTCCCAGCGGAAATGATAGCCACAGTTCATTTTCGGGAACATAATGAACATTAGTTTCTTTTTTAAATGTTAGTCTCTATTAGTATTACCATAATTTCTCGAGTATAATGCGTCCTGAAGTATAACGCGCACCCTTCTACCATTGTACAATGCGCACCGCCAATTTGCCGCTACCTACATGATCAGAATATTGGGAATGATCTGTATTTATATTTTGTTAGGTTTGTACTTGTATTGTTTTTCCAAAAACTGCCCGTACAACAATCATTAATAATAATCATTGTGCACGTGCTGATGTAGCGCTAATATAATCTCGGGACAACCCACAGGACACGCTTGTCCCGGTCCCTGTAATTGAACAGAATCCCTCAACCAGCTAAAATAAATGCTCAATGATGGCAAAACATTTTAATACTGTTGATAGCATATATTACAGTCTTAAAAATATAAACTATTGAACACTGTTTATTAAACACTGCAATAAATATTGTTTGGGGCCAAAGCCTTCAAAAGAAGCATTATGACTCATCTCCAATCCAAAAACGATCCATAGTAGCTACCTTTGGTGCATCACTGTGGAAATCATCATTAATGACTTGAAACGTTTTTTAATCCCAAGAGTTTGTTGCGCAGCGCAGCCTGTCCGCCCCCAATCCGTAGCAGCTTTCGCTATGGCGTCAGGTGGCTATCAAAACAACGCGAGCGCAACCTGCGTAGAAGCGAGCGTAATGGGCAAATTTTTTTAAAAACCGAGGATTTAAATTGTATTCCTGCTCCGTTTTTTTTTTTTTTTTTTTTTTTTTTTTTGGGTGGGGGTCTCCGTGACGCTCGTATTACGTAGTTTGAGCTCACGTTGTTTTGATACCCATCTGAAGCCAATGAAGCAAACTATCGTTGTTTCGGACTGCAACGCTACTTGCGGGTTGCCGGCATCATCGGCACAAGTGAGCTGCAAGCAAGCAGCTGCACAAATAGCAGTTGTAGTCGACATTTTTTTTGTCTTGGTTTAAGTTCAAACAAACTCACGGGCAGTCGTTTCTGATCTTTGGTGCAGTAGCAACAAACATGCTACGCTAACGATCGTAAAATGAAAGCTCCCCGATGAGCTCAAAGAGCTTAGGGTTGGGGTGCACATTAGCGTAATATATGTATATAAATGTGTAATATAGGACATCAAATATCACATCGAAATGTATATGTATGCATTTCTTACCACTCTACGTACCTGTATACAACTATACAATTGTGTATTTTTTATTTTTCATCCATACCTAAATATAATGAACTCTATTAACTTTTGGAAAATATTTTGGGAAAAATTTGCACATTATTTTGGAGAAATTACGGTAGTTATAATCAGCATGAATGTAAGCTGCTGCTACCGCTAAGTGCATGTTTTGGTGAGGAGGGGACAAAAACAAAAGATATTATGTTGCTTGTTCGTGTGAGTTAATTTTACTTTTGAATAATGGCATCTTCATAATACAGAATAAAAATGCACAGAGTGACTTGGAATAGAGTCGAAGCCTAAAGTATGCTCACTCAGGCACGAGAACAAAGGTTTGCAATATGGAAGCATAATGCAAAAATAAGTGACGCGACATTCCGTTACCACGCATTGATGATGATGAAATACTCTGAATTAGCCACAAAGTCAAAGCTCGAGGTGCACTCAGTGAGGCAGGAGCACATAAATAAATGCGATATTTGCCAGTTATCAATGACAAGCCCCACTTTGCGCAGTAGAAATAAACA
Source organism: Syngnathoides biaculeatus (assembly GCF_019802595.1). NCBI lineage: Eukaryota > Metazoa > Chordata > Actinopteri > Syngnathiformes > Syngnathidae > Syngnathoides > Syngnathoides biaculeatus. The sequence continues at coordinate 7,160,465 of NC_084652.1, read as the reverse complement.
CGCCGAATGAAAAATACTCTGCAAACGGGGTAATTGTCCCACTGCGAGAAGGCCTTGAGATAATGCATGAACCTACCCGAGTCCCTGGAATTCACAGTGTCTGGAGCGTAGCTCCCCCTTGGGGAGTTAGTTGAAGAGTCTAGCGGTGCAGCAGAGCAAAGGGGGCAGCATGAATATGCACCCTCGACTGGAAAGTGGGAGACGTGTGGTTCAAGACGTAAGCCCCTTAAGCCAGGCGGTGACAAGCCTCCTGCTGTGTACCTGCCTGATGCATGGCAGAGCTACAACTTTTGTCTTTGGTGCACCTTTGTGTGTTACTAAGTCTGTGGCTTGGAAATGGGGGCCTTTTTGGGGGGTTGGCTTTGTTGCTATTTTACATATTGAACTGTTTCAAGCTAAGTTGGGATTGCTTGTGCACAAGTAGTCATTTCAATTTTCATTTAAAACTTTAATACATCTTCATCTTCTCCTTTCAGCGTGTCATCTTTTTCCATCTAAGCCCGTCTGGTGCATCCTCCTCTCTCACACCCACTGTTGTCATGTCCTCCCTTACGACTTCCATAAACCTTTTTTTTTTTGGTCTTCCTCTCGCCCTTTTGCCTAGCAGCTCCATCCTCAGCACCCTTCTTCCAATGTACTCACTCTCTCGCCTCTGGACAAGTCCAAACCTTCGAAGTCTGCTCCCTCCAAAACATCCAACTTTGGCTGTCCCTCTAATGAGCTCATTTCTAATCCTATCCGACCTGCTCGCTCCGAGCGAGAACCTCAACATCTTCATTTCTGCTACCCCCAATTCTGCTTCCTGTTGTTTCTTCCGAGCCACCGTCTCTAATCCGTACATCGCACCACTCTTTTATAGACTTTGCCCTTCATCCTAGCGGAGACTCTTCTGTCACATAGAACACCAGACACCTTCCCCCAACTGTTCCACCCCGCTTGGACCCGTTTCTTCACCTCCTTACCACAATCTCCATTGCTCTGTATTGCTGACCAAGTATTTGAAGTAGTCCACCCTTGCTATCCCTTCTCCCTGGAGTTTCACTCAAACTTTAATACATACTGTGAGAATATTTGCCATTTTAAAGCAGCCTATACTGTCCTACGTAGTGTAGAGTGGGGGGTCTGCCCCTCCTGAAGTCCACCACCAACTCTTTGGTCACGCTGATGCAAATATTATCTTTGCACTAGTCCACCAGATGTTCTACCTCCTCTCTGTACTTGCATTCATCCTTTGTTTGTGATGTATCATGACAGGTCAGGAATTTCGTAGGTTATTAGTGTGAACAGGAGGGGGCTCGGCACACAGCCCGGGAGGAAGCCAGTGCTGCGGGTGATGAAGCAGAAGACAATTTTGTGGATCCTGACAATCTGGTTCTGTTGATCAGGAAGTCCAGGACTACGGGATGGGCTCATCCCAGGATTGTTGATCTTTTGTACCAGGGCAAATGGGATGATGGGATTTAAAACAGAGTTGAAATCCAGGAGGAACAGGCAACCAAAAGGAATTTTTGCTTGACCACCTATAAAGACCGAGTGGAGCACTGTTGCGCATCATCAGTGTAGTCGTTCTTCCTGCAGGTCTACTGATGAGGGGAAAAACAGTGACGTCAATGGTGTTTTTGATCTGTGCCATAGTCAGTGTCTGAAACCACTTTAGGACTATTGGAGTGAGGGCTACCGGCCGATAGTCATTCAGACATGTCACCGTGGAGCTCTCGGGCACGTTAATGATGGAGGCAGACTTGGGGAGGTTGGGACAGATGCTAGTGTTAAAATTGTCTTTCAGGACCTCGGCCAGCTGGTGGGCACTGTCTCTCAGTACCCACCCGGGATATCGTCAGGGGCCGCAGATTTATGCAGGTTAATCCTTTGCAGAGTGTTCCTCACAAATGTGGGGTTTAGGATGGAAAGTGTGTGATCAGGTGGGCACCTGGGGTGCCGTTGTTCCTCAAAGCAGGTGAAGACCTGGTTGAGGGCATCTGTTAGGGAAGAGTGATTTTGAGAATTGTGCATCCTTGGTGTTGTAGCTAGTAATGCACTTAATGCCTTTCCGAATTCTCTGAGGGTAAGTTAATGTGAAGTGGCTCTGGATTTTCTGTGCATAGAAGTCTCGAAGCCCCCCTGATGCCCGCAGCTGGCTCTCTACTTCCTGCCCTGAGTGCTAATATTTTGCATGCGCTACTGACGGCAACCTTAGTCTTCAGTAGAGCTCTCACCTCTGCAATTTAGCCAGAGTTTCTGGTTTGGGGGCAGTAAATGTTTTTGTGCATCATCAGCACATTCTGAGATCAAGCCCAGAATGGATGAAGTGTATCCCTCCAGGTCCACTTCTGCTTCACGTATAACTTCCCTCCTGACCATTTGTCAGTTTGTCCACTGAAAACGGTCTTGGAGCAAAGAGGCGCAATCAATGGGGAGAACAATGGCACTCCTAACTCTGCGCTTGGACCGTTAACCCCATCGTGTCATAGGCAGGTGACAACAGGATGGATGTGGTTGAAGTAGTTGAAGTGGGGACGCGGGAGAGTTCTGTATGCCCTGCGTATGTTTGTGTACCACAATCCAAGGGGTTATTCCTTCCCGTGAGTGTGGTGCAATCCGATTGTGTACTTTCTCTCGGCCAGCATAAAAAGTACCCATTCCACGTCAATCAATGAAATGGCCAATATTCAGACCAACAGGAAATCAGTACAGATGCATGACAGAAAACACACGGACCATATTCAAAGCCCGGTGACCATTTCCAACATATTAAAGAAAGTAGAATTCTTTAGCGCGCCGGTTGCTTACAGTGAAAGTGTTGCGGGTGATGTAGTGCACTGGTAAGCTGTCACAACGAAGCAAGGCTCAGCTGAGCGAAAGGACGGAAGGAGCAAAGAGGCTGGGAAGGGGAGGGAGTCTGGGCTAAGTGTTATGCGGAGGCAGGCGTTGACCTGGCGGCTCACGAATTGGCTCCAGATGGGAAGTGGCAAGCGGGAGAAGCGGAAGGGAAATGGTATTGACAAGCTTGGCCCGCACAGGACCAGAGCGATGCCATTAGCCCGTGTTCGCAGTCACCGGGGAGGCGTCGGAGATTTCACTTCACCTCCGGGACGTGGAGAGTGCCAATGAAAGATAAAATAAAACAATCATTTGGCGTCACGGTCTAATTTTAATCAAACAAAAACATGTTACCTTTACCCTAAAAATAACTTTTCTGTCAGCTTTAACTTTAATTGAAATAACTACAATTTATTTTGTACTTATAACTTGACTTTAGATTGTACAGCTTCCATCTTTACTTTGTTATTATTTGTACCTTTATTTCACACATTTTTTAATTTTTTCTTCATTTTGCTAACACTGCTCGTACCTTTACTTTAATTCAGAACGCTTGTACCTTTACTTAAACTTGTATTTTTTGTATGCTATGACCCAAAGTCATCTTATTTCTACCTGAAACATAACTCATAACACCTGTAACTTTCTTACTCTGTGTACATTTATTTCAGTCAGACCATTCAATAATCTGTCATTTAACTTTAATTCAAATTGTACATTTATTTGAACTCAAAGTACTTATACCTTCATACTTTAATCCATTCATCGGTGATTCGATTCATTTCGTGATTCATGGTTGCCAATTCGATTCAAGGATGAAATGAATCAGTGGTGATCCAGTTACTCCATCCATCCCTTTTCTTTGCCACTTATCCTCACGAGGGTCGCGGGGAGTGCTGGAGCCTATCCCAGCTGTCAACGGGCAGCAGGCGGCGCACACCCTGAACTGGTTGCCAGCCAATCGCAGGGCACATCGAGACAAACAGCCGCACTCACGCTCACACCGAGGGGCAATTTGGAGTGTCCAATGAATGTTGCATGTTTTTGGGATGTGGGAGAAAACCAGAGTGCCCGGAGGAAACCCACGCAGGCACGGGGAGAACATCCAAACTCCACACAGGTGGATCCACCGTGCCGCCCTGCTTTAATCCTTACTGTCTTAAATTCATACTGCTTAACTTAATGCATCCTCAGTGTATGTGTGTATTTGCTGGAGGCTAAATCCCAGTGCAAATGGTGTAATAAGTAAAATATTATAGGATGCGAGTGGGATATACTTTCTTTGAATGTTTAGGGCGAGGGTTTGAGTATGTGATTAACACGAGGTAGACATTCTCACCTCGTGTACTCTGCTCGTGTTGAGTCACTTGTCTGTCACCTCCCGCAGTAACATGTTGCCTTGTTAGCATGTGGATGCTCGCGTGTTTGCTGCGGGACTCCGGAAGAGCCGAGGGACTTGTCAAAAAGGCCCTCGGCCCGCTTTTCTCGGCGAGGAGCAAGACCACCTCTCTCTCAACCCAAATGTGGGAAAAGCTTCCAGGCGACGTCAATTCAAACAATAAGAGTGGGAGGTAAACGTCCAAATATGAGAGGTGCGCATCTCCAACACTGATGGAGACGACTGAGAGTCATTCGCCGTACGATTCGTTCAATATCAAACAATAAAATTTACAACACCATATATTTCTCACCTGTTATTAGACCGTGACAAGATGATTCCCTCCAATTTAGATGCCATACGATTCACTTCAATTACAATGTAAAACAATGCGATTCACTCCATTTATGATACGAGAGAACACGATGCACGCCAATTACGTTCTGATGCGATATCATACGATTCATGACGATTGCGAAACAACGGGATACAATTCACTTCTATTACGACATGCGATTTTTCAAATTTTGATGCAATTCAACATCATACATTGTCATAAAATAAAATTCGCAATCATTATGCAGTACAGTACACTATGATTCACTCCAATTACAGTATGAGATTCTTTCTGACTACGATGCGACGCAATTTACTCACGCGTAATCTTCAATCAACATACCAAGCATGTTTTGGGTATGTGGAAGCAAACCCGGAAAAACCTTACACATGTACGGGGAGAACATGCAATGACCACACAGGCGGGACTGGGATTTCACCCCCCGTTCTCAGAACAGTGAGACAGATGTGCTAACCACTCAACCACCATTCCAACGGTACAATACTATTTATTCCAATTATGACGTACAATAATAGCCAATCAGATAGCCGCGTTGTCTTAACCCCAGGCTTGACACGCCCCTCTCGCCGTATTGTCCCACAAGCAATGCTGGTTGTCAGTAGCGTGCCTTGGAAACGTTATCCTGTTGGATTTCAATATGAAGTTTGCGAGGCGTCAAACTTTTTTTTTTTTTTTTTTTTTTGCATCGATCGCCAACGTTTCGCTGTAGCTCTGACATTGCGTCCTGCTCCGTCCAAAATCTTAATTCCGTGTACATATCCTTGCGTGAAATAGTTGAGACCTCTCTGTAGAACTCTCTTGGACAAGTCTGACGCAATATTATCTGGAATACGCGATAGAGACTCAACTTCAAACATATTCTGTTCAATCGCCATTTTGGAAGCTTGTGGGACAAGGCTAAGGAGGCGGAGCTTAAGATTGCCATCGGAAAGGTCCATTGTTATGATTCGCTTCAACTATATTGTTTTTAATTAAGACACTCTACAATTCCGATGTGATACAATTATGTATGTATTAGTATGATTCACAGACGTTACAATACCGGTATGTGATTCACTCCCAATGCCATCCAATAGCATACAAACCATTACAATTACAATGCGATACAATGAGATTCACTCCACTTACAATGGGATTCAAAATGACACTCAATTTACGATGATACCATAGAGTGCGAGTCAATCCAATTATTCCAATTCACTGCTAGAGGCGGGAGGAACAACTAGAAAAAATGGAGGTACGCATCGGAAAGGAGAGGAATGAAGATTAGCCGAAGTAAAACAGAATACATGTGTATGAATGAGAGGGGCGGAGGAGGACGAGTGAAGCTCCAGGGTGGACGACTTCAAATACTTGGGGTCAACAATACGGAGCAATGGTGAGTGCGGTAAGGAAGTGAAGAAACTGGTCCAAGCAAGATGAAACAGTTGGAAGGTGTTTGGTGTTCTATGTGACAAAAGACTCTCCGCTAGGATGAAGGACAAAGTTTATAAAACAGTCATGAGGCTGGCCATGATGTACGGATTAGAGACGGTGGCAACCGGAAGCAGACCTGGAGGTGGCAGAAATGAAGATGTTGAGGTTCTCGTTTGGTGTGAGCAGGTTGGATAGGATTAGAAATGAGCTCATTAGAGGGACAGCCAAAGCTGGATGTTTTGGAGACAAGGTTAGGGAGAGCTGACTTCGATGGTTTGGAAATGTCTAGAGGCGAGAGAGTGAGTGTATTGGTAGAAGAGAAGAGCACAGAAAGAAGAAAAGAAAGAAAAGGTTGATGGATGTGGTGAGGGAGGACATGAGGAGAGTGGGTGTTAGAGAGGAGGATGCACGTGATAGGCTTAGATGGAAAAAGATGACGCGCTGTGGCAATTCCTAACGGGACAAGCCGAAAAAAAAGACGACCGCTATCCACTCCAATTGCAACGCTATACGATATGATTGACTCCTATTTTGAAGGGATACAATATGTTGCACTCTAATTATGACTTAGTTATTCACTCTGTGTCTTTTATGACACAATTCACTCCAATTAAAATGAATTATGATCAATTTCTTCAAAGCTGCTCATAGAATCACAGACAGTTATCATGTTCCACCAATGCAGTGTTGTTTTGCCCCCCAACATCCTTAATCCCGTTGATTCCCAGCTCTACGCATCAATTAAACTGTACACTCACGGTCGATCACGTCACTTATCAATCATCATCTGATTGGGGGGGGGGAGGCGCAAAGGATTACATACGCAACATCAACCGGTCCGAGCGGCTGATGGATTTTTACAGACGCTGCCCCACTCTCCCCCTTCCTTGGGCTTGGCTAAACGAATTAGGGAGGCCCGAGTAGCGCCGCGGTTTTACCTCGGAGCACTATGAAGCAAATTGCCCCGAGCCCTAAATACCTGCCGGACCCCCGGCAACAGAGCCCGCGCAGGAGAGGGAAGTGGCAGATGACGGCAAAATCAATTCATTGATTGAGCGGACAAACCGGCACGAGGGTTGAGTTGCACGGCTTGGTTAAAAATAAAGCGTGCATTGTGATTTTTAATGAATAAAAAGGTGGGGGGGGGGTGATGCATCACTTTGCCGACAACGCCCGTGTATGCTACTTCAATTTTTTTTTTTTATCCCGCACTGTTTGCAATTCCGAGTGTGTCGTGTAGATGTGTTGATTTACTGCCTGTCTCCCAATAAGTGCACAGAAAAAAGGCATCCCTCCGCTTTAGTGTTCACGATGATACATGAGATATTATCCCCCCCTGTCAGCTACCTCAAGTGACATAAACCCTTAATGACCTCCCCATCGGATGTATCCACGTTTTTTTCCCCCCCACTCTTATATAAGAAGCACAACATGCGGCGGGGGTAACAACTCATTCCGATATGTTTTTTTGTGCGTGTTTATAGGAAGTTTAAAATCTGGAATGGATGTCAAAATAGAGAAAACGGAGGGACCAAGTATTTCTGCCAGTATTCATAAGACTAATGTTGGATTGCTGGACAGGGATCAAAGTTTAACCTAAAGTGGACACATAATGGGGGTACCGAGTGGTTCCTCTGGTATGCCGAAACCATAGATAAAGCCGGGACGAGGTCTGTGTAAACGGTTAACGCTGGAATTGTGTGAATACGTTGTGAATTTCAACACCTTGAAACCCTGGACATGGTATGCTGGGGACCAAGAATTTCTGCCCTTACTCCACCTTGTAACATACAAAGCCAAAGCCACAGCAAAACTCTCTGTAAAAAGATAATTGCCTGGACTGCGGGACAACAAAGCTCCCGGGAGCTCCGGGCCGGCAGCCTCGGATGGTTCTTCGGACGGGAATGACGCGGGCAGGGGCAGTACCATTTTCGCGAGTCACATGATGTACGTGGGCATATGTGACATGTACTGTGTCGTTCCAAACGGTCGATTACATGGGACACCGTCATGCCCAGTGCGGATTTCTCAGATTTATCCTCATCTGATGAAGAAATAGCAGTATCGGTTCATCGGGAAGACGGAGGAATACTTTCATACAGATTTTAACCTCTGGCTGTAATTAATGTTGAATATTCGGATGATTCTTCGGACGGGAATGACGCGGAGTCTGACGAGCGAGCTACGGCGGCGGGCCACGAGCCGAGGTTCCAGGTGGCGGAGGCCGTTAGCCCCGGACGTCGAAGCGCTTTCAAACTTCGAACAACACAACAAACATCGAAGTTTCAAAATGAAAAACTGAATGAGAGGACCAAGTAGTTCCCTGATGATTCCGCTTTATAAAATCAGCGGCGCCATAACTGGGACTACCAGTTAGGTGACTCACGAGACCAAAACATTGCTTGCGCTCTCAGCACAGTGATGTCTTGCTGAGAACAAGTCCCCCAGAAGACTCCACAATGTCTCCTCAGTCTCCTTGATCACCATGAGGTCTTAGTAACATCGTGGGGATATCTTCCCAGTAGCGGGCAGGATTATTTTCTGCGATGTCGCCAAGACCTGCTACAGAATCTAAAAAAGGTCTCAGATGAAATCGAACAAGTTCAAATTCACCACCACTCCCACATGGTCTCCGGGAGACATGTTTCCGCAACCACTTGAGTCGGCATAAGGTTGCCAGCTGGTCTCCGGACCAGTGAGGTAGCCCCTTGACGTATGACAATGACAGAACAAGGATGACGCGAATGCCCGGATTGCGGACAAGAGGGAAAACTTTTAACACCTGACGCTCACTTCCTTCTCCCGGAGTGTGTAACAGAAGACACGGAACAGCGGTACCAAGTATTTCCACCTTTGAAGATAGTAACACAGCCAAGATGATGGCGGCGTAAACTGTGAGGCAAGATTAACACCCCATGCTCACTTCTCTTGCCCTGTTGTGATGAAAACAGACACGGCATGGGGGGTACCAAGTTTGCTGTGAAATGACGAACGGTGCTGTAACAGCTCCGATAAGACCAGGGCAAACATTAAGACTCGCGGATTGCTTATCTACGGCAAGTGTTCCCACGCACGGAGGCTAATGTTGTTCTTTATCACCGGCCAGATAAGAAGACAGCAAGCTCAGATAGGAAGGAAAAACTAGTGAAACGTACTGGAGATTAGCACCAAGCGAACAGTACATGTAGTAGTGATCATTGTTAAATACAATGGATTTCGGTTTCTGAATGATACAATTATGAAACAATTCCTCGAGCATGTTAGATTTTTCATCACGGACGAAACTAATCTTGTCGGACAGGCACAACAAGGAAGGGGAAGAAGGGGAAAGCGAGTCTCGGGATGTTAAATTATGCACACACACATACCTATCCACCTCTGTTAGAGACCTGATAGTGTACGAAACCTGCTGCCGGAGAACTGTAAGGTCCACTCTTAAGGGAAGGGGGGAAAAAACTCCAATGTTCTGTGTATAAATTCATATTAGAAGATTTGGATCGTGACAAGCTAAAAGTGTTATTTGCTGTGATGGTTATTTCCAGAAGCTCGTTATTCACCCACCGTGTACACAAAATGCGAGACTAGTTCATGAATGATGAGCTGAAATACATTAGAAGCTAAGGTAGCAGTTTATTCAGTCAGTGATCCTTGTTAACCAGCACAGCAGTCAGAGTCGGCCCAGATCAAAAGCGGCTTGTTCACAAAAAGTTGTTCTCAACTGTGTCTTTCTGAGAGTCACGGCAAGTCAACGTGGACAAGAACAAAAACAGGGAGTAAAAACCCAGGAAAATTAAGCCAGCAACAGCACAAGTAGATGGACTCTAAAGAAAGAAATCAGCCATGGGAGAACCAAATCAATGTCTTTTGTTTACAAAAATCTGGCTCTCAAGGGAGGCTCAACCGGAAATTGAAACCCACCACATCGAAAATAGTAACAGAACAAATACATGGACTCAAATGGAGGAATTTGGCACTGAAGATCCAAAAACAATGTTATTTGTTCACAAAAAGATGGCTGCGGTTAAGAGTCCTACCATGAGTAACACCGGTCACAAAAGAACCAAATCACTTTGTTCACAAAAAGCTGCTCAATAGCACCTCCATCTGACAACTGAATCTGGAGAACCAAAACAGGACGTAGAAACCTCGACCCCACTCCACAAAAAAAAGCAGTGATAGCACAAGCAAAAAATGAAGAACCACTCAATCAAAGTCCATTGTTCACAAAAAGCTGGTGATGACAGACAACTCCGTGGGAACTAAAACAAGAAATGACATTCTGCCAAAATAAAATGATGGTTTCCAATGCAGGACACCAGTCACTGACGACCAAAGCCGCCCATCCACAAAACAGTGGTGGAAACCGAGAGAGAGAAAAGCACGAGTGAGATTTGAGTGTTTTGAGGCGCAAGTGGACGGATGATGTCACGTCTTTTCATGTCGATAATCCGCCGTCTGTGAAAATGACTAAAGGGAAGGAGTGAGCCGGTCACGGCGGATATCGAAGACAAAACTTAATGCTTGCAACAGGATTTGCGGCAGACTTTCTGTCATCTCTTCACCTCGCCTTTGGCATCAGATGTTAGAAATCCGGTTTACCGCCACGAGAAACCAGTGGAGAGATGAAGCTGGGATGCTGTTAGTTAATGTATTCTAGCCATCTCCTGATCTATGTTGTCCATTTTCTAGATTCCCTTAATTGCTTCATATATGTACGAGTACGCGAGATTTGAACAGCTTTTTGAGAACAAAGGACTTTCATTCGGCTCTTGGTTGAGCGTCGTCATATATTCACCCAAGCTTGAGGTGAGGTTTTATTTTGCTGCCTCTGAATGTGCCAGTACCAGTTTTATTTTGGTGGTTCTCTACTTCCCGGATTTGTTTTCTTGTGTCTGATCTGTCTCAGTCACAGCTGGGAAGGAACAGCTTTTTGTGGACAACAGATTTTAAGGTGGATCTTTCACGCATCATGGATTTCCTCTAATGTGTGCTGTTACTGCTTTTATCTTGGTGGGTTTATACTTCCTGTTTGTGTTCCCTTGATAGAACTCTGCTGAAGGTGATCAATGAATAAATGTGAATGAACAAACGTTTTGCTAATAAAGAACTCGAATTTGGCTTTTCTGTGACTGATGTCGTGTATTTCAGTCCCTCTTTTTGTGTTGTTGTTACTTTCAATATCAGTCGAAGATAGTTTGGACCAAGGTTTTGTGAATGAAAGAACAGAACATTTAATAATCCATCATAAATTTGGCTCCATGCATAACGGGCAAAAATGTATAACGTTTACTTGTGCTCCCATTTTTCTGAAGCAGATCTAAAACTTTCTATCCATACAAAAGGCCCATTTCTCGCAAATATTCACTAAATCCATGGTCAATTGGTCAAGAACCACCAATGCTAACTAATTTTAAGTTTACTACACCCCCACCCCCCCCACCCCAATCGCCTGCCAGCATGTTGAAAATCCCCATAAACAATTCCATTTTTTTTCCTTGCCATACACAGCAGTAATTATACATTTGGCTACACAGATAATGGCGGTGCGGTCTTCGTGACGGATTAGCGCCTCACAGTCTTTGTGTAATAATGCTAACATGCTTAAATTCATCCAACAGGAAAAACTTGCGTGAATGTCTTCAGTCAAGTTGAAGCAGCATATGATTCATTACTCAAGGTTATGGTAATAGATGTGACTGATTTGGTTTTTAGCATGTTTCTATTTCCTGTTTTCATTCCAGTTCCCTTGATAAGACTCAACCGGAGCTGGTATTGACTACATTTTTGCGACCAAAATGCTAATTTTGATGTTTTTGGACTGTTATCGTGCACTCCCCCTTCTATTTGTGCTGTTTCTGGTTGTATTTTGCTACTTCCTGTTTTGGCTCACCTGATAAGATTCTTATCAGTCCACCTGAATGTGTTTTTTTTTTTTTTTTCAACATCCCATTTTTGTTACCAGTATATTAACTGGTAGTCGTGTCGACTAACTTTGTGCGAGCAAACCGCAATTTGGATCTTCTGTGACATTTGAGTCCATCTGTTTCTCGGTTCATAAAGGTAGGTTTTGACCTCCATTTGAGACTGTTTGTGCGGTAAATGGTTTTATTTTGGTAAGTTTTGGACTTCCTTTTCATGTTCGCCTGATTGGACACTGAACCGGAGCCATAATTTATCAGTTTTTGTGATCAAAGGATGATCCTGAACACCTGTGACTAACCTCACACATTTCTCTTGTTGCTTTTATTGCGTATCTTTCATCTTTTTGCATTGGATGCGTTTTTTTGAAGTGTCCCTCTGTGTATGAATTCAAGAGACACAAGCGGACCGAGTCATGCGTGAGTCTCGGCGGAGGATGTCTCCGGGAGGAAGGAGTTAATGGAAATGTCAAAAGCCCGAGCGCTTTTTCCTCAGAGGAGACGTGTAGCGTCATTCAAGCAGTATTTGCGAACCTCAAGTAGCTAAGATATAGCATAGGCATTCCTGAAGCAAATTCTAAGCCAACCTAAGGTTGCTAATTTGGTTTCAGGTCATCTCATTCAAAGGCCAAATCGTACCTACCATTTAAAAGCCAGTATTTAGTATGTTACCATTAGCATGTTAAGCTAACCATCATCTAATAAGTAGGGGAACAAGCAACTGACACGTGAACATTTGAAACATGCACATTTTAGCATGCTAGCATCATCATGTACACAGTTTTTTAAAGTGTAAAAAAGTAAAAATCCCACCGTTTGGATCACTGCAGTTTGTCCAATGAGACTCTCCTTTTTCCACTCTTTCCATTTCCTGTCCCTTTTACGTCCTCCTGTGTAAGCAACTTCCTGTCATTTTAAAATAAGAGCTTGTACCTGTTGAACAGGCCACAAGTCCAAGGTTTTAACGGCACAACTAGAGCTTTGTTGGTGCTCTTATTGTTTTGTGTTTGTGTCTCAGGTTTTTGCTTCTTAGTAGTGTTTTTTTGTGAAATATTTTTGATCTTCTGTGACCAGTGCTTTGCTATATCATCCATTTGCTTGTTTTATTCTGTTAATTTTCTTCTTTTGTTGGTTTCCACTCCTGTGTGCTTTTTTTTTGGTGAGCAATGGACTTTGATTGTGTACATTTGTGTCAATTGGCTACTAGTTTATTTTGGAGTTTTAGTAACTTCCTCTATTTAGTTGCTCAGCAGAAGTTGGTATTGACCATCCTTTAGCGAACAAAGAAATTTGACATAGATAGATAGATAGATAGATAGATAGATAGATAGATAGATAGATAGATAGATAGATAGATAGATAGATAGATAGATAGATAGATAGATAGATAGAAGTGCCCACACACACACACACACACACCACACACACACACATATATATATGTGACTTCTGCCATTAATAAAATATTACCATTATGAATGTGAACTGAATAAGTATGATTATGGATGATAATCTGTCATAACTCCAGTGACATATAGTTAAAGCCTATGAGAAAGAATCACTGATGCATTTTCGAGCCTTTAATGTGCGCCTCGTCCGCACTCTCGCACACGTCTTTGCAGACAACCCGTGTGACACCCAATCACTGTTCGGTGACCTTCAGGCTTTTTAGGCAGAGGGAGACCGACAACCCCCCCCCCCCCCCACACACACACACACACACACAAACACCCCCACCGTGGCATTATTGGCGACCTGTCACTGCGCGGCTTTGGCGCCCGGCGGAAGAGGAACAAGAAAGAGGAAGAGGAGGAAGAGGAAGAGGAGAAGCATCCACGACTCCTCGCCGGGGGGGAGTGAGGAGGAGAGGGAGGGGGGGGGGGTGGCAGCCCACCCAGCCAGCACTGAGTGCTGCACCCCGGCAGTGCGCGCCGGAACGCGCTGGTTCTCCGTCCGTTCGGACCCGGATTATTTGTCACTCCGCCGCACCTTCATACTAATGGAAGGTAAGATATTTCTTCCGTGTATTTGCATCCTAAACTTTTTTTGTTTTTGTCAACATTCGTGCGTTTTTTTTTTCTTTTTTTTTGGGGGGGGGGGATGCTTGAGTGTCGCCTCGTAAACTTTAACGACTCGGCAGCACGGAGGAGCGACAACGGCGCGGATGCGTGCGCAAATACGCTGTTAGTCGTTTTATCAAATGACGCGAGCGTCTCTTTTATGAGTTTATTTAAGTTTCGAGTTCATTTTCTCGCATAAAATAACCGGCAGGTGTTACCTTTAAGACCCGGCGGAGTCCCCCCCCCCTCAAAAAAAAAAGCTTGCTTTTAATATTTTCAGCCTCCGATTGAATAGCTCGCTCCCTTCTGCGGTCCAACAAGCAGAGAAAATGCATCTAACCTGTTTTCAAGCGCATCAAAATTGATGGACTTTGACATAAGTGTTTTTATTTTTTACTTTTTTTGTTTTTTTTCCCCTGACGCCGATGCAAGCGGCAGCAGCCTCGCCGTTCAAAGTGCCTCCTCGTCGGCTTGCGCTTCTTCCCCAACTGCGCGCGACACAAATGTGCTCAAAGTTGCAAAAAGGAAGACCAAATTCGTCCTCGCGGCTGTGTTGAACTTGTTGAACGTGAGTACCCCCCCCCCCATGTTGTGGCTTTTGTACTTCCCAAAGATGCTGGTGTTTATGGGGGGGGGGGGATTAAGACGTTCATGGAACTGAGCGTTTGCGTCGAGAGATTCTGTCTAAAGAGCAAAAGGAAGTCGCCCCCCCCTCCCTATTTCAGTTTTTGTCTTATCATGCCTGATAGATAATCTTTGGAAACATGTATCTTGTAAAAAATGCATAGGGGTCTTCAAAGGACCCCTCCCTAAATGTCACTCAGTAGCGCCCCCTGGAAAGTTATAAAATAAAGCTGCCCCCTCCCCCCCATACCAGTGTCACCAAATGGAGTGGATGGAACTGTCTAACAGGATGCAAGAAAAAAGAAGAAAATCTGAAGGACCTATGTTCAAAATCCACCGGGAATTTGGGCATTTTTGGTTCTGGCTCGCTATTTTGGTGCAAATTCCAAGGTTCTGACTTATTTTGACGAACACCTACTGGGGAATTCAGCCAACTGAGCTCCATTTCACACCAATGGTTATTCGATTCGTGGGCGGAGCATGACGTCAAATATTCGAGGATTCTCCAGGAAAAAAGTGAGCACATGACACCGATTTTACTGTTTGGCATGAGACTGGCGCACATCTCAACGGACTTTATGATTTACACGCGTCGTGCAATGTTTTACTTCCTGACATTCGACGGCCTAAAATGTCGAGAACGGCGACGATCGCTTTGGTAACGCAGTGAATCCCCGCCTGATAAAGATCGCATTCGAGTCGCGGCCTCTTTAAGTGTCTTGGTGCGTTCACGTATTTAGATGTGCGGCAACGTCCGCATCAGAACTGATGTCTTTCGACAGAAGGGGGGGGGGGGGGGGGGATTGGCGTTGAGCCTAGCCTGTTAAACTTCACACGCTAGGAAATGCCTTTTCCGGCTATTGTGGGTGAGCGCATTCAGATAATTCGATGGGTCGCCACGTCAGCAGCAACTTGTGCGGCAGAGAAAATGTAACGAGTTAGTGAGTCTTAGCTGTTAAACTCTGCTTGCTAGTCGGGGACCCCTTCGGCGGACCTTCACGCGAACGTTGCAGGTTATTAAAGTGGGGGTTTCGGCCCCCTGTCCACAGTTGGCGCTGTGTCTATGTTGCTACGTCGAAAGACGGCGAATTCCTTCCCAATTACTCCGCTTACTGGTACTAAGTAGTGCGTGAATAAAGCGGGGAGGCCGGAGGAACCCTCACGTTCTCACCCTTTCCTTCCAAATGAAACGCAAGCTAATGTACGGCATTTGTATTATTTTGAACGCTTACCTCGATCCATTTCACCAAGGTTAGCACTCACACTAACAAGGAGACATGGAGGGGGAGGAGGAGATAGTGGGATGGTGGGGGGGGCACAGAAGGAGAAAGACAATCACAAACGTGTGCCAGCACAGACATGCTAGCGCCTGCCAACTGATCCCACCGTGACTCATATTGGACGATGGAGGCCGAGGGCGCTCGTTGGCTCGTGCGTCTCCCCCCCCCGGCATCATGGCGGCTGTGCGAACGTGTCGATTGTCGAGACGAGCGGTTGTTCAACGCAAAGCCGAGTCACGGTCGGAAGGGCTGCACGACGGCGACTTTTGAGCTGTTTCGATATCAATTTGTGACACCGGTGTTTGGATCAGTTCGGATGTATCGACTCCAACACAGCTTTTGATATCAAAACACGTTAAATTTAGATCTAAGTTAGCATTACAAGATTAGTGTTGGGGTCAAACTAAGAGGAAGTTGGCTGTTAAGAAATTTAGGCTTGGTTTAGGAAACGTGTACATGAGTTAGGGGAACGGGAAAGGATTGGAGCTTTGGGTAAGGTTCGTGGTTGGGGTAAGGGTCAAAGTTGACATTCGGTCGTAGGGGTAAAAGTCAGGGCAGGGGTGCTCAATGGTCGATGGCGAGGCAGTCTTGGTCGATCGCGGGACGGCGTGCCAAAAAAAAAAAAAAAAAAATGATGTCAGCCACAGTTCCCTCTAAACTGCACGCATGCGCAATTGTACACTGGTGATGCAGTCTCTGCAGATATTCTGCGTTACGCACAAAAACTTAATCCAATGTAAATTGAACGTACAGCTATTCATTTTGTGGCATTTTGCATTGTGATTGACTGAGTGAGGGATGACTGGTTGTCACATCCAACGGCACAATTCACATACTGTAAAAAAAAATGAAAAGAAGCCATTGGTTTTTTTTTTAGGCAGCACACGGAACTTTGTCTAACAACGACCGCTGATCCGCCACACTCTCATGTTCTTTGTTTACCTTACACCCCTCCCACCCCATCCCCACTCTTAGAGATGTACACTCATAATTACAAATGTTACAGTACTTACGCAGCCCATCAATGTGTTTTATAATGACAGCTCCACCACTGCTGCTTTAGTTAGCGACATAGTCTGGGCAACCTAGAGCAAAGATGAGCTAGACATGCTGCTTGTGTTTACTTTTGATATTAATGGAGAAAGTTAAAAAAAGAAATGCTGTTGTTTTAAGACGCACTGACTGTCAGAGTATGTGAATAATCAAATAAAAAATGGACGAGATTTTCTTTTTTCCGAGTGGGGAAAGGTCTGGTCTGAAGCCAAAGTAGAAAGTAAAGGATGAGATGGTGTGTCATTTTAAAATTCTCCCTTGGCACAGCCTGATCCATCATGAAAGCACAGACAATACAGTGCACAAAAAGCCAATTTTGTATTTTAAATATTGGAGGCAACATAACATTAACCTTAAAATGGATTGGGAACATCATCATCCTCCCGTCGGTAGCTCGTGAGAGGTTGGCTGCTTGAAAAGTAGATCTTGGGGTAAAAAAAAGTCTGGGCACCCCTGGGTTAGGGGCTTATGGATGGGATAAAAGTAATGGTTATTAGTTAGTGGTTAGGAGATTATAGGAAGTTTGAAGCAAAAGGATAAAGATTGTGGATTCAGGGGTTGGTAGAAAGTTAGGGTGTGGTGATTAATGTAAGTTGGTTAGCGTAAGGAGGTTAGCCTTGGTTAGGTTGGCAAAAGAGTCAATTTTTACGTTGGGGGAGTGGTCGCAGGGGCGTGGCGTGCTTTGGAGGGGTGGGGCGGAGCTAAACAAATGTCTAAGCAATGATTGGTCACCAAAGAATTTTGGTTAGGTTTAGGGGTTAAGCTGTTACTGAGTTGGGGTAAGGTGGTTAGGTTAGGTCATGAAAAGGTTAATTTTAGGCGTTTAGGATTAGGGAAAGTATCAGAATTGGAGTTAGAATAAGTAGTCGCAGTGGGATGCAAGTGCGTTGCAAGCGCGTGATAGACACAACTGTCAACTTTCAATGAAATGCTCGTTTAATGAACTGGAAAAAATAGATGCTAACTCATCTAAACTCTTGCTCATGCCTAAACGTTATGCTTCCATGTTTGATCCATGAATTTATTCTCGCCTAAAGCCTCCGGTGGCAGGACTATGTCCGATCAAGTTCTCACAGCGCCTTTGCACGTCGGCTCAACGAGGCGCTCTAAAGCATTCTTATTCTCTCTTTTTATTGGAAGGGAAGATGCATTTTTCGGGTTGTCGGCATTGGCCAGCTAACTGCGTGCTGCAATTCTGCAGGATAACCGCTAATGTGGGCAAAGATTCTCAGTTTTAAAACAGTGGGCGTCTAGGGGCGACTCATGCCATTTTAGCCACACCCCCAAAAAATCAAAATAAAATGAGGAAAACTGAAATTTTTGTGAAATTTCCACAACCGAGCGCTACTTAGTTCTGTCTTTACACGTTTCCAGCAATTATCTTCAAAAATGCGTCGTGTTTAGAAAAAAATTATCTCAGAATTGACTTTAGAGGGACTTTAAACGCCATTCAACTGACGCTTCTCTGTACACTGATAAAATTCCCAAAAGCCCCCCCATCTGCGGTTTGAAGGAATAAATCTCCCTTTTTGGCTACGACTTGCAGAAACGCCGTAGACGTGTTTTTGTAGGCTACAACATAATGCCGCTTTAATCATGGAGAATCCAATGATCAGACGTAATGTCACAAAAAAAAAGAAAAAAAAATCAATGGCATGTTGTTTTTTTTCATCCCCCCCGCGTAAATGATTCCAATAAATGCGCTCCGGTCATCCGATGGAAGCCGGCGGGGGGGGGGGGCTTTTGGCCGCCCGCTGACTTTGAAAACACGTCCACGCTTCCCCGGGGGGTGGGGGGGGCGTGTGAACCTGCATACACGCATGAACACACAACGGGGTGTTTCACTCGCTTTAAAAAAAAAAAAACCAGTGAAAGCGACTGAGCTAGGAGGAGAGAGGAGAGGGAGGAGGCATGGGGGGGGGGGGGGGCTCGCGAGGTGTGGCGGTCATCTAACATCCTTCCTCTTCTTGGATACTGACAGCTGCTCTAATATTGATGACTTTTTATTATAGAATCTGACGGCGTCTTTTTCACCGTCAAACGACTTTTAATGAGATTCGGCCGGCGACTCAGCGCGAGCGCGCCTAAGCGGACGTGCGATGATTAATGCGACGGCTCCCCTCGCCGGTTATTTATGACGACTGTGACCTTGCGCAATAGAAATCGACCGGACAAAAGGAAATCATCCGCGACACGCTCAGCCAAACTTTATTTTTTCACATCTTTTTTTTCAAAAAATAGCCACACGCCTTTCTCGAGATCGCCGCCTAAAGCGGAATTTTTAAAGTCGTAAAAGTGAACGCTCGGATGTGAAAGTGGATCATCTCATCAATGAATCAGTGTCGGACCACTTTGCAGAACCGCTCGGATCCTCGGACTTCCGTGTGCTGACGCGTGTCTTTCATCCCTCATTTCAATCTCCCTCTGGCGTCATTGCAATATTCCCCGAGTTAGCTTCCATTTGTTGCCGCTTATTACCTTGCCGTGCTCCCTGATAAATAAAAAATAAGCGAGGGGGGGGGGGTTGGGGAAGGGGGGGCGTGCGGCCACCCCCCGCTGCCCCGCTGCTGGTACTTAATTTGCCCGTCTTTGTAATGAAAGTCACACATTATGAAAGGCGGGTGTATGTTGGGGGCGCCTTCCCGTGATGCCCCCCCCCTGAGATCAGAGACTGACATTTACAATTTTTTTTTTTCCAAAGGTGCATATTAGCATATCGGTCGTCAACAGCTCATCGTGTTCGTCACCACTTTTTAGCCATCGTCGTGACTTTGCGGCGACTGCTGCCAGGCGCCGTTAGCGGTTAGCCGTCTTGACTGATGACTTGTGATGGCTCCTCCGCCAAAAGTACAATCTGTCAAATAGACCATTTCTGTCTCGCTATTTGACTTTAATATTTCCCCCCCAAATGCCTCACGAGGCTCGGAGCGCGGCGGCGGTTTGGAAAAGCAATAAGTTAAATGCGGTGACTTGGGCAGATGGAAATAAGCCCCTTTTGTATGAAAATCAGATCGAGATTGGGCTTTGCGGCTCTCGGGCTCCACTTGTACACTCCAATCGTGTACGATGATTTGGAGCCACATTATTATGGAGGCGTCCGCGTGAAGCCGTGGAAGGCTCATATCAAATCCATTTACTTCGTCGGATGTCACATCATGCGGGGGACGCCTTCATTTTTGTACTCATATGTATGTATAAGCAACTCTGTTCTGAACTGGACCCTCCAAAGTCACCCGAACAACATAAACGGATGGACGCAAGTGTATGACGCAGGTCCCAAAAAAGCTAAAATTTATAAATAAGAAATGGGAGGGGAAAATAAAACAGGAAGCAGCAATTTACCAAAATTAAACCAAGACTATCTACTGATCTTAAAAAAAAAAAAAAAAGACTGGTGTAGCGCATACACATCATTTTGTCCATTGATTGAAGCCAGTTGGCCGCCATCTTGGTACTCCCAAAACGTGTGGAGGACGCTGTTCACAGGTTGGCTTATGGCGGGGTTTTTGCCCCAAAGTTTGGCATATAGAATTAAAACTTGGTTGTGTGAGCTTGACATTTTTTCAGTTCTGGTAACATGAAGGATTTTTAATCTGACTTGGTAAGGCAAAAAAGGGCTAAGTGCAAAGGAAGACATAGAACATCGTGACTACCAAGAAACCTTGCGTATTACCGAGGGCCCGATTTCCGTGACATGTTAACTTCTCCCAAAATACGCTGTGAAGCACTATCATCATAACATAGCAAAAAGACTAAGCATTTTTTGTCATAAAAACATTAAATTTTAAGTCAGTTTGATATATTTTTGGAAATAAGGACTCGCAATGGGAAAAAATAAACGCATTATTCATTTGTTGTCTCGGTGACGTCTTATTTCAGACAGAAAATTTAAACTCGTTTCCTCGCATTTGAAAACCAAATTCAATTTGCAGAGTTCTGTATTGTGAAATTCATCAAAAATTTCACAGAAAATGTGTTTCCTTGCTTATCCACTGATGAAGTTTGGGAAAATATTTACATCGCTTTTTCGCGACAAAACGTCGGCCTATAAAGGTGAAGCAGAGAGTGAACGGTGAACAACAACCGTAAAAAAAAAAAACTTTGTTCAAGTGAATTAAGCTCATCAGAAAATTAAAAAAAAAACAACCTTTACAAACAAACGTGTCAACCGTGTCAAAGTAAATCTTTCTTACTTACCTGAGGAATGTTTTCTCACTGCCACGAAACTGGCGATTAACGGAGTATCAAGATGGCGGATGGCGACTTCAGTTTTGGTGGCCAATGAGTCTTCCAGTCAGTTTTTTTTTTTTTTTTTTTTAGATCTGTGGGACTATCAATCACAAGGAGATAGACCCAAACGTACAACAGCAAACCAAAGTGGCTTGTTCGCAAATAGTTGCTCAGCTCCGAATCAGCCTGTGTTCTATCCAGCGTTTGCGAACAAAAACAGGAAGTAGAAACTTGCCAAAATAAAACAAGTAACAGCGCAAACACATAAATTGAAATTGCAAAACACCCTTCACAGAAGAGCCATCTTAAAATATTTTTTTCTCCCACAAGAAAATGGTCAATACCAACTCCTGAAGAGGGTCCTGTTAAGAGAACAGGAAGAAAAACAGAAAGTGGTAACCTACATAAATAAAATCAGTTAAATCAGTCAAAAAAATTGTTGCAAAAGATGCAAATTAAATTTCCTTTGATCAAATAGCTCAGTACAGTCAAGGCAAAATTCACATAAAAGCCCTTTATTAACAAAAAGCTGTTCCAAAATACTTGACGTAGATGGTTCAAGTCCCTGCGTACCTGCGTTGAATCGTCGCGCCATGTTCAAAAAGGACGAACAAGCACGCAATCCTCGCTTAAACAGCTCCCTGCGTAGCTACAAAAGAAATAAATACATTTCTCGTCCCACAGGACGTCGCCACACTTGTGTCCAAAGAGGAGCGCGGGACGCACAAACCGCAACATCCGCCGGCCCCTCCGCACGTCGCATCTGACCTCTGACCGACGCAAAAACGTCCACGCGCTTGTCGGTCACACCTCGAGCGGCCAGTTGGAGGCTCATCACGAAAAAGATGCTGCGGCGGTTGACAACGCCGCGGCTCATCTGAATTGACCTCAGACGCATTTTTGTGACGACATAAGCGAAAGAGAGAAGATGCTCTTGAGCGTCCTGCTCCCCCTGTGGGCCGTCTACGGCGGCGCGGCCTACGCCATGCAACATTACCCCGCGGCCTGGGGACACTACGACGTGTGCAAGTCCCAGATCTACACGGAGGAGGGCCTGGCGTGGGACTACATGGCCTGTCAGCCCGAAGCCACCGACATGACGAAGTACCTGCGGGTGGCCCTCGACCCGCCCAACATCACGTGCGGGGATCCGCCGGAAACCTACTGCGCTCTGGTAAGTTACGAGCTCGCCCGGTGTCCTGATGGAGACGGATGATGACGCCGCCGCGGCGGGGTCGGGGTGACGCCGGGCGACGTGTTGTTTCCCAGAACGGAGATTAATGAACACGCTGAAGCCCAGAAGTGATTTGTGTGTGTGTGTGTGTGTGTGTGTATATATATATATATATATATAGATATTTATTTTTTTTTGGGGGGGGGTGATGCACACACCATTTTCTGATGGAAAATGCTTATTTTTAGTACTGTAACTCCCCTTTATGGAATACATTTTCGAGGGTTAAAGGAAAAAAAAAAATCTTAACGCAATGGTAGCTAATTAGGATACATTTTTTTTTTGACTATTTACAGCCTGTCAGTAAAATTCCCCAGGGGTCCATTTTATAGGCAATTATAATCGCCATCATGTGGATTAGTCGCAAATGTTTGCTATTTGCACCTGAGCTTGGTTCCGAACCCCCGCGAATAGCAAAAGTCCTCTGTGATACAAATAGTATCCCAAAAAAAAAATTGGACTCCATTAAATATTTTCTGTACACTTCCGTTACACTAAGTTGGTGATGATAACATACGCAGCAATATATTGGTACAGATTTTGCAATTTCTCATGAGAATGGACTTTTCCGACTGGTGATCTTCAGCTCCGCCCCCCTTAGCTACAGTTGCCATCTCCCACAATCTTCCAAAATGGCGACTGAACATAACAGGTTTGAACTGGATTCTCTCTCGTGTATTCCAGATAATATTGGAGGTATATATTTTTCCAAATGCGTCAGACTTGTCCAAAAGAGATCTACAGTGAGGTCTCAACTATTTCACGCAATTATAAGTACACGAAATTCTGATTTTTGGACGGAGCAGGACGCGATGTCAGAGTTACAGCGAAACGTTGGCGATCGATGTAAAAAAAGTTTGAAGCCTCACACACTTCATATTGAAATCCAACAGGATAAAATAGTGGAATCGTACTGCGCATGTAAAGCAGGGTGAGTACTTTTTACTTGGAAAGATCACGAGTAATATCATTATAGTCTTTAGAAGTTCAATAGTTGCTACAATTCGCTGTCAAAAATTCACCGTCTGTGACACCAGGCAGGGCTACTTCACGTCAGAAGCGAACACCCAGCCAATCGCAGTTACGCTTTCTTAGTATGTGACGTCACGTGACTAAGAAAGCATCACTGGATTGGCTGGGTGTTCAGTTCTGACCTGAAGTAACCCTGCCTGCTGGGACAGACAGTTGAATTTCAGACAGCGAATCGTCACCAGTTGAATTGTTAAAGGGGAAATCCACTGGATTTGCATGAACAGTGTATCCAATAGGTCACGTAATATGTTCTCTATTTTGACAATGTGATGTTAAATCCTCTCTCATTTAATAGCGTTTTGAGAACATTTTTATCGACAATTTGGAATTTTCAGGGGTGCTGCCATTTTCGCGAGTCACATGACCTCCATGCGCGGATGTGACGTGTGCCGTGCCGCAACAAAGGCTCGATTACATGTGACGCCGAAGGCAGTTCGCGAGCTCCGGCGGCGGCCTTTAGCCTAGCTTTGGTGTCTGGGGCTAACGGCCTCCGCCGCCGGAGCTCGCTTGTCGGACTCCGCATCATTCCCGTCCGAAGAACCATCCGCGGCTGCCGGCCCGGAGCTCCCGGGGGCCTTTGTCCACTTATGTCACTTATGCACTTATGTCCGACGTAGGCCTCCGAGTAGTCAGAACCATCCGAATATGCAACATTAACGACAGCCACAAGTTCAAATCTGTATGAAAGTATTCCTCCGTCTTCCCGATCAACCGATATTGCTATTTCTTCATCGGATAAGGATGAATACGAGAAATCGGCGTTGGGCATAAATTGTGTCCCGTGTAATCGAGTGTTTGGAACGGCACAGTACACGTCACAATCGCCCATGCACATCATGTGACTTGCGAAAATAGCAGCGCCCCTGAAAATTCGTAATTGTCGATAAAAATCTTCTCAAAACACGATTAAATGAGAGAGGATTTAACATCACACTGTCAAAATAGAGTACATATTATGTGACGTTTGGATACATTGTTCACGCAAAGCACTGGATTTCCCCTTTAACATTGAAAAGTTACACTGAAATACAACTATTGAAAATGCGGCCCCTTTCCATTTCAAATTCAAATCCCGTTTTCTGCGGCATTTTTAATTCAAATCCTATTTCACGTTACATTTCAAATTCAAATCCTGGTGGCACTAATCTACTTCCGTATAAGAGCTGTGTACTAGTATTACCTTGGCCCCGACAAAGTCGATACGTATAACGTGAAAAACTAGAATGGAAACACAGTATTCGTCGAACACCTTGCACGGACCCGTGATGAGTATAATTTCCACTTTGCCACCACAGGTAACACACACACGCACACGCACAAAAAAACCACAAGTGATGAAGGACTGCACTGCTACTCATTACACAAAGCATCGCTAATAAAGTGGCTGACCTTCGAGAGCCTCATTGTTCATCATTATTGAGTGGCTACTGTCAACAGCGGTGCCACAGGTTGCATTTATCTGCACTCCCGATCAAAGGCATTACCATCATCGTCAGGGAGCGCGGAGGCGCTTAAAACGCGCTCCGAGCGAAGCCCCACTGAGAGCTCCCGCTCGTAAATATTTACCAATTAAAAGCGTTTAAAAAAGCAGCGCGTCGGAGCTGGTGGCTCCAGATGGCGCTGAGACATTTAATGCCGCTGTCGGAGAGAAAGAGAGAGCGAGAGATGGAGAGAACGGGGGACGTGCTGAGCTTTACATCAAAACAAACACCAGACAAAAATTAAGTAGCTCTGAGCTTTAGCTGAGATTGACAATGTAGCTTGTGGTCCCGCATTGATATGAAGGCGATAGGAAGTCCCGTCAGAGGAACTACACCAGGAAGTGGAATCCCATCATAATAAAAGCATTAACACACGGATTAACTCACATGCACGACAGGAGTTACAGAAGAACCAAATCATCAATCCATCCATCCATTTTCTTTGCCGTTTATCCTCACAAAGTTCGCGGAGAGTACTGGAGCCTATCCCGGCTGTCGACGGGCAGGAGGCGGGGTACACCCTGAACTGGTCGCCAGCCAATCGCAGGGCACATAGAGACAAACAGCCGCACTCACAATCACGCCTTGGGGGAATTTAGAGGGTCCAATTAATGAGTTTTTTGAGAAAACAGGAATCACAAGAGGAAGTAGGAGCCTAGCAAAATAAAAGTAGCTGTACAAACTGAGGGACACAAAGCAGTTAAAAAAGCTCTAAATCGGAGTCAAAGGCTTCTCAAGGAACAAAAATAGAAAGTAGGGACGACCATAAAAAAAAAAAAAAGACCCCAAGCTACCGCAGCTCTGAAAATGGATGAATTGGTTATTTTTTACCGATGCATCGTAAATTTCCCCTGTGGCGATCAATAAAGGATATCCGATCAGAATGGCAGGAAGGTGTTAAGTCTTACAAACCCACACGGGTAGCTCAACAGTCTACAAACATCGTAGACATCGTAGAGATGGGTCAGGTTACTAGTTGGCAACAGGACAAATGATTATAACACCTGCCTTTCATTTTTAGGAATCCATCAGCGAGGGTGAGGCAAGAAATGAGTCGCCAACGCGTTTCTGCAACGGGCGCTTCTCTTTTGCCATCTTTTGAGTCAAGCTGGGTGGATCCTTGTAATCCTGCTGAACTTTATTCCCTTCTCTTAAAAAAAAGGATGAAAGAGTGCAGGATGCTAGTTGGACGTACAATCCCAGTCACTGTGATTTGATGGACGCGTACGCGCCCGTGCACCATCGCATTCGCAAATCTGCACAGTCGAGCACGAAAAATCACGCGCGTAAAATTTGTTATGAGTAGAAACACATAAATATCAAAAGACGTCGCTTATTTTGTGTAGTCTTGACCAGTGTTACCTCTCAGTTGCGCCACTGTGTAATTGTGCACTTGTCGCACACTCTCAGCGCACATGAAAACCGATCCAGCGTAGTGAACCACACACAGTCTCTACCAACGAGCTGCTGTTCAGCTTACTTCTACAGTTCTTCCTAGTTTACCTGACACCGCCCCCCTCTCCTCTTAAAGGGTTACACACATAATTACAAACAGTACACACGCACCCGCAACTATATATCTGCGGGCATAACTGGTGGACCACACCTGTAACTCTATATCCGCGGGCATGACTGACCACACCCGTACAGTTTTCAAATGTGACTGACTTCGATTCCTCCCGAGTCCGAGATGAGCGCCACCCACTGATGAGAGACTGGCTTTTGTTTGCATTTTGCTAATCAACTCTAGCGAAAAAATGACTTGTGCTGATGGTGAGAAATATTTACGTGGTCGCAGATATTTAGCAGCTCACTTTGATGTCAAAAAAAAAAAAAAAAAAAAAAAAAAAGAGAGGCATATGTCCTCGGGGGATTAAGCGGAGACCAAAATAACGTTAATCAGGTGGCCGGAGGCGGCCATCCAAATAAATGTTGATCCGCGTCTGCTGGGAGCATCAATAAGAAACTGTTTACCGTGTGAGGTGCTACGCTGTCCACAAATGCTTTGATTTAAGCAATTTTATGCAATCAAGATAAGCGAGGAAAAATTGACGACTACACACTTCTACACATTTTACTTGCAAAAGTATACAACTTTCTTGTCCCAAAATATACTTTTTTTCAGAGCGCATGATTTTTAGATTGACAGTATCATATCGTCTAAAGCGTCATACACTGACGAAAATATGTATTTGAACACCCGAGAAAAGTTAAGTTAATACTTGGTACAGTAGGCTTTGTTTGAAATTACAGAGGTCAAACATTTCCTGTAGTTGTTCACCAGGTTTGCAGACACTGCAGGAAGGATTTTGGCCCACTCCTCTACATAGATCTTCTCCAGATCAGACAGGTTTCTGGGCTCCCTCCAAAGATTTTCTATTGGGTTTAGGTCTGGAGACTGGCTAGGCCACACCTGAACCTTGATATGCTTCTTAAGAAGCCACTCCTTGGTTTTCTTGACTGTGTGCTTCGGGTCATTGTCATGTTGAAAGACCGAGCCACGACCCATCTTTAATGCTCCGACGGAGGGAATAGAGGTTGTTCCCCAAAATCTCACAATACCTGGCCACAGTCATCCTCTCCTTAATACAGTGCAGTCGTCCTGTCTCATGTGCAGAAAAACACCCCCAAAGCATGATGCTACCACCCCCATGCTTCACAGAAGGGATGGTGTTCCTGGGATGGAACTCATCATTCGTCTTCCTCCAAACATGGTTAGTGGAATTATGACCAAAAAGTTCAATTTTGGCATCAAAACTTACTCCCATGACTCTAAGACAGGTCTTGACATGTGCTGGTTGAAGCAGGAGAACCTTCTGTACCATGCATGATTTCAAACCATGACGTCTTAGTGCATTATCAACAGTCACCTTGGAAACAGTGGTCCCAGCTCTTCTCAGGTCATTGACCAAGTCCTGGGCTGATTCCTCACCTTCCTAAGGATCAGTGAGACCCCACGAAGTGGTATCGTGCATGGGGCTCCACTCCGATTGAGATTGACCGTCATGTTTAGCTTCTTCCATTTTCTGATGATTGCTCCAACAGTGGACCTTTTTTTTGGCAATTTCTCCGTAGCCCTTTCCAGCCGTGTGGAGTTGTACAATTTTGTCTCTGGTGTCTTTGGACAGCTCATTGGTCTTGGCCATGTTACAAGTTTGAGTCTTCTTGATTGTATGGGGCGGACAGGTGCCTTTATGCAGCTATCGGCCTCACACAGGTGCATCTTATTCAGGATAATACATGGCGTGGAGGAGGACTTTTAAAGGCGGACTAACAGGTCTGAGGATCAGAATTCTAGCTGATAGACAGGTGTTCAAATACTTATTTGCCGCTGTATCACACAAGCAAATCGTTTAAAAAAAAATCATACAGTGTGATTTCTGGATTTTCCTTTTTAGATGATCTCTCTCAGAGTGGACATGCACTTACGATGAACATTTCAGACCCCTCCATGATTTCTAAGTGGGAGAACTTGCAATATAGCAGACCGTTCAAATACTTACTTTCTTCACTGTATGTATTGGTGTCAGTGTATGTTTGTAAGTGATGTATTCTTTCCAATGCTCACCACGCTTCCGACAGACAAATCAAAGAAAAAGTTACTTTTATGATGACGGGGGTCACGCATCCTTGCTCGGCATTGTCACGTTTTTAAGCTAAATCGGTTAGCGATGCCCCCCCTTTGACCATTGGCGGAGGCGGGCCGAGGCGGAATTCACTCATCCGTGCATTTGTTTGGAGACTGGGAACAGTTAGAGCGTTTAGCGTGCCGTCACCCCGCCGCCCTTGACTCTGTCTTGAACCGGCGCATCATTGCCGCACCGCTGCCCCCCGAGACACCGCAGTGACACGCAACATGTCCCCTGACGGGTGGGAGGTAAAGGGAATCATCATTTAGGCTTTCACTCGCCTTCCACCGCTTTTGTCTCCCGCTCCTCCCCTTTTTTTAATTTCCCCGTGCCTTGTTTTCTGTCAAATGATGATGCATAATATTCCCGGTGTCAGGTTGGGCACGGCGGATGAGGCGAGCGGCTTGACAGAAGCAGATATGTAGCCATTATTCGCACCTACGAGTGACAGGTTCATTCTTGGTGGGTTGTAAATACAAAGATGAATGAATTATGGAGGGAGATAGCAGAGGGGGCGGAAAGTGATGATTGTATCTGTGCGCCTTCCGGACTACGTTCCACAGATTTTTACTTTTTAAAACGCCCCGGTGGATTAGCATTGCGCTAATCGGCGTCAATGTAATTTTGTTGTTACTGAAACTAAAAGAGTCGCTAACAAGATACCAATTACTCATTTACATATGAATTCTCCAGTTCTTTCCTGATGTGCGCCGGTATCTCTTGATCTTATTTTCCATGGTCATGGATTTTCTGACGGCTGCTAAAAGACAGCTTTCTTCTTTGGGGCCATAATGTCTAAAATGGAGGACGGAAAATGCGAAGATACACACGCCGCAGAAACAGGGACGAGGACTATGCAGATTAGCTAGACAAAATGGTGAAGGGGTGTTGTAAAATCGAAACGTTGTAGTTAAACGAGACCGTTTTTAACCCGAGGACTCCCTGGATATAGTTGCTACTGGGAAACATGGAGGCTAGTTTATGGTCTAGGACGGTTTTGCTACAGCTGGTGCAGGGTGTCTTGAATTTTTATTACCTCCATCAGGTTATAGATCTGGAATATCGGGGTTACCTTGAGCGCAAATAATTTCCTCAATTCTACAATAGCACAAATGGCAACTGACTACAGGTAGTTATTTACTAAGTGCTTTTTGTATTCTGTTCATTATCTGGCTTTGGTATAAAACATTTGAGCATTTTATATTATATTTTATTACTGCATGCGCAAGTCTGGTGTGTCGGAGAAATATGTTAGAATAGTACAGGACATGTATGAAGGCAGCAGAACAGCGGTGACATGTGCCATGGGTGTGTCAGAAAAATTTAAGGTGGAGGTGGGACTCCATCAGGGATCTGCGCTGAGCCCCTTCCTGTTTGCGGCAGTAATGGATAGGCTGGCAGATGACATTAGGCTGGAATCCCCTTGGACCATGATGTTCGCAAATGACATTGTGATCTGCAGCGAAAGCAGGGAGCAGGCGGAGGGACAATTAGAAAGATGGAGGTATGCACTGGAAAGGAGAAGAATAAAGATTAGCCAAAGTAAAACAGAATATAGGCGCATGAATGTGAGGGGCGGAGGAGGAGGAGTGAAGCTCCAGGGAGAAGAGATAGCGAGGGTGGATGACTTCAAATACTTGGGGTCGACAATACAGAGCAATGGAGAGTGTGGTCAGGAAGTGAAGAAACGGGTCCAAGCAGGTTGGAACAGCTGGCGAAAGGTGTCTGGTGTGTTATGTGACAGAAGAGTGTCCGCTAGGATGAAGGGCAAAGTTTACAAAACAGTGGTGAGGCCGGCCATGATGTACGGATTGGAGACGGTGGCACCGAAGAGACAACAGGAAGCAGAACTGGAGGTAGCAGAAATGAAGTTGTTGAGGTTCTCGCTCGGAGTCAGCAGGTTGGGTAGGATTAGAAATGAGCTCATTAGAGGGACAGCCAAAGTTGGAGGTTTTGGAGACAAGGTTAAAGATAGCAGACTTTGATGGTTTGGACATGTTCAGAGACAAGAGAGCGTGTGAATGTTGGTAGAAGGGTGCTGAGGATGGAGATGCCAGGCAAAAGAGCGAGAGGAAGACCAAAGAAAAGGTTGATGGATTTTGTGAGGGAAGACATGAGGTGAGGACAGTAGGTGTTAGAGAAGAAGAGGCACGAGACAGGCTTCGATGGAAAAAGATGACACGCTGTCGTGACCCGTAAAGGAACGTGCCAAAAGGAAAAGAAGAAGAAGACTACAGGGGAAAATCAAGTTAACCACATAGTCAAGTTTCTGTTGCAGTGACTCATATAGTAAGCACTGTGAACTGTCTCGAAAATCAAGTGAATTATCTACGTTTTGGTTCTGTCAATCTCTCTCCATGTCGGGTGTGCTCAATTTGTTAGCTGGGTCCACCTGTTGGCGTTGAACCTCCTCCCTCGTGTTGACCAATCAGTCCAGGTGTGCCTCGTTGCCTCGTCAATCGCTATGTATTTAGCACGCCCTTTTCGTTCAGTTCTTGTCGGACCATTGTTTGTCGACGTCATGTCCGTCCACACGCTCGCCATTTACTAATTCAAGTAAATCGCATCATAATTGGAATTAATCATCTCACATGAGAGTGAATCATCAGAATTAGACGGAATTTTATCTTAATTGGACTGGATGGAATTGTCCTGCATCGTAATTTGAGTGAACTGTGTCGAAATTGGAGTGAATTGTTTCTGTCTTCGAGTGAGTCATATCGTAATTGGTCCAGATTGCATCGTAATTGGAGGGAATCATCTTATGTCGTATCATATCTCAGCAGAACTGGAGCGTATCATATCGCAATTGCAGTCAATCGCGCACGCAGCCACCAAGCTATACTGCAGTCGCTCTAAATACAAAAAAGACTTCCCAAATTCATTTTTTTTGTTTTTCACATTTGAATGACTACAGAGCCTCCGTTAACAAACTGAACATCTTTACTTCCTCCGCGAAGCTTGAATTTGAGATCAAGCAAACAAAGAAGACGCATCTCGCCCGCGTTCCCCCGCCGCGCGCAATTATTCAAAGGCAATCCTCTTACGTCGCCACATGACTCAGACGCCTTCCTGTTTGCCGCAAAACACTCGCGTCGTCTGGCGGGAAAAAGCCTGGCACGGGCGCGTCACGGATAAATTGTGTTTCTCACACTTGGCTAATTTGACATTTCGGTGATGAGGCAGCCGTTCCTCGAAAGCGGCCATTATTCACACGTTGCAATCAGTGTTTGTGATACTTCAAAAATGAATACCTGACCTTCCTGTTTAACTGCGCAAAAGGACTTTAGAATATGATGATCAGACGATCCGCTGTTTTTCTTATTAAAGGTTTCTGAGAATATCCGTCCATTTCCTGAGCTACTTATCCTCACGAGGGTCGCGGGGAGTGTTGGAGCCTATCCTAGCTGTCAACGGGCAGGAGGCGGGGTACACCCTGAACTGGTTGCCAGCCAATCGCAGGGCACATAGAGACGGACAGCAGTTCACTCACAGTCACACCTATGAGCAATTTAGAGTTTCCAATGAATGCATGTTTTTTTTGGCCGAGGTACTAGTGAAACTTTTTTGGTGACATCACAGCTGACTCGGAGTACCACTACAGGGGCTGTGCATGTTTCAAAGACCAGAAGGCAAAGACGACAGCGGCTCGCAGTGGGAAGCTACAGAGGCAGTTTTGAGAGAGAAACATCCATCCATCCATTTTCTTTGCCGCTTATCCTCACGAGGGTCGTGGGGAGGGCTGGAGCCTATCCTCGCTGTCAACAGGCACGAGGCGGGATACACCCTGAACTGGTTGCCAGCCAATCGCAGGGCACATAGAGACAAACGACCAATCGCACTCACAATCACACCTAGGGGCAATTTAGAGTGTCCAATTAATGTTGCATCTTTTTGGGGATGTGGGAGGAAACTTGAGTGCCCGGAAAAAACCCACGCAGGCAAGGGGAGAACATGCAAACCCCACACAGGCGGGGCGGGATTGAACCCCAGACCTCAGAACTGTGAGGCCAACTCTTTACCGGCTGATCCACCTTTCCCGCCAGAGACGAACGAGATTTTTAAAAATAAGAAATAATGTCGACTATCGCAATGTCAACGGTCTCAATCGCTAGTCAACTAATCTTGAAACCTGGAAAGAGTTCAAATTTGTGTTCACCTTTTGAAACTGGGAAAGGTTGAGAGCACCAAATTTCCACTCCGTAGGGAACATTTGAGTCGAAGAACTTAACGAGAAGTCGGACATTTTGGTTTGAAGCACTCATTTTGGGTGGGGTGGGAGGTGGGGCGTAATTCAAGAGATCGGAAACACTTTGGCGAAATCCCGACCAGGTAGTTGGCCAAAGTAAACAAACCCCTTCGAAAAATGGATGATGCTTAATTGCAAAGGATTTTGCATAGGCCATCCAATCAATGTGCGTGGAGCAGTTTGATCATATTTGAAACCTTCATCATCAAAAAAAACACGGTGGAAAAAAAATGAACTCTCATCGCCAGCTTCATTGATTGATATTAAATTTGATGGGTGCGTATTGTAGCAGAAAACTAAAATGTTTCATGGACCCGTGATGCAAACTAAACTCATTTTGGTTTGAAGTAGCCATTTTGTGTTTCCACGGCTACACAATGTTTCGCAACGACTTGGGAATTTGCCAATGTGAAGCTGAACCTCCTCCCTTGTGTTGACCAATCAGCTCCCTCCAACCTCTCTCATCTTTTCCAGGTGTTCCTCGTTGTCTCGTCAATCTCTGTCCATGTCAGGTGTGCTCAATTTGTTAGCTGCGTCCACCTGTTGGCATTAAACCTCCTCCCTCGCGTTGACAATCAGCTCCCCCCAACCTCTCGTCTTGTCCAGGTGTTCCTCGTTGTCTCGTCAATCTCTGTCCATGTCTGGTGCACTCAATTTGTTCGCTGTGTCCACCTGTTGGCGGTGAACCGCCTCCCTTGTGTTGACCAATCAGCTCCCTCCAACCTCTCTCGTCTTGTCCAGGTGTTCCTCGTTCTCTCGTCACTATCTGTCCATGTCTGATGCGCTCATTTTGTTAGCTGCGTCCACCTGTTGGCGTTGGATTTCCTCCCTCGTGTTGACCAATCAGCTCCCTCCGAGTTCTCACGTGTTCTTCAGGTGTTCCTCGTTGTCTCGTCAATCTCTGTCCATGTCTGGTGTGCTCAATTGACCCCTCCGTACAGGCCACTTAACCACGCATCCCGAAGTTACGTCACCCCACTGTTGCTAACCTCAGACAGACAAAATGGCGTCGCAAGAAGAAAAGTCGAGAGCGAAATTGTCCGATTTACCAGCTGATTTCTCACTCGCATTCTTACCGAATAGTGAAATATCGTTGAAGAGCAGACAGCAGGGCTTCAAGTATTTCACCGAGGGGTATTTCAATGGTATTTCCGTGGATATCGACAGAGAAACCATTGATATTTGCGCGAGATCTTTCTGGAGTCAGAGGAAGACCGAGAAGCCACATAATATAATATATTATAACCCAAAGACGAATTCGTCATTGACAGTTTCCTATTTTCGTGTTACATATCACACTTGTGTGCAGAATCTGTATAATGTGTATCTGTATAGCCGTTTCTGAACCGCCGTATGAAGGAAAAGAAGGCGAGGCTTGATTTACGAGTTGTTTCTCTCGTTTTCTTTGTGTAACGTCACGCGCTCCCCTCAATAATTATTCTTGAATTAGTGCCGAACCTACGTAAGTCCCGACCGAGTACAATCACTACTTTAGTGTCCTCAAACATACTTCCTTCAGTCTTGGTGTCTCGGTGCACGTCGAAGGCTTTTAGGACTCGCTAGTCCGGTTTAGCTTAGCTCGGTAGCCGCCGAACAGAGACACGTTTGTGCAGTCAGATCATCGCAAAATATCGCTCAACACAGATCAAGTGTGTCAATCGTTCACACGCAGCAGTGTTATGCTAGCGAAGAACTTTGAATTCATTTATACGAGACATGTATTGAAAATCAAATATAGGGCTTACCTTCGTGAAAACATATCTGTTCCGGTTGATTTTAGATGGATTCAGTTGATCATACGGTCTTCCACAAAGTTTGATCCATCGAAGACATTTTTCGTACTCGGTCTTCGGTTTTGGAAAGGGTACAAATTGAACTCCACCAACTAGCCTATCAGGATACCTGTCGTCACTATTACAAAGGCCGTGACTACACCTCTTAACCATATCTATTGTTAAGGATCCCTAAGACGTGATAAAACGCAAACAAAAGCTCTACTCAACCATGCGACTTTGTCAGAGGTTATGGTGGACAACAACAAGGGGCGTGGTTTAGGCACATCTCTGGCCTCTGATTGGTCAGCGACGTGGCTTACGCAATTTCTACGGAGGGGTTAGCTACGTCCACCCGTTGGCGTTGAACCTCCTCCCTTGTGTTGACCAATCAGCTCCCTCCAAGTTCTCACGTGTTCTCCAGGTGTTCCTCGTTATCTCGTCAATCTCTGTCCATGTCTGGTGCTTTCATTTTGTTAGCTACGTCCAACCTGCCACCTGTTGGCGTCCGTCCACTCAATGCGCGTGGAGCAGTTTGACATTTGAAGCCTCCATCATAAATAAAACATAGTAGAAAAAAAATTAACCCTCACCGCCAGTTTCATTGATTGATGTTAAATATCGTAGCAGAAAACTATAAGGTTTCAAGGACCCGTGATGCAAACGAAACTCATTTTGGTTTGAAGTAGCCATTTTGTGTTTCCGCGGCTACACGATGTTTAGCAACGACTTGGGAATTCGCCCAAGTGATCGCCAATCTTACGTTCTATTACGACTTTTTTTTCCCCGACAACCTTCCGAAAGAGGGCAGAACAAGGCACTGAAATTTGATCAAAAGGATTCTAGTGCCATACACGAAGTAGCTAACGTCACAGGTTTCCGGTTTTGTTGCTTTAACGCAAAGGGAAATACGTCCAAACATAAAAGTTCAGATGATCCATGCATTATATAAAAGTTTTTGTCAACTCGTTACAAACGCCAAAGTGCTTTTTTGTCTTTTTAGTGTTGGGGGGGGGGTCAAGCAGGACAGCGTTTTAGATGTTTGCATTCACTATGATGTATTTTTCCCAGAGAAAAATCCTGCAGCGCGTGGAAAGGTTTGAAGGCAGAAACGGTGGCAGGATGACAGGCAACTGTTGGGAGCTCTTCCCCCCCCCCCCCCCAGCCATCACGTTGTCAAGCCACATCGATCTGAGTGTGTGTATGAGGGGAGAACAGCCTTTTTTTTTTTTTTTTTTATATATATAATGCTGAATGAAAGGCTATTTGACTGCTGCTTTATTCCGCACGCCGGCTGGCATTTGAAATTAATAGACGCCTCTAATAACTATGCAGATTGACACAGTGAGCTCGCACAATAGCGACGCCATTTCCCGCTCTCAATTTCATCTCTTTGATGGTGACGGCCGCTGCGATTCGCTGGCCTTTGCGAGAGGACCGCT
The DNA here is from genome assembly GCF_019802595.1 of Syngnathoides biaculeatus. Classification (NCBI taxonomy): domain Eukaryota; kingdom Metazoa; phylum Chordata; class Actinopteri; order Syngnathiformes; family Syngnathidae; genus Syngnathoides; species Syngnathoides biaculeatus. The sequence continues at coordinate 7,124,489 of NC_084652.1, read as the reverse complement.
GCCAATAAATAAATAAATAGATAGATAAATAAATAAACGTTATATGTGCACTCACGTGTGTGACATGCGATGATGGCAAAACAACAGATTTCAAGGTGAAGTATTTTTCACACACACACGCTCACACAAAAAAAAAAAAAAAAAAAAAACATGTGAAAACGGGACTCGCCTCCTCCCTAGTCGTGACAGCGGTGAACTTGTCACCTCCGTCTGCGTTCGGCGCCGCTTTGGCGCTACTTAGCGTTTTGAGTCTCTGGGGACGCGACAGCTGTTCGCCGACAACCCCAAAAGCGACGTCGCGTGAGAGAGAAACGGGGCGACTTAAATTGACGGCGATACAGAATTGTTTTCACCCACGGTAATACGGTGTCATGTATTGGATGTTATCAGTGGTAATATTGCTTCAAGTACTGCACACAACTCGGAAATGTTACGTTAGAATCGTGAAGGATCCATGTTAGTCCAATTAGCATCGGATAAAACCATGACACTGGTTTGATCAGCAGTCGCTATGGCAACAATAAATTTGTCATTTTCAAATAAAAATAATTTGAAAAAAAGGCATGACAGTAATAACACATTTACTACACTGCCATTTGTTTTATAACAGTTTAATAAGGGGACAGTTTCTTGAATAGATAATCCTAAAAAATGTTTTTGAAATGCAAAAAATTTAAAGTCATGCAACTAATTTGTTGCTTAAAAACGGTGGCGCAGCTGGTAAAGCATTGGCCTCACAGTTATGAGGACCCGGGTTCGATCCCGGCCCCGCCTGTGTGGAGTTTGCATGTTCTCCCCGTGCCTGCGTGGGTTTTTCTCCGGGCACTCCGGTTTCTTCCCACATCCCAAAAATTAATTGGACACTCTAAATTGCCCGTAGGTGTGATTGTGAGTGCGGCTGTTTGTCTCTATGTGCCCTGCGACTGGCTGTACCCTCCCTCTTGCCTGTTGATAGCTGGGATAGGCTCCAGCACTCCCCGTGACCCTTGTGAGGATAAGCGGCAAAAGAAAATGGATGGTATTTACTTATGGTGAATGTATTTCCCCCAGTGAAATGAATTAAAATGCCATTAATCCATTTGAGTCCCCTAAAAAATGTAATCACGATTGTACAAAACAATAAGTGAATAATGAAATAAATTCCTGATAGGAAAATAACATTACTGCACTTAAAAGTTGTATTTGTGTGTCGTGTCTGTGCATTAAAGACTGAAAGCCAATCAGTGACTGCGGCTATCCTTCCCCACACATTGAGTACCGTAACCTCAATTGCGCCAATTGTTTTCACCGCACTGGAGCGGCAGCGTATCTGAATTGCTTGTCATTAAAATTTCAGATTGCATCCTAAAAAAAGCAAAACAAAATAGACCAAGTGATGGCTGGCTACTAGAAGAAAAAAAAATGGAAGATGGGGCACTCAAAAAAAAAAAAAAAAAATCAAAGTATGACTGCATATTTTGCATACACTATGTTGCTGTAAGAAGGCTGTCTGAGAGGGCAGCCATGTCTGGTGCAAGTAACTTTATACCCCGCATAGTGCTGGGTCAATGGCCGGTTCAAATTTGGTTTCCATGGTGACGACAGCCCAGAGTGTGCACCAAAAGCAAGGAGCTTTTGACATTAAAAGTGTCAACTCATTGAGGCATCAATCAAAAATACTGATTTGGCTTTGACGTTTCCCGACAATGTGGAAGTTGTTGCTTGAAAGTGGCTGTGGATCATCACCCGGCCGAGCTCCTGGTCATCGGTGGGGGGGGGGGGGGGAATAGCATAGTGCAGGGGTCTCAAACTCAATTTGCTTTGGGGCCGCTAGAGGCAGAGTCTGGTTGAGGTTGGGCCGTAGCCTCACCGCACATGGACTTGTGCAAAATTTCAGTTAGATTTTTTATTTTTTTTTTAAATCCTAAATCTTCTCAACTGTCTTTTGTAATTTTTTTTAACACAAAATAGCTGATGAAGGACAGATGTGTAAAACCCACTTGAAAAAAAACGACAAGGCTGCTGCAACTTGCTCTGTATTGTTGACCCCAAGTATTTGAAGTTCTCCACCCTCGCCATCTCTTCTCCCTGTAGCTTCACTCCTCCTCCTCCTCCCTTCACATTCGTTTTGTTTTACTTCGGCTAATCTTCATTCGTCTCCTTTCCAGTGCGTCCCTCCATCTATCTAATTGTTCCTCCGACTGTTCCCTGCAGATCACAATATCATCTCCGACCATCATAGTCCAAGGGGATTCCAGTCTAACCTCATCTGTCAGCCTATCCATTACTGTCACAAACAGGAAGGGGCTCAGCGCGGATCCCTGATGCACTCCCACCTCCACCTTAAATTCTTCTAAAACACCAGCGGCACATCTCACCGCTGTTCTGCTGGCCTCATACATGTCCTGTACTATTCTAACATATTTCTCTGCCACACCGGACTTGCGCATGCAGTACCACAGTTCCTCTCCTGGTACTCTGTCATAGGCTTTCTCTAGATCCACTAAGACACAGTGTTGCTCGTTCTGACCTTCTCTGTACTTTTTAATTAGCATCCTCAAGGCAAATAATGCATCTGTGGTACTCTTCCAAGGCATGAAACCATACTGTTCCTCGCAGATCCTTACTTCTGTCCTGAGTCTAGCCTCCACTACTCTTTCCCATAACTTCATCGTGTGGCTCATCATCATTATTCCTCTGTCACGACCTATCGGTACGGAGGAGGACCCAAATCCAGGACTCCGGAGACGCAGAGGCAGTTTAGGAAAAGTGTTTATTCGTTCCAGAGTCGGGGATCAGGCAGACAATCAAGTGGAGCAGCGGTAGTTAAGACGTCGGGCGTAGAGAGCAGGTCCGCAGGCAAACAAGGGTCGGTACACGGGAGATCGATCGGATATAGCAGGAGTATCAAAGACGTCAAGCTTACGGGGTCGGTCGGAGGACAGGCGGAGGTCGGTACACCAGGGTTCACGATCAAGAATACGGGAGTGCAGGAACGGGGCATGAGTGGCGCCGATCTGGCGAAGACCAGTCGTCCCCTGGGTCCAATAAATAGCGAGGTGACTCAGCGAGGATGAGACGCAGGTGTGTTGGGACCCGCCCAGCCAGGGCTAGACCGGCAGGACCATGACAGTTTCCACACTTCTGAACAATGCCTTTGTTCTTAAAAAAAATGGGAACTAGTACACTTTTCCTTCATTCTTCTGAAATCTTCTCTCCCGCAAGTATTCTATTGAATAAGTTGGTCAAAAACTCCACAGCCACCTCTCCAAATTTCTTCCATAAGAGGCAAATTAACTCACATTTTCCTCTCTGCTATTTTTTAAAGCTGTTGGCATGTTTGGTTGGAAAGAGTTCTATCCATTTTGAAAAAGCATCTATAATGACCAAACACTTTTTTTTTTCTTTTGCGTCCTCGTTACACGGAATTTAACTGTGACCTATACAGACGAGTCCGCCCTCGTTACGCGGAATTTAACTGTACTTCCCACACGTTACTGTCACGACCCATCGGTACGGAGGGAGGTCCCAAATGCAGGACTCCGGAGACGCAAAGGTAGTTCGGGAAAAGTGTTTATTCGTTCCAAGGTCGGGGATCAGGCTGAGGTCGGTACACCAGGGTTGACGATCAAGAGTACGGGAGAGCAGGGATGGGGCATGAGTTGCGACGATCTGGCCAAGACCAGTCGTCCCCTGGGTCCTATAAATACACAGGTTACTCAACGAGGATGAGGCGCAGGCGTGTGCCTCCTAATCAGCGCTGGTGCGCTGGGACCCGCCCAGCCAGGGCTGGACCGGCAGGAAGATGAGAGTTACTTTCGTGTAGACTGCGACACACCTTCGCGCCGATTTCCCGTCGACAATCACTCCTTTTATACCTCGTAAGAAAATTGTTCTCACCAAGACGTCTTCTTGTCTGTTGGATTTCCGTCGACCCTCAGATCCCAGTTAGAGAGTTCGAGGACCAGTCCCTTAACGGGGTCTGTGTTGCCGTGGCCGCGGTTTTCCTGGAAATCGACTTTGAAGCTGGGATCCTCAGGTATCTTGGAGCCCGGCTCGAAGACCGAGAAAATGTTCGAAAAAATAAAAAAATAAACGAAAAAGAAGTCGTCTTTCAGTGCGAGACCGGCCAGTTACGGTCTCCGAACACGTTCTCAACCAGCCTCTCACGTACTCTTTTTTTTTTTTTTTTTTTTATTAGAAAACACACGAGGTCAAAAAGGATGGGTGACCTGATGAAATGAACAACGGTACAGTTTTTGGTGATGATGTGGCACATTCTTTGGTTATGATGGCGTTGTCCTTGGAAGGTACTCTTGCGTCTGTGAGTAGGAGCTCGTCCTGCCAACAAAACTCTTCGACGCAAGGGTGATACTTTGGCTTTGTTGCAAGTCCATAATGAATATATTAACGATAACTCTAACAACTAACATTAAACTTTGATATTAAGGTGGGGGGCCGGCAGTTTGAGACCCCCGGTGTATAGCATTATTATTTTGTAAATTAGCGCACAAATACAAGCGCGCTCCTTATGTCCGGGCTCGGTCCGTATACTCCAACAATAGTTGCATGAGGGAATCACTGAATTGAAAACGCTTGGATGGATGTGCCCTATAAATATTAGATATTCAGTCTTTTGCTATAAACTTCGGCGCGGACAAGTTAGCCACTTAGCATGCGGGAGTTTATCGAGCGCATCACAACCAGATCTGGAGAAGAGAATTAAAGAGGCGCTCGTTAGAGCAACTTTGAAGCATCTTATTAAATCCCGACATCAGAGACTCTAATCCTGCGCGCACACACACACACACACACACACACACATACATGCCGTGTTACTCAAATACATAAAAAAAAAAAAAAAGTTTGTTCATGCACACAACTTAGTGCCGCTCTGATCGCGATAAGCGGTGTTAAATGCGGCCCGCTGGGACCGTGCCACTCGGGACAGATGATGAGGCCAGGTGTTAATTAACGCGTAGCGCCGGTTCCCCCTTTTTTGTCTGCAGTCGCAGACCTCGATTCGGATTCACGGGGGCAGCGGCTTATTTGACTTCAAAGGCGCAGACTTGGAAGCGGTGGCGTCCTCAAAGAGACTGCCTCGGCGAGGGCTATGTTTGCGTTTAAAAAAAAAAAAAAAAGAAAAACGGGGGGGGGGGGTGGCTTAGCGCTTGATGTACGGCAAATGGAAAACATGAATATGCCGCAAGACATCTGCATGTTTTTTGGTTGTTGGTTTTTTTTTTTTTTTTTTGATCAAATGTCGGCGCCGATAGCGGGTTACGGACGTCACCTCTGCTCCCGCCACTTGATGCTTGTGTTTACAAAAGTGAGGCCAAAAACTTTATTCGACGTTAAGTTGGCTTTGCGCTGGCGCAACTTTATTTTGAAGATACTTTCTTTGATGTATAGGGTGGACAACATCAAAGCTGGCATCTTTTATGTAATTTTGAAATCCGATACACAAGCTGCAAGCGCAGCATACCCCAAAAAAAAAAATGTTGTATGTTATTATTATTATTATTACTGGACCTATTTGGTTTCCACTCTAAATTGCCCCGAGGTGTGATTGTGAGTGGGACTGTTGTCTGTCTCTATGTGCCCTGCGATTGGCCGGCAACTAGTTCAGGGTGTACCCCGCCTCCTGCCTGTTGACAGCTGGGATAGGCTCTAGCACTCCCTGCGACCCTCGTGAGGATGAGCGGTGAAGAAAATGTATGGATGGATATATACACACACATTGTACTTCATATCTGTGTTCCATATACTCTAACTTCTGGTACTTGCGACCTCCTATTCTAGCCCAGAGCAATTTAGATTATATTCCACAATCTTATTACATTCATAGACATCGGATGTACTCTAGAAGTATCCACGCTTGTATGCGATCCTGAAACCTGCCATATGACATAATGGTCACTCACATCTCCACTTAAGCTGCAAGGCTCCCAATATCTTGACACCAATTCCCGCCGGATGGTTTATACAGCACCTAAAAGGATCAGCGGGGCCGGCCGGGATCTTGCCACACGCCCGTCCTCTAAAATCCTGATCCGTGTGGATGTCATCCATTTTGGAATCATCCCGACTTACGAAGGCGCATTTTTGGAGTGCGACGGGGTAAATGTCGCTCGCCTTTGCGACTGATTGGGAGTTTATTGAGGACGCCGACGGCCACCTTGCGATTTCATCAAGTGCCGCGTTATCCGCTCGTCATTTCTGTCTGGGGATCGATTCCCGCGACGAGAGGTATGAGAGCGAGCGAGAGGAACGCCATTTGTCAAAGTCCTCGCGGTGCGCGCGACTGGCAGCGGAAGTGTGGCGGAGGTGCGGGTGCAGGTGTCATGCGGCAGGTCGGAAGGTGTTAGGCCGAGTGGGACGACGGCCTGATTAATCCAGCAACACCTTTGCTTTCACGTCCAATGGGAGATTTTTTTTTTTTTTTTTTTTGCCGCCCCTCACAGTCCCGAAAGTTCTGGAAAATTTTTTTGCCTCAATATAAAGACTCTCCTGTCGTTTTGACAGCGCGCTGGCTGGAGCTCGAAGGCTGCCGTTTCCGATGACAGGCAAAACCCAAAAACACTTAACCCTCACAAAATCTCAAAATATAATAATTAATCATTAAAAGTCAAGTGTCATCCCTATAAACATTCTAGAATAGATATTAGAATGAAAAATACATATACAGTAGTATTATTCATTTCAATGTCTATACGGAAAAGTATGTTTCGGGCCATATTTAGATTATATGCGGATCACAGCCAAACCACCTCCCCGCCAGATCCACCCCCGCGCGGCGGTGATAAACGCCGCCCGCGAGCGACAGCGACGCCGCGGCCAAACCGTCTCCCTGTCCGATCCACTTTCGTGGCAGAGATCAGCCAACGCGGTCCGGCGGCCGGCTCGGCCTTGTCGACAAGACCGGGAAGGCTGTGCCGGCTGGCTCGGCTCAACAAGGCCTGCGGAGGCCGTCCTTCGGCGGCTGCTGCACGGAAGCCTTTCGATCCGCACATCGACACATTTAGCACCCCTGACTTACAAATGACGCCACCCCCCAACTATTTTTTTTTTAGTAGCTGTATACACACACCTACCTGTCATTTGGAACCCACAAAGCTCTCATCCTTTGCACCCGTGCAATCCATTTTTCACGACGAACCTGGTCTCTTGGAAACTTATGAAGGGTAAATCCATCCTCCCGAGTGTTCGAGCAATGTCCAGCAATGCAACGAGCCGGCATTTTAGCTAACACGAAGGAACAGCGAGCTACCTTCCCGCAGGTAAAACTAATACAAAACAAACAAGTCCGCTTGGCGGCGCTACTACCCCGTACCTCACTTCCTGCTTCTTCTCGAAAACAAATCCCTCGAGAGGATTTTCATGGCGGGAGTTACAAAAATCCATATACGTCAAAATCATCTTTCGTGGTGAAAAAACGGATGGGTCCATACCGGCTGCACGTTTTTCATTGATAACATACTAAAAATCATGCATTTCATGACAGTGACACTTTAAGGCTTATTTTTTTCCAATAATTCAGAATGACCTTACGAGGACTTACAAATCCAATTCAAAAAGGTTTCCCACCACTGATGTGCTTCCCAACAACACCGGAATTTGAAACGGTTTTCCCATAAGAAAGAATGAAAAGGAATCTGGTCCAGAACCAAAACTGGAATCATCATTTTTTTAGTTATACACACATAAAAACAAGGACAAGTACCACAAATGGGAAAACACAATACGTTTGACATGACTCCAGACTATCTTTTGACTTTTTAACTGCCTGCTCTTTGTCTTTTGATGACATAGGTTCACCCTAACCCTATGAGAAAGGTAAAAAAAAAAAAACAAAAACTCATTACAGAGCTCCAAACAAAATAATACGTATTGAGTGCTGTAGATTAATTTCGCTGAGGAATGGCATGATGTTTTTTTGGGGGTTTTTTTCGCCCCTGAATGGAGTGGCAATCAATCAACTCCAGCCCTTAATAATTTGCTAAATGTTTCTCTGTGAACTGAAAATTGGAAGATACATTTTAAACTAAAAATCACGCTAAAATGATTACTTTAATCCCCCTGCCATGTTGCCCGTCAAACTGACTTATATCAGGGAAAATTGACTTGTCGATGCGAATTTAGCACTAAGATAAACTCATCAAAAAAAAGATATGTGCAGTGAATCTATGATGTACGCTCGATTTACCTCTTGATTTGGGGGGAAAATGAAGTATTCCATCATATCTTTTGTCTGTTGATGTATATTTATTAATTATATTCATCAAATATGATTCATGTGACAATGGCGCAGATCTTTTACAGCTCAAAGCAGCTGTAGAATCCATCCATCCATTTTCTTTTGCCGCTTATCCTCACTATGGTCCCGGGGAGTGCTGTAGCCTATCCCAGCTGTTAACGGGCAGGAGGCGGGGTACACCCTGAACTGGTCGCCAGCCAATCGCAGGGCACATCGAGACAAACAGCTGCACTCACAATCATAATCACACCTCGGGGCAATTTAGAGTGTCCAATTAGCGTTGCATGTTTTTGGGATTGTGGGAGGAAACCAGAGTTCCCGGAGGAAACCCACACAGGCACGGGGAGAAGATGCAAACTCTACACAGGCGGGGTCGGGATTGAACCCGGTTCGTCAGAACTAAATAAATATTTGGACAGAGAGAGAATCTTCAAGAGTTGGGCTCTGCATGTCACCATATTGGATTTGAAATGAAACTACAACAGAATTCCAGCCCAGACTTGAATTTTTAATTCAACGGGTTGAACAAAAAGATATAATGAAACGTAGAAATTGCAGTTATTTATAATCTAAACGCTCCTCATTTGAGGGGCTCAAAGTAATAGGACAAAAACGGAACCCGGAGTCAAACGTTACTTTTCAAAATTTCATTGACAATCCTTTTCAGGCAGTGACTGTCTGAAGTCCAGAACCAGTGAACTGGAGTTCCCTCGCCGGGCCTTTACTGAAGTTCTCATCAATTGTTGCTTGTTTCTGGGTCTGCCTTAGGTTTAGTCTTGAGCCAGTGAAAAGCCATGCTCAATTGGGTTGAAGGTTATGTGACTGACTTCGGCCATTGCCGAATATTCAACTCTTGGGTTGGTTTTGCAGTACGTTTTGGGTCCTTGTACTGTGAAGCACCGTCCTATCGACTTTGCTGCATTTGGCCGAACTTGATTCTATCCTTTGTCACATCATCAACAAATGGAAGTGACCAAGTTCCAATGGAGACCGTGCGTGACCATGCAACCACACGGTCTCGGCCTCCACCATGTTTTACCGAAGATGCAGTGTGCTTCGGATCGTGAGCTGTTCCAATTTTTTCTCCAAACTTTTCTCTTCCCATCATTCCGGTACAGGTTGATTGTCTCATCTGTCCAAAGAATGCTGTTCCAGAACTGGGCTGGCTTCTTCAGATCTTTTTTTTTTTTTTTTTTTTTTGGGGGGGGGTAAATAATTTCTGTCCTTTCTACTTTTAATGGTTTGCGCCTTGCTGTAAATCCATTGTATTTCCCGATAAACGTACTTCCTGGAGAGTGTTTTTCACTTGTGTGGATGTTGCGAAGGGCTTTTTCTTCACCATGGGAAGGATTCTGCGATCGTTCACCACTTGTCGTCTTCTGTGGACCTCTGTGCCTTTTTGAGTTTCCAAGATCACAGTGCACTCCCCCCGCCAAGAATGTATCAAACTGTTCATTTGACCACTCCTAACGTTTGTGCTCTCTTTGATGGATTTCTTCTTCTTCTTTAGCCTCAGGATGATCTGTTTCGCCTCCATTGACCGGATGTGTTTAAAGCAACAGCTTCCAAACCAGAGCGCTAAACCTGGAACCCTAACCCTAACCTCGACTCCAGACCTTTTAACTGCTTAATTAATGACAGGTTAAAGGATGAAGAGCCCATGGAGGGCCCCCCCCCCCCCCACACACACACACACACACACACCACACACACACACACATTTTTTTGTTGTTGCCTGCTGAGTCAATTGTCCAATTAATTCTGGTCCTTTGAAAAATAAGTTGTTATGCATAAAATTGCTGTAATTCCTAAACCCTTGCCCCAATTTAAATGTGGATGCTCTCAAATTACATCTGAGAGTCAGTACTTTAAACACATATTTATTTTATAATTGCATCCCAAATATGTTTTCATAAACAGCTAAAATAAAACGTGCCACTGTCCAAATATTTTAGGCCCAACCGTATTCTCCGGTACACACTGTAACCATCATCATCATCATCCTCATGAAGAGATACAATATATATGAAAGCAGCTGCTGGGCATTAATAATATCTGATAATATGTACCGGTACATGTATGAATAACAAAAAAAGAACAGGTTTCCTGAGGCGCACCGCTTTTCTTCACCTGCCTTATTAGGACTATTGTAATATGAGTGTAAATTTGCTTTTATCATTCCCATTCGCGCTGCGCAGTTCGTTTATTTTAAGCACACAAAGCCTTTCATTACCATAATTACTTTTCATTTCATATTTGATTTTTTTTTTAAACTGATTGGCCAGCAGCCAATTAGATCAGCTCACTAATTCCACACCCACTGACATTTTGCACAATCCCGTCCCCTCGCTAACGATCGCACCGTCATCGCAAAGACCTTCATTGTTGTAAATCATGAGAGTGCGGCTAGTCGATGCTAATAGCGTCTCATACAACGTAGACTTTTGAACTGCGAATATTTTAATCTCAATGGCATTAGATCGGATGGAAATACATTTGGATGATGATCGCAATGACGATGATGAGATTTGCTATGTATCTTGGTTCTTGCAGGTTACAGTTCAGTTTACATTTTAACAACTGATTATTATTGAATAAGTAATATACCCTAATCCCCAGCCTACATAAGGCACTTGGATATAAGCCTCGGTACACAGAAAGAGTTAACGCTAGGTAGCTTATAACCAGCTGCGCTAACGCTAGCTCCGCGTGTGAAAAAAAAGTCACGACTTGTAGGCCGGAAATTATGGTAATAGCTTCAATCTTTTCTCGTTAGGTTATAAATTCATGTTCAGTAACTGAAGAACACTCACGACACCATAACTGCAGGTGTAGCTCCCCCTCAGCTCAATCAACAAGCAAAATGATCACTTCATTTGTCTCCTTTATCGTCATCTTATTTTCTCCATTTTCTTCTTTTTCATTGTCTTCTTCAATATCGTCTTCCTCATGGTCTCCATCACAACCTTCATCTTCCTTGAGGCCTTTGACTTCAAATTTTTTGTCCATTTTTTCATGGCTGCCCTTTGACTTCTTCATCTTACTCAACCTCTTCATCGTTACGTAATATTTTCTTCATGCTGTCTTCTTCATGTCACCGTCTTGGTTTTTGTCTTTGTGGTCTCTATTTGCCCTGCGAGTGACCGGCAAGTTAGCTGGGATTGCCTCCAGCACTCCCGTGACCCTTGTGAGGATAAGCGGCTAAGATATTGGACGGATGGATGTTTTTCTTTCTTATTTCATTATTTTCTCATCAACTTCTTCATCCCGCACACTAAACACAGTAATAACGATAATTAAATGATAAAATGCTATTATTAAGCAGCCGGCACGGTGGATCAGCTTATAAAGCGTTGGTCTCACAGTTCAGAGGACCAGGGTTCGATCCCGGCCCCGCCTGTGCGGAGTTTGCACGTTCTCCCAGTGTCTGCGTGGGTTTTCTACGGGCACTCCGGTTTCCTCCCACATCCCAAAAAACATGCAACGCTTGTTGGACACTCTAAATTGCCCGTAGGTGTGATTGTGAGTGCGATTGGTCATTTGTCTTAATGTGCCCTGTGATTGGCTGGCAAACAAGTCCAGGGTGTACCCTGCCTCCTGCACGTTGAGAGCTGGGATAGGCTCCAGCACTCCCCGCGATCCTTGTGAGGATAAGCGGCAAAGAAAATGGATGGGTATTATTAGGCAGCTGATTTTTTTTTTGTTGTTGTATTTTGTGTGGAACCCTTTATACCATCACTCAATTAGTTTGACAGCACTATGTTTCGCGTTTCGGAAAAGAAATCCATGAAGTAATCCAATCGGATCATGCGATTGCCATAAAACGATCGATGGCAGCTATATTACCTATCAGGCCTCACAATTATCCGAGGATAAGGCGAGGTGATATTTCTCATCTCCGGTGCCGCTGCCCTGACTGCGGGTGAAGGATCAAGCTGAGGGGGCTTATTGTTTTTCAATAGGTGGCACAAAAGCCCCCCCCCCCGAGTCAACAATGACCACAGAGAATATCGATCGGCCAGAAGGCGGTGTTTTCGTTCGTTGTTAAATAAGCACCGCAGGAAATCCGATGGAAGGTTCCGACCTTCTTTTCTGCGTCAGAGCCATCAGAAACAAATCCAGCACGGGTGGGCGTTTTGTAGCCCAGAGTAAATAGTGTCACTTAGTGTTGGATGGGAAAAGTGCCTCTGCTTTATTGAGCATTATTAATGATGGAAGGGACTATTGTGAAAAGAACGAATCCCCTGCTGATACGAAGCGGAGCTTCCTCGAATAGACTGATCGCTTCCCCGAAGGCCCCGAGTCGAGGCAGGCGGTGAGAGGATGATTATGGATTGAATTTATGACCGCCTTCCCCGTTACGACTGCCGGCGCACCGATGCAGATGTGTCCCTTATTTACTTATTTGTGCCTCGCTGTTCGGCGGGGAAATTGCTCGTCGTTAGCCACCAAAGTGTCGGTCTCGGGGAGAGCAGCAAAGGACAAGCAAGAGAAAGACCATAAAAGATCCGAATCGATGGTCTTCATTCACAAAGGTTAGTTGAAACCAGCTAGCTAAAGGTTTTCAACCCACGAGGTAAAATCTGCTCATATAAAACCAGTTGTAACCCAAACAGATGGACTGATGCACAACATCGGCCAGTGGACACCTAAGTAAATCCAAGCCCCTTGTTCACAAAAAGGTTGGGCAACAAATTCTCTGGTTTTGAGTCTTATCAGAACAAGATGAGGAAAAAACACAAACTAAAACCATTAAGAGGACAAACCGATTAACTGAATGAAATGCACAACGCCAGTCACAAAGATCCAAGTCACTTATTTGTGCACAAAAAGCTCGTCAGACTGAGAGAATGGAAGGAAAATGGATGTCAAGAGTTTTTAAAAATAGAACCAGAAAATGGACTGAAATGCACGACGTACCTCAGAATTTTTTTATCAAACTTTTTTGTTCACAAACAGCTAGTCCATAACTGCTTTGGCGGATAGGAGGTAACAGGAAGTACACATAAATAGCACAAAGCACAAATATATGGATTCAAATGCATGTCTTTTCCTCAAAAAAGGTTGGTTCGTATTTACTGTGACTGAAGTTAAAAACTGCACAAACAGATGGAATAAATTACACCGCACACTGAAAACACAAATCAAAGCATTTCGCTCACAAAACGTCGGACAGTAATGGCTCCGGGTGAGAATCCAATCAAGCTGGTGATTTGAACAAAAACAGAGGAGAAACCTGTCCCCCAGTCCCCCACCCAAAAAGGAAAAAGCATCACAATCAAATGTAATCAAATGCATGACACGTGTCGCAGGAGATTTAAATCAAGCTCTGTTGTTTACAAAAGGTTGAACAATACCGGCTACGGCTAAGAGTCCCATCAAGGGAACGCTGACACCAGAAACAAAACCTCCCGAAATGGAAAAAAAAAAAAAAAGCAGTAACAAAAGCAAAATGATTATTCATCAGAGTTCTCCTTTATCGTTACGACATCCTCCATAACAGGTTCTCTGTTTTCTGCCTCTGCGCCGGTGCGTTGGCGTCTCGAGGAGAGAACACTTTAAGCGGCTTCCTTGGAAACCCGGCAGGCGGAAAAAAGGTCTCCTTTTACATTCATCCCGCTCCCGTCTCGGCGGCGTCACCCTTATTAGCCTTCTAATTGGATTACGCCACACGCCTTTGAGTCAGCTCGCCCCGCAATCTCGCTGCTTGCATCGCTTTGTTATTGACTCCCGCTGAAGAGCAAGTGGCTGATAGCGTGGGGTGGCTACAAAAGGAAATAAAAATGAAGTGATCTATATCGGGGGGCAGTGAGTGGGGTCACATACTGAACCTCCTTTGAGGAAGACATAGCGCATCAAATAAAATCCCTCTTCAGTGGAATGGAGGCAGACAAAAGCAGCAAGTGATTGAGATAAAAAGTGAGACGAAAAAATGTGTACAAAAGTCCAGCTCAGGCTAAAAAGTTCACAGTCTCATTTACTCCTCACACTAACTCTCGTCTCTAGCAGCTAGATCAACATAAAATTGACATTTGCTAGACTTCAGCAACTAACGCAAGACCTCACTAAGGCTCATTTGGGACTGGATAACATTAGCCGCTAATTCGAGCCGCTGACTCGCTTGCTGCTAACTGGTTAGGCGCTCGAACTTTAGCAAAATAATAGTGGAAGATTGAAACTTTACACAAGACTTCAGACAGCAAAGTCCACCGCTAAAGTTAGCTGCTACCATTAGCCACTTGATAACTAGATCAAGAAAGAAATGACATTACATAAAACTTCAGGAACTCATGTGAGAGTGGAGTTGAGTTCTCACTGATCAGAAGTCCTCGACACTCCAATTGCCGTAATTCCCGGCCTACAGAGCGCATCTGGTTATAAGCCTCACCCAGTAAAGGAAATACCATTTGGCACACAGCCGCAGCTGTGTAAAAGCCCCAAGTGCCCACATTGAACTCCACATTGAAACACGAGATATTTACAAAGACGGTACACAGAGACGCTAACAGGGCTGCTTAAAAAAAACATACTGGTAAAAATCACAGAGACACGGCAGTAACATGCTAGCGCAGGGCGAACAGGGCCTGACCGGTAAAAGTCACTCCCTAACGCTAACGCTAGCGCTGTCCTAACAGGGCCAGTTAAAAATAAACATACTGGTAAAAATCACTGAGACACGGCAGCAACAGGCTAGCACAGCGCTAACAGGGCCGGTTAAAAAATAAATAAATAAAACATACCGGTAAAATTCCCTTCCTCAGCACATATATTCCACCGGCGTCACTCTTACCTTTTCCTCTCGAGTGCCCCCCTTGCAACCGTTAGGAAAAAATACACAAATTAGCTGCATCACCGCAAAAACTGCAGAGTTGAAAGCGTGTGAAAAAAGTCGCGGCTTATAGGCCGGAAATTACGGTAGTCAGCCACCGTGCCGCGACAATTCTTATTCCACAAACACGATATTAATAAGCACACCGTGTTTAGACGAGTGCCGCCACACAGAATGGAACATTCTTGGGTTTCATTCCCCTTCAAGACATCGCCTGGACAGCTTTTCAAGGCTTTCCTGCCCTTAACGGTCATACACATTTTAAACGTTCTTTGAGCGCCACAAAAGCCTCAACTAAAATTCCTCCCAAAGTTCAAAGTCTCGGGAGACAAAAGCAGTGAGCGGTTCTCTCCAAAAAATAAAAAAGTGGAACGGCGAGTGCTTATCAGTATTCTTTCCAGTGATCCCCCGCCGCCCGTGTCAATCTCGCTTGCCGAAGAGACGGCGAGTGAGCGATAAGCGTCTGGGCGTCACTGAAATGATTGTTCTCACCTTTAGATAATTCCGACGTGTAGGGTGTCAGATGATTGCTGATTATCGAGCCGCTTGACAGTGTATGTGAATCTCATCAGCACTTAACCTCATTGTTCCGGGGGGGGTAATGCCTTCGGGTCTCTCTCGGTCTCTTTCACACAGACTTAAGCACTCGATCCTACTCATAGACAAACACATCGAGAAGCGCCACATACTTTTGCACACACATAGAATGGTGGGGGGGGGGGGGGGGGGGGGGGGTGACTGGGAGGCCCATGAAAAATACATGTGGCCTCAGTGTGTTTTCGAAGAAACAGCTCATTTGGATTCCAGTCCCATCTCGGAGGCTGAAATACCGCACAGGAATATCAATTACAGCGGCAATTTGGTCGTCGGCGGCGGAACCTTCGTACGCGAGGTTCCGCGCTGACATCTTAATGAGCCGCTCTATGTATCCGGTGCTGCGCGATTTATCAAGCTCCCGCGTGGAGCGGAACGCGATGGAAGCGCTTGAGCGAACGCTGGCGGAATGAAGACAACGCTCGGTTTTTAATAGTGAAAAGTGGGAATCCTCGAATGGATGGGTTTTTTTTTTTCCTTTTGATGTTTTTTTTCCCCAAAAATAAAACGGGATCAATAAGATTTTCACTTCACATCCATACGTTCCAACCTGTCATTTCTAAATTCTTGCTTTAAAAAAAAAATGGCTTGATGTCACACATCTGATTATCCCAATGCTGGAATCTGGGAATGCATCATGAAAATAAATAAAGGCCAAATAATAATAATTTCTGTGGTTTTGTATTAAGGTTTGGGTTAAGAGTTAAAGTATGATTTGGGTAGGGTTTGGTCTTTTACATACACAGTTTTTATTGTACAGTGGTACCTTGGTTTTCGTACAAATCAGTTTTCGAATGAAAAATTTGAGATTTTTTTGCTTTGGTTTTTGAACGAAAATCGGTATTGGAACACCCCGACCGGCTGACCCACGAGGATTTCTCGCAACGCACCTCTGGAAAAAAACTGAAAAGTCGTAAACACTCCTCTGCTCGCGGACGTTTCCCAGTACTGTAGTGATTTTTTTTCTTCAAATTGAACAACATTAACCCTCAATCACGGCTCCAAAGAAAAGCGGTGCGTAAAACTGTCGACTTCAAAAAGGGTTTGGATAGCCGAGCACGAAGCTGGTGTGCATGTTTCCGAGCTGTCGAAGAAGTATGGCGTGGCAAAAATCGACGATCAGCACCGTCCGGAAACAAAAGGATGCCCTCAAAGCAAGTGACGTTGCTAAAGGAGCAACCGTGTTGACCGAGCAGAGGCCGCAGATCTTGGAGGAAGTCGAAAAGTTGCTTCTTATTTTTGTAAACGAGCAGCAGTTAGCTGGGGATGGTGTTGGCGAGGAAGGGATTTGCGGCAAAGCTAGAAATCTGTATACAGATTTAAAAAGAGAAAGATCCCGGTCTGGTTCCTGTGGGCTTTGAATTCAAAGCAAGTCGAGGATGGTTCGAAGATTTCCGCAAAAGAAGTGAGATACACTTCGTTGTTCGCCGTGGGGAGGCTGCAAAGCTTTGCATTGCTTTTTTTCTTTTGTTCCATTAACCCCACATCTAGTTGAAAGTACATTTCTTTTTACGTTACATACTTTATGTGAAAATAAAAAACAATTTGTCTGTTTTTCCCCCCTCATTATTGTTGGTTTAAAGTTATTCTGCACTTTTGTTAATAAAAAAAAAAAAGGTTTACAAGGCTCGGGGCTGAGTCGCCACAGATATGGCAATGCACTCCCAGCCTCGCATACTCTACTAGGCTAAAGCATACATTTTAATCAAAAAATAAATATATTTCTTAAATGATTTAATTAAACTATACATGTATTTCTATAATGCAGTTTATTATCAGGAAAAGCTAAAAAAAAAAAAAAAAAATCGCTTAAAAATTTTTTTTTTTAGGCTTGGAACACATTATTTCATTCTCCATTCATTGTAATGGGAAAACATGCTTTGGTTTTCAAATGTTTTGGTTTTAAACCAGCCTTCTGGAACGGATTGTGTTCGAGAACCGAGGCACCGCTGTATTTCCAGGAGAACCCAAACATGGTTAGGGTTAAGACTAAGGGGTTGGATTACAGAGTTAGGGTTACACAAATTTATATGAAGACAGTACAGAAGAGAAATGTGGCTAGTGGTTCGGGTTGAATGAACTGAAATGAATGCACTTTTTTTTATTGTCTAAACAGGAGAACCCTTACATGTGCAACAACGAGTGCGACGCCAGCACCGAGGAGTTGGCTCATCCCCCCGAGCTGATGTTTGACTTCGAGGGCCGCAACCCCACAACCTTCTGGCAGTCCACCTCATGGAAAAAATACCCCAAGCCCCTCCAGGTCAACATCACGCTGTCCTGGAACAAGACCATCGAGCTGACCGACGACATCGTGCTCACGTTTGAGTCGGGTCGACCCGAGCAGATGGTCCTGGAGAAGTCGCTGGACTATGGCCGTACGTGGACGCCCTACCAGTTCTACGCCACCGACTGTTTGGACGGCTTCACCATGGAACCCAAGACGGTCGGCGACCTCACCCAGCGCACCCTGCTGGACATCATCTGCACTGAGGACTACTCGCGGGGCTACGTGTGGAAGAACGACAAGACGGTGCGCTTTGAGATCAAGGACCGCTTCGCCCTGTTTGCCGGGCCTCGCCTGCACAACATGGCCTCCTTGTACGGACAGCTTGATACTACCAAGAACCTGAGGGACTTCTTCACCATCACCGACCTGAGGATTAGGCTACTGAAACCGGCCACTGGAGCCACCATGGTGGATGAAAACAACCTGTCCAGATACTTCTATGCTATCTCTGACATCAAAGTGCAGGGAAGGTAAGTTTTTTTTCCATACATTTCAATGGCGTTGACGTAACCTGAATTTTTTTGGAATGTGTCGTAGTCTATCGCTAATCAATGTTAACTCACTAGTAAAGCATAATTACAGTCCAATAAGGTTCAATTGTCCCATTAGAGGTCGCCACAGTGTGTCATCTCAGATGAACTCATATTTGTTTGGCACAGTTTTTACGCCGGATGCCCTTCCTGAAACAACCTCTCTGCATTTTAGCCAGGGACAGAAGTTTACAGCACCTGGTATTCCCAGGCGGTCTTCCATCCAAGTAATAACCAGGCCCAAACCTGCTTAGCTTCTAAGAACTGATGAGATCGGGCGTTCTCAGGGTAGCATGGCCGTAAGCTTACGAACAAAAGGAAGGAAAACTCAACTCAATTCAACTTTGACCGACTCCCTCCGACCCTGTTGATTGGCGGTTAAAGAGCAACAACCTCGACCTCTCGCCAAGTTCATCGAAAAGCCTACGTGGGTGAAACCTAAGCAGAGGCTGAACTCTTATGGCCTAAAGTATTAATGTTTTGCATATCCAAAAACGAGTGCAAACTTGATCGTTGAGGAAATCAGATGTGGAAGATGTACTTGCATCTGTCAAATGTGCAAAATTGCATTCTGGGATACATATCGACAAATGGTTCCCAAAGTCAACCTGGGCCCGGACCCCCAGTGAGTCATTCAAAAAGACCCCCAACCTCAACTTTTGCTCATAATGTAGTCCTGGACACAGCTATGCCATTCTGGTATAAAGAAATACTCAATTTTAGTGGCTCACGTGCTCTTGTATTTCATTTTTGCACAATAAATTAAAACGTGATTCAACACTGGAAAGGGCAATTCGCACGTCGTGATTGGCTTCCAGACGATTTCGTTTTTTCGTCTTCACATCACGGACCCCCTGGAAAGACGTTTTTCACCCCCTGGGGGTCCGTGGACCCCACTTCGGGAACCACTAACATAGAGCATAGAGCAGGCAATATAAGAGGAGAACTTTGCCACTCGAGAATTTTTGAGATGCCACAAACAAAGATTATCGCGGTAACGTCTACCCAGCATTGCAACTTTGGAACTTCTGAACGATCCAAGTGCTGATTTGGAGTCAGTCCAAAGAAGGACTCATGAAATAACACCTACGACAGAACTGATTTCAATACTGTACTCCATTTTTTGCGTATGAGTTTTTTCAGCGGACTTTAGGCGACTGGTGCGAGCCTCTCCCATCGCACTTCTTTCGTGTAGTTTTAAACGCAACATTACACAGGATGGGCACATACTTTACATCCAATTATCACAAGTTAAATCAAACAAAACGTGGATTTTGTGTGGTTGCTGGTTTCCTCAAATTTATCAGCGCGATTAATACCAGGGCGGCAGGATGGATCATCTGGTAAAGCGTTGGCCTCACAGTTCTGAGGTCCCGGGTTCGATCCCGTTTCCTCCGGGCACTCTGGTTTCCTCCCACATTCCAAAAACATGCAACATAAAATTGGACACTCTAAATTCCCCTTAGGTGTGATTGTGAGTGTGGCTGTTTGTCTCTATGTGCCTTGCGATTGGCTGGGTGTATCCCGCCTTATGCCGGTTGACAGCTGGGATAGGCTCCAGCACTCCCCGCGACCCTCGTGAGGATAAGCGGTGATGAAAATGGATGGATGGATTTATTCTATCTATTCTCCTTAACTCAGTCATGTTTGTTTGCCTCTCCCATTCAACTAACATTTAATTTCATCACTTAAAACTTGTTTTTGTGGCTGCAACGCTTTCCTGTGTTCCATGGTGACAACATTAGAGATATAAAATCAGAGAAATTATTTTTAAATCCAGCCGTCGCCACCAAATTGTTGCTATCTGCTATTGAATTCGCAATTGAGTACCCGCTGTTTGGAATCTTAGTAAATGATTTCAATCTTGGTAAATCACACGTTCACCAACGGCACAATCTATTAGAGTAACAGGCAATTTACTGCGCAGTAGTTTGGATTCCAGTCGGGGCTTTCGCGTTTATACTTGAATTCGGCAAGGACACCGGGCTGAGATTGCCTCATGTGAGCAGTGAAAGGAATTTTTTTTTTTTTTTTTTAAACTGGGGCTGCTGTCTTTTATTTTACTGCTTTCAAATTGTCAACGAGCAAACATTTACCACCAGCATGTCGTATAGTTTGTCAAGTTTAAGTAGACGCTTTTATGCTGCATCGTGTGGCAGATTCGAGGAATAACAGTACAGCTGGGATCTATTCCTCTGTCCCTTTCAGTCGAAGATCGCCGAAGCAGGAGGTTTTTAAGCCCCTCCTGTTCAACATCTGGTGAAATGGGAAAGCTAAGATGGTCAGTGTGTAAGGCACAGACTTTTGTATCTTGATATCAGAAATTACTACGCGAGTACCATTTTGTACTATGGAGAAAATCGGACATCAATCCATCTACCGTTTCCCGGTCTACAGAGCACACCTGATTATAAGCCTCACCTAGTGCATTTGTAAAGGAAATACCATTTGGTACATACATAAGCCGCACCTGTGTAAAAGCCGCAAGTGCCCACATTGAAACACGAGATATTTACAAAGAAAGACGGTAGACAGAAAGAGTTTTCAAAGTTTCAATACCTTATCTTATCTTAACGTAGCAACAACACGGTAGGACAAACAGGGCAGGTAAAAACAAAACACCAAAAAAAACCCGCCGCGAGCACAGCACCAACAAGGCCGGAAAGAAAAAAAACATACCTTAATCACTGAGACACGGCAGTAACACAGCAGCAACACGCTAGTGCGGTGTTAACGCTAGCGCAGTGCTAATAATGCCGGTTTAAAAAAAAAAAAAAACACGGTGAAAATCACCGAGTCACGGCAGTAACACAGCAGCAAGACACTAGCTGAGCACTAACGCTAGCACAGCAGAAACGGGGCCAGTTAAAAAAAAAACAACAATAAACATGCCGGTAAAAGTCACTTCCTCGGCACATATATTCCACTGGTCTCACTCTACCTTTTCCGCTCGAGTGCCCCCTTGCGGCCGCTAGAAAAAATGCACAAATTCCCCGCATCACCGCACAAGCCGCAGGGTTGAAAGCGTGTGAAAAAAGTCGCGTCTTATAGGCCGGAAATTACTCTGTACTCTTTTTTTTTTTTAAGCTTCTTTCCCAATGTTCTGAACTTCTATTTCTGTTGAGCAGTTTCACACTCGCCTTCCATAGAAATGGAATTGCAACGCTTCTCTGGGTTGTTTTAAGACGCCATCCGTCGACAATCAACTCCACACAATGGACCTTATTCTAAATTGTGCCGCTAAACGCTTTTTTTATTTGCCTCGCTGTAACTCCAAACACCTCGCACACCCATATAAACGATTCACTTACCGTCTGTCAACTGAGCTACGATCCCCTCTCCGCTATATTTCTAGCTATAAAATATACATTTACACACCATTAGAGACGTTTAATTAGGACAGCGTAAAACGCTGCTGCTGCTGCTGCGAGTTGCGTTTCAGGGAAATGGAAACATTGTCTTCGCGATGGACGAAACGAGCCCACAAGGTGGTCATAAAACGTTGGCAGCTGCTCTCCAAATGGGAGTGGCGCTGCCCGCCCGGCGCTCGGTTTATGGGAGGATAACTAGGCTAGTAATGACCCATCAGAGTGGCCCTTGGGTGAATCGAAAGTTGGTCCCTAATTGCAATTTAGTTGGCAGACAAGAACCATTAGCACGTTGGCAAATTGGCAGGAGACTAATGTCATAATTAAGAGAGTTTGTGGCTGATTAAATGGTAATCACCGGGGACGTGTGAGCGGAACGCGGGGAGGCTGCCGAGTTTGGCAGCCTTTTCCAACTTTGAGCTCAGACCGTTCAACAAATGAGATGTACACTTTGAATTAAAAGTCATTTTATAGGACGGAGTTCCACTTGATGGTGCAATACGTGAAGTTCGAAACAAGCAAGCTACTACTTAGCTTTGGTGTCAGAAAAATCCGAGAACTGCTATGAAATGTCTGTGCCAAAGTGAGAACAGGATGCCATAGTTTTATGTAAGTAAGTTTCTTTCGGCTTGTCCCGTTCGGGATCGCCACGGCGTGCCATCTGGGATGAACGCTCATATTTGTTTGGCACAGTTTTTACGCCGGATGCCCTTCCTGATGCAACCCCTCCTGGGGAGCGGAGGCCCCAGTGAGATACGAACTCACGACCTCTTGTTTACCAAACCAATGCTCGAAACACTGATGCCTAATTTAGCCACACAGTTTTGACCTCAACTTGCTTTCTTACGAATATCCGTCCATCCATTTTCTGGGCTGCTTATCCCAACAAGGGTCGCATGAGTGCTAGAGCCTATCCCAGCAGTCATCAGGCAGGAGGCGGAGTACACCCTGAACTGGTTGCTAGCCAATCGCAGGGCACACGGAGACAGACAACAGTCGCACTCACGATCACACCCAGGGGCATGTTTTTGGGATGTGGGAAGAAACCAGAGTGCCTGGAGAAAACCCACGCAGGCAGGGAACGTGCAAACTCCACACAGGCGAGACCGGCATTTGACCCCCGAACATCAGGACTGTGAGTCCAATGCTGTTCCAGTTTCTCCACCGCGCCGCCTCTTACTAATATAACATTTTTCATGTCTTGCTTTAGCACGACAAAGTAACACCTCACATTTAGTGTCTTCATCAGTTTGAGCTACTTGTCAAAAAAGTCTTCATAAAGCCAACACGAGAACATGTTCCACTGTTAAGTACTTGATTATCAGAGGTTGTCAGCACTTGATCAGTTAAAAGAAATTTGAAGAGCTTGTCTAGTGTTGGGAGTCTTGGGCGAATGAAGATGAGCTACTTCTTTTCCTTTCGGCTTGTCCTGTTCGGGGTCGCCACGGCGTGTAATCTTTTTCCATCTCAGCCTATCCCGTGCATCTTCCTCTCTGACGCCCACTGTCCTCATGTCCTCGCTCACAATATCCATCAAGCTTTTCTTTGTTCTTCCTCTCGCTCTTCTCTTCTCCCAATATACTCACTCTCTCATCTCTGAACATGTCCAAACCATCTAAGTCTGCTCTCTCTAACCTCGTTTCCAAAACCTCCAACTTTGGCTGTCCCTCTAAAGAGCTCGTTTCTAATCCTATCCAACCTGTTCACCCCAAGCGAGAACCTCAGCATCTCCATTTCTGCTACCTCCAGTTCTTAGGCCAATGGAGATACTTGTTAAAAACCCTTTATAAAGTGTTTTGGTACAGATATTGAACTGTACATACAGGAGAACACTTGACTCCTTTTATGACCTGATCATAAAAGGACAAGGCACTCGGTTTATTAAAACAAAGAAACCTCAACTGGTTTGTTTTCACCATTCCATCATCATCCGATTACCACGTTTCCAAAACAGAAGGTCAATTCTAAACATAATTTTGTTCTTAAAGAGAGATTTCTTCTCCCATATAAGCTCCCCACAGAGACATCCAGTCCATGTTACATAGTTAGACCCTACCCAGCCACACTCCAAAACAAATTGATGAGTTGTAAGTTGCAAGGACGTCTAGAAAGCGCAGAATAGTATCTCCCACAGATATCTTATTTTCACTTTCATTAGGAAAAAAAAAAAAAAAAAAAAAAAAAAGCAGCTCGGATCGGTAGGGAAAACAAGTGGTTCATCCGATTCTACCCACTTCTCGGCTCCGGGGCATCAAATGCAATTTTCCTCATCGAAAAGCTCGCAGTGTAAATTGAAATAAAATGAACGGACTGCTTGTGTCCAGCGGTGGTTCAGAAAGTCAGAAGAGGGAGGCTGATTAGACTTCCCGGTGATGTCGGCGGCCCTCCGGCTAGGAGCGAATGTGAAAGCCTTATCACTATGTGTCAGCACCTTGCAAGAATTCCTTGTATGTGCCGATAAACTCTCCATCAGACACGGACGGCTTCCCAGAGCCAGGCAACGTATAGACGTCGACAACGGGCGCCGACGTATTGCATAAATGAGCTTTTTATTTCGGACGTTATCTACGAATACTTTCATTGAAATGAAGGTTCACGCAAGGAATACAAAATAAGTCCAGCTCTTTTTGAATGATTCAAATCTGGGTGCTGAATCAGGGCTAACAAGACCGCTGGCTGACTTCTGTTAAGTACACAAGGCATAGTAGATGTTCTGAAACACCGGGGGCGGCGAACTCACTTGAAATTGTGGAAGAGGATTTGGTTCAGTGATTTAAAGCCCTGGTACACTCATAAGGAGATTTTATCTAATACAGAGTCCAAAAACATGAAAATGAAAAAAAAGGCTTTTAACAGTTTTGGTTGTGTTGTACGTGGTGTGCTCTGAGAATTGCAACAAAGAACACCAGACACGCAAAGATTCTGGACTGCCGGCGATCTTGAAGTCTTGCGTGATCACGCAAAAGTGAAGATTTCCAGCTATGAGGCAATCTTTGACGAGTGTTCTGCATGTTGCCGGAGCCTTGTAAAATCATATTCTCAAAGAATTTATAACAAACCCGTGGCCGTCTTTGGAACCCACTTTAAGATAAAAACAATGACATCAAGTAAGACGTTTTTATTTAAAGTGGTTCCGGTGTTCGTCAGTCTATGGCGCTTCTTGTATTTACTGCAGTCTGTTCCACGTCACAGTGGATTAATGACTCGAGAGCAGTCGGCTTTGCCCGCACACATCAGGAGTTTTGGCTGTAAATATGGAACACGTCCATTATTTATGAATGTTGGCTCTGACCTGTTTCAAATATCTGGACAAATTTACTTTTGACCCACCTCAGACCTATGGACACTCTAATACGATAAATCTTGTAAAACACACGATAGTCTGAAAATGTACATCCTAGGTCAAGAAGGGCTTAGCTGGAAATACTGCAGACTCGAGTGATTCAGTCAGTCATCGGATGAGTGGCTCAAGTTAGCAGACTTGTTAAATACTCAGTGACACATTGACTTCAGTTGGGCGACTATTCCAAAACAATACTGATAACCACTGAGCACATAAAATAACTGAGTATCGTGTACTACTCAGAAACGAGAACAGTCCGGTTGCAATCGATTCAATGGCCTGAAAATGAAATGACCTGGATGAATGACAATATTCAGAGGTATACGAGTACAAAGTAAGGGGTTTTCCGCTTTCTGTGAAATTTTAAGATGAACCTAAAACATTTAAAAATACTTCAATGAAATAATGTATCTACACGGATGGATGGATGGATGGATGGATAGATAGATGGGTAGATAGATAGATAGATAGATAGATGATAGATAGATAGATAGATAGATAGTAGATAGATAGATAGATAGATAGATAGATAGATAGAAGATAGATAGATAGATAGATAGATAGATAGATAGATAGATAGATAGATAGATAGATAGATAGATAGATAGATAGATAGATAGACAGACAGATAGACAGACAGATAGATAGATAGATAGATAGATAGATAGATAGATAGATAGATAGATAGACTATAATCTTTCGAAGGTGAACTTTATTTGACCTTTTGAATCCACACATTCAAGTGCCCAAATATTTCAGTACTTTTTGCACAATTAGAAAACAGCAAGTTCTGCAAGAAGTCCTGAACTATTGAACAGTTGAAAAGTTCAGAGAAGGGCACCTGGAAAGGTTATAGTGCATTTTTGGTTTACCCTGAAATTTCACCCTTCCTGAAAGATGAATATCCCTAACTTGTTATGAATAGTTCATCTTATCAATTGTTTTTGAGATACTTTTTTTTTTTTTAATGTAAAGACTTGGTGGATACATATTCCCACGTGCTTTCTCGGCTTACGACTATCAAACTAGATCATTAAAGACTGTGATATTGAATATCATCATCATCATCATAAAAGTGTTCCCAGAAGGCACTCCAGCAAAAACAGAACAAATTGAGAGATGACAAAATGGAGGAACTGTCGAGAGCATCTCTTTTATCATCGCTGAGTAGAGTCGTAGGCCGCTGACATGCGGATGTTTTATGTTAGCCCTTATAGAAAAATCTGTATTTTCTCTTACCTTCGCTGCAATGTGTGGCGAAGTTATTACAGCTATTGATTGGTACAAGAAAACCTTGAACCATGCAAACTAGTCCAACCTTTCCTCACTTATTGATCACCTCCATCGGCTAATTAAGATCCGACTACTAGCGGACAGCCGTGCGGGTTAGGACTGCACGTGCGAAGTAGGGCTGGCCAGGGGCCTGGGAACCATAGACGGAGGTAATCCATAAACTCCTAACGCACAATTGTGCTCATCCCCAACATTCCCTTGTTCTATTCCCCGTCTCTTTTGACCTCCTCTATTTTTGGGTCGTCCTCAACCCTGACCCAGCCTATTAAAGCGAGGTTACAAAGAAAACAACTGTCACGGTGGGGTTTGAGAACACGAGGAAGGCAAGGCAAGAAAAACATGGAGGACCCAAGCACAGGGAAATAGGGACGCAAGGTAAGAGGGCAGGCGTCTCAAAATGATATTTACTTAAAAATAAAACTACAACTCAAAACAAAACATGACTGGTGATATAACTGACACGACAGACGCAAAACAAATAATGGACCGGCAAGAACTGAAAGAAACCAAGGCAATAAATACACAAATATTGACGAGACAATGAGGGGAAAACCTGGACAAGACATGAGTGGCTGGGGGGAGCTAATTGGTCAGCACGAGGTAGAGAGTAAGCGCGAACAGGTGGATAAAGCTAACAAAATGAGCACGCAAGACGTGGAAAACATGAAACAAAACCAGCCCCACCAAAACGTAGACCAAGACAACAACAGCTGTTCAATGTAAGCCTTCACCAGTTGTACTTCAAGATCAGCTCACTCACACCCCCAAAACTCCATCAATCACGGCATTTAAGACTTCAAAAACAAGGGTATTAATGGAGAAAAAAAATATTCCGACTATAAACTACGGCCCGTGGACCACATTCGGCCCGTTGAACATTTCAATCCGGCCCACCAAAGATTGGCACAGAATTGCCTGACTCATACCAAAATCCTGACGACATTCATTGGACATTGTCTGTCATGCCAAATGGTTCCACCAGGTTGTGGTGTAATGGCCACTGGTTCCACCAGGCGGCAGATCCAGTGATGCATTGAGTTGACTTTGGCTGTTCCCTTTGTAGTCTACTTCCACCAGCAGTGGACCAAAGAGAAAAGGCTAAAATGGGAGCCCTAGATCTTCTAATCGAAACAGTTACTTGACAGTGATTGAAAATGAAGTCCGTGTGCAGGTCTCTGGAACAAATGGATCTGCCGAAGGCTGAAGCGAAATAGAATTACTGCCATGGGGTAAGCAAATGATGACACGCTTGCGTTCGGATAGCAAGCATTAGAGAGAGGGAGAAAGAGAGAGAGTGTTGAAATTCAGAATTTATGTTCAATCATTAAACCATAAGGCCACTCATTGTTGAACAGGGTGAGGCCAAGTCGGACAGCCCTGAAGTGCAAATTTGCGTCCGTGCGTTTCTGCTGACGACGTCTCTCCGAGGATCGGTCACATTGGCAGTCATTTCGACCCAAATGGACGTTGGAAATGTTGGTCTCCCGGGCTTTTTCGCTTTACACTGCAAGTGTAAAACGATACAAGTCTGCCGAGAGGCCCGTTAGATAGGAAGTGAAGTATCTCCGCGTCGCTGCTGATTCACTCAACTAGTTTGCTGTCGAAAAGAAGTAATTGGCTTTATGTAGAACTCCTCTTTGGTAGAATTTCCCTGGCAGAAATGGGCTTTTTGCCCATAGCTCCTTGATGCCAAATGCGTTGTGGAGAATATGGTTGACACTTTTTTTGGATTGGCGAAGTAGGACTGGCTTGTTTTCATAGGCTCGAGTAAACAGCTGATTAGACTGGTTTTTTTTTTCATTCCCTTAACTCGAAACTTGCACAGTTCCGTGTATTTGTGTAGCTCATCATCGCCTGTGCAACGTAAGAAAAAAAAAATCTGTGAAAACACGCATCAGAGTGAAATGTATATGATAACAATAGGAATAAAAATAGAATTGTAAGAAGTTACTCGAAAAATATGAACTGCTCCAGAGGTTTTACTCTGAAGAAGTGTCGTCCAACGTTTATCCCTAGTTAGGATTCCGATAGATTCCCTTTCATTTCCTTTGAAGAACTGTGGTTGAAGTTCCGTTAGAAAGTAAATTTAATTTAAAGGGAAAGGCTTTGTCTTTCTTCTACGGTGAGAGATTGATGTATTCGAGCTGCGACTAGCCGACACGCTTACTGAGCAAAGCAGCCTCCCCTGGCTCGCCTCCTCACCTATTCTCTCTCAAGCCGGCCATGGTCAGAACCCGTAATACGTCTCCATGCTGTATAAATGCATAGTGAAGGCCTCTGGAAGAAACCTTTCCCGACACGGTACTCAAAAAACCTTACATGTTCTGAGAACTGATCGGACTGACAGATACGGGGGAAAAGGTGGGGAGGGAGGATCAAGGCGGCCGAGGAGAAACTTCGGCCGTGCAGAAAGTTTGGAATAACTGTCGAGAGTTACTGGGACAAAGTGAAATAAATTGACAACTATTCTTTCCAGGAGTGTGTTTTGGGTTTTTTGACATCTTTTAAGGCAATGTCGATCCGTCACTCTTGTGTCCATATGCTGAAATCTGATTTGAAAATATAGCCCAGAAAGGGTGTTTGTAGCCTCATTCACACAGAGAGCCAAGATAATTGCATCTGACTCGGCTATTTTTTCATCTTTGCCTTTGACACAGAGCCATCCATCTTTCATGGATCACTATATGTGAACACAAGACAATTGCAGAAAATCTGAACTTGGTACTCATCCGCCTTTGACTCTTTCACCACAAAGTAGCATTTTCCCTAGCCTATTTCCAGTTAATCACTGAGAAACTCACACGTTTGTACTGTTTGTGCTCTCTCTGAAAACCCAAAGATGCCACAAGATGCTACCAAACCCTGTCTAAACAGGAAAGTAGTGCAGTCAAGGTGGCGAGAAAATATGCTGAAATAATACATTTTGACCGAGAGACCAGAGACTCAGTTTAGCCTGAGTTGTAAGTGCAAGTTAAGGGAAATCTTTGCTTCATTTGCATATCACTTGCCAGACATTTTCAAAGGCTACGATATTAAAGTGTTTTGGGATCATAGTTTCTGGTATATTTATGGTTTAAACTATTAATATAGGCAATTCTAAACATACTTGGTACACAAAACAAATCATTAAGGTTCCACTTCTATAAATATGCAAAAGGAGTTTCATTTATACACTGATTACATTAAAGTATGAAAAAGCACCAGTGCACTTGAGGTCAAATGTGTAAAAACGTGTCTGGTTTATGAATGTTGGAAGCGCAATGACGTTAGCTTTAATGAGCTAAAACATGCTAGGAGTCGACCGGGTCAACTGCTACATGACACGGTATATGTCAGTCGTCCCCAGTAAAGGCACAGACGAGCCGCATTTGAGATCTTATCCGTCCCTGTCAAGGGCAGAACTCAGGGTTTGACACGAGATGCACGACTCTGGAAACCAGGTTCAGTTGGAGCAGGTTTATTCAGTCCGGGGGGTGATACACAGGCAGGCAGTCCAAGAAGTACCAGTAACAGAATCGCCAGGAAAAAAGGCAAGATCAAACGCGAAGCAGGGTCTAGCATCCGAGAGGTACTTAACATGATGCAAGGAACTGCGGGACCGTGACGACAAGGTATAACCAATGGCAAAAGGACAAAGTAAAACATAAACAAGTGGCAATATATGAGAGGTAATCAGGGTACACGAGGCGCAGGTGGGAGGCCTTGTCCCCGGAGCAGGTGCGCACGAGGCAGGGAAAAAAAAACACGCCCATGTCGGCGCTTAAACAATCGAACTTAACTTGGGTGATCTGCCGAATGAATTGGATGTAAGAGTATCGATCAGGCTCAAACGCAATCTCGAGGCTCTGGAAACTCAACAGGACACTGCAGACCCGACATAACGGTTTCGACAACATCGGATCGCACCTCCGACATTTGCAAACGCTGTTGAAATTTGTCTCGGGGGGGAAAAGGGAAGACTGCAAAGTCACCTCATCACGGCGAGAGGCATCACCGTGAAATTGAGCGGTCCGATTAGGCTTGTTTCCGTCACACCGCGCCGTACCCAATTTTTGTCATTCTTCCGTGTCTGATGTAATACATCTCAGGACAATTGTTTGTGTCCCCCAAAACCCTTCACACCCCCCTCGCCCTACACACAAAATTTTGGGTTGCATGGGAATACAAATTTACATTTTTATTCCCGATGCTGCCCGAAATGTGTGATTTGTTTCAAAAGCCAGGTAATATCACGCTTCAGAAAGTCTGCACAATATCTAGATGAGTGAAGGTGAAAGAACAAAATTGTTCAGCATAAGCGTAAAGCCGTTTATCGCAGAGATGTGTTCCAGGCCCACCCCCAATTGGTGAAAATATGTGGTATAGAGACTTTGAGTTTTACCTATCCCTTTTAAATACATTTATACACCCAAAACATTTTCAAAAAATGAACATATTTGAACAATGTGACATGAAAACCTAAAAGATTGTCAGATTTGATTCGTGCCACCACTTCAAGTGACACAATAGTCATATATGCAAACGACCCAGCGCAAGTTTATATATTGCAAATGCAATTATTTATTGACACCTTGGAAAGTGTTGGTAATAAATATTTCGCAGCGGTCGCCTTGCTTTACCTGTGGAACTTTTCACGTAACAAGGCCATGAGAGAGCTGGAATGCGGAGATATGTATCAGACGAACTATCGTAATTCCCGGCCTGCAGAGCGCACCTGGTTACAAGCCTCACCGAGTACATTTGTAAAGGAAATACTATTTGGTACAAACATATGCCGCAGCTGTGTAAAAGCCACAAGTTCCCACATTGAAACGCAAGATATTTACAAAAAAAGACGGTACACAGAAAGGGATTAACGCTAGTGCGGTGCTAGCACGGCCCTAACGGTAGCACGGCGCTAACAGGGTCGGTTAAAAAAAAAAAAAAAAGAGACACGCCAGTAACACAGCAGCAACACGCTAGCACAGTACTAACATGGCCGGTAAAAGTCACTTCCTTGGCACATATATTCCGGTCTCACTCTTCCCTTTTTCGCTCGAGTGCCCCCTTACCGGATGACCAGGCTGCAATGGATGTCGAGTGGGCAACCATATTCAGATGATGTTATGTGTTCGGTAGAAATAAGTCTTAAATTGAGATTTAAATATTCCAGAGTACTGGAGAATGCTTGAGAACCTGCTGATTGTAAATCCATGCATTTTCTTCACCGCTCATCCTCACGAGGGTCGCGGGGAGCGCTGGAGCCCATCCCAGCTGTCAACGGGCAGGAGGCGGGGTACACCCTGAACTGGTCGCCAGCCAATTGCAGGGCATGTCGAGACAAACAGCCGCACTCACAATCACACCTACGGGCAATTTAGAATGTCCAATTAATATTACATGTTTTTTGGGGTGTGGGAGGAAACCCAGGCAGGCACGGCGAAAACATGCAAACTCCACACAGGCGGGTCTGGGATTGAACCCGGGACCTCAGAACTGCGAGGCCAACGCTTTCTAGCTGATCCACCGTGCCGCCCGTGATTGTAAATCCCAGGAAAAAAAACGAATAAAAGCAAATTTCATCATGAATAATGACTGGCATCACCATTTTTTTTTTCCTTATAAGTGAAAGGGAAAAATTGTTGGAAAATTGATTTTGCTGGGGGGAAAAAAAATGGAAATTTTATTTTAAGGCCCTATTGATCAGCTCTACCGCTACTTATAAACACAGAATATGTTCAATAGTTTCCCTATCTTTATATCCACCCGGAAGCGGCAAAACAATCAGCAACAGGGATAAATATTTATCCTGACTGAGGACTTCTATGACGCCTGGCCACTCACCTGCCACGTAATGAGAGGCGCACATTCCGATATCACTTTTGCGCTCTTGTCTTTTTAACCGGGACAACAAACACACCTCGCGGCGCCGTTACTCAGGCGTGAAGGCATAATTGCGAAAAGCTCAATGTGGCAATTCGCAGAGCCTCTGATCATGTTTGTCACCGTACAACGTGATCATATACTTCGTGCAGAAATGTCAACTGCTGCTAGCCATCCCTCCAGTGATCACTTGCTGTGATATATATATGTATATATATATATATAGTATACATGCAGTATACATATAAACGTAAAGCCTTTGATAAGCGCTAATTAAGCGCTTGAGACCCCCGGATGCCTGGCGCTAAGCATCGCAGCATGAGACAGGCATGTGTAGTAGAAGGAGTCGGGGGCCGGGTGGGGGAGGGGAACCCGCCCCCTCCCCCTACGCTAGTAACGCTACTTGGTTGTGCAGACCTGCACTTGAACCTGACTTGTGAATTCTGTCAATCACCCCAGCAACAGCAGCAGCCAGAGTTCACCGGGCACGTACTATGAGGATTGTGTGTGTGTATATTATATACATTTATATATATACACTGTATACTGCAGTGTATGTGAGCATTTGGGATTAGCGGGCTTGCGCGTGCCGCCGATTCCAACAAGTATCCTCCATTTCTGTCACAGGTTTGCTGGCTTTTTGTAAGGAGTAGGAAGATAAATGCTTTGCTTCGTTAGCTGCTGCTCGACACGAGTAACTCGAGAGCAGTCTCGCTCTCGGTCTTCCACAA
This sequence comes from Syngnathoides biaculeatus, assembly GCF_019802595.1. Classification (NCBI taxonomy): domain Eukaryota; kingdom Metazoa; phylum Chordata; class Actinopteri; order Syngnathiformes; family Syngnathidae; genus Syngnathoides; species Syngnathoides biaculeatus. The sequence continues at coordinate 7,091,413 of NC_084652.1, read as the reverse complement.
ACCGCCCTGATTAAACTGCAGATAGCTTCTCGACATAAAAAGAAAAACTCAGTCGAGATGTAACACTAACATACTTCCTTGAGATCAATTACAACTTTCGATTAGGCTTTTGCACCATCTCGTAGCGTCATAGCATAGAACAAAAAAAAAATAGGTGAATGCGCAAATAGCAAACTGCAAACGCTGCAATGTATTCAGCGTTTGAAAAATATATACTAAAAGGAAAAAGAACAAAATGGTTCCCTGGTGTGGCTGAGGACAAAAATAATAATAATAATCATTGGGCGAATTTGTGAATGCGTGAGGGTGCACTGCTTCTAAAATGAAGCAGAAATAAATTACCATTGAAATTTTAGCCATCTTTGTGTGGAATCTATCACATTGTTTCTCTACTTTTTATTGTTATTAGATTGTGCCAATATGGCTGTAATGTTACGTCAAAAACATCGTACATTCGCAACGTTTGAAGGAAATTACCGTAATTTCTGGACTACAAGCCGCAATTTTTTTTCCACACGCTTTCAAACCTGCGGTTTATGGTGTGATGCGGCTAATTTGTGCATTTTTTTACTAACGAGCGCAGGGGGGGCACTCGAGCGGAAAAGGTAAGAGTGAGACCGGAATATATGTGACGAGGAAGTGACTTTTACCGGCAATGTTGGTGCTGCGCTCGCGTTAGCACTGTGCTAGCGTGCTGCTGCTGTGTTACTGGTGCGTCTCAGTGATTTTTACCGGTAAGTTTTATTTTTTAACTGGCCCTGTTAGCGCCGTGCTAGCATGTTGCTGCTGTGTTACTGGCGTGTCTCAGTGATTTTTACCGGTAAATTATTTTTTTTAACCGGCCCCGTTAGCGCCATGCACGCATGTTGCTCCTGTGTTACTGGAGTGTCTCAGTAATTTTTACCAGTAAATTATTTTTTTTAACCAATCCTGTTAGTGCCGCGCTAGCATTAGCACCACGCTAGCATTAAACTCTTTCTGTGTACCATTGTTCTTGGTAAATAACTCATGTTTCAATGTGGATTTCAATGTGGGCACTTGCGCCTTATGCATATACCAAATGGGATTTCCTTTACAAATGGACTGGGTGAGGTTAATAACCAGGTGCGCTCTGTAGGCCGGGAATTATGGTAGTGAAAAATGTTTTAAAAAAAAAAAAACAGAGCTGCTAGCACACCAACATAGCATCATAACAATTTGATGATTTCAACTCAGAAGGCAATACACACATGAATGAAAGTTATTTTGTTTTAATAATTGCGTTACTAAAAAATTACCAAAGTTCTTGACTTATTACAATACAGTTTTGTGATGACTGGCAATGCAGGTTCATGCAGGGAATCAGGCAGCTAAATTAGCTAATAGCCTTTGATTTGCACTAGTTCAGTACAAAATATAATCATGAGATTTGTGTAAAATCATAGCAGGTGGCACACACAAGCAGTTTAAGGTCTAGAAGATTGATTTAAGATGTTTTAAAAATCGCGAAAATTGTGAATTTAGGATTGACAATAAACCTACGCAGACACGCTAGCGAAATGCTTTTTTTTTTTTTTTTTTTTTTTTGCAGGGGACATCAGTGAATCCTCCCAATATCGCATGAAACTATGACAACATTTTCAAGCTTGCAGCCGGTGAAAGCCGCTGACAGGTTTATAAGGATATTCACGTCTGTAGATGAAATGCAAGATGATCATTATGCTGTTTTACTGGCAAATCTCGCCACGACCACTGAAGCGGTGTCTCCGATATCCCCGGGGGTTTAGATCTTCCCCGTGTGTGTTTTTGTGGCAGGGCGCCGTGCCTGTCGCGAAGGCGGTTTTGCGGAGGAGCTTACAAATTTAGACTACTTTTAAGTGTCTGGTTGGAGCTGAAGTGTGCGCGAAGCGCCGCTTTTATGTGCTCACAATTCCCACTGCAGGAGGCGGCAGCGGCGGCGGCGGTGGAGGGCTACGCAGAGTTAGTTGACTGCTTCAGGGGAACATTGGGGAGCATAAAATAACAGGCAAACGCTTTGTAGCTCTTCTAAAACTATTCATTTTTGTCTAAATTGAATTTGAATTACTCAAGTATACCTCTGAGAGAAGCTTATGGATACGGTACATATCTAACCATCCATCCATTTTATGAGCCACTTATCCTCACAAAGGTCGAAGGAGTGCTGGAGTCTATCCCAGCTGTCGTCAGGCAGGAGGCGGGGTACACCCTGAAGTGGTTGCCAGCCAATCACAGGGCACATAGAGACAGACAACAGTTGCACCTGGGGGAAATTTAGAGTCTCCAATCAATGCATGTTTTTGGAAAACGGGAGGAAAACCCACACAGGTATGGGTACTCAACAGAGGCGGGGCCGAGATTTGAACCCCGGTCTTCAGAAACGTGAGGCCAACGCTTTAACCAGTTGCCTAACCGTGCCGCCGTGACGTAAACATTTGCTAATTTAATAAAAACCTATTTGCAAGTGGTTGAAAATATACAACAGGCAGTGGACTTCCACATTATTGACCAAAACAACCACAAAAATTCATTCATACAGCCGGCTGCTTACCTGAGCGAACAACAGCCAACTATACTCTCAAGTTCATGTAACTTTGTCCGATGCATTATACACACATGACATACAACATACGTGAAATAGCATTCCTCTCACACCTGCCGTGCAATATTAGACTAAACAGTTGGAAATAAATTAATAAAATGTAAATAAACTGGCCTGTCTAAAATATGTACATTGTGCCTATGTCACGAGCCATCGATCCAGGGGAAGACCCAAATTCAGGACCCCGAGGCAAAGCCATAATGTCCACTGGGTTTTATTTCAGAAGCATTGTCCGCACCCGGTGACCCGGTGCAAACTCAATGCACTCACAAATGCCCGTGACAGAAACTCCAACATAAATACACGGTCAATTAACCTGCCGAATGCGCAACAGCTCTGACGAGTGCCAGAGGTGGCACCGCCCAGAGCGGTGGTCAGGCCACGCCCCTCTTGGCAGTGGTCCAGCAGTGCTCATGACAGCCTTATACTATAAACAATATAACCAATAGGGTCAACCCGGCTAAGTTCACAAGAACTGCAATTCCTATACACAGTACACATTGATGTGTTGAATTGACATTATGAGCAGCAATGTATACAGTTGAGTATGATGGGCAGCATATTAAATTATAGACATATATCAACATTGTAGCAGAATAATTAGTTGGGTAATGTACACAGTGTTGCAAGGGTGAAGCGAATCCAATACTTTCAGTGCGGTTTGTGCATGAGCTCAAGTTATGGTCGAGAGTCAGAAGTGGTGTGGTGGAGGTGGGTGCCAGAGAGGGATAAAAATAGCAGAGGGGGGTGTTGAGCTTCCTGACTGCCTGGTGGAAGAAACTGTCTTCGAGCCTGCTGGTTTTAGCCTGAAGGCTCTGCAGTCTCCTCCCTGAAGGCAGCAATTTGAAGTGGCAGGGGGACGGCCGAGTGGGGTCACCTGCGATCCTGGTCGCCTTGCAGGTGAGGCGAGTGTGGTAAATATCCAGAAGGGAGGGGAGCGACACGCCGATGAGCTCATTCGCTGACGCAAATGACACTCACATTATTTGCCATATGAGCCCAAGCACTAATAAATAATACCGGCGATTTTATACCGTCTTAATTCACACTGTTCAAATTGTCACTGTTGCACTTGCTTGCATCCTTTGTTTCCCAAAAAGACTTTGGATTTACTTTCATAAAAATAAATTATTAACTGTTTTTTATTTTTGTCATATTGTACGTATTTTGTTATTATAAGAATCTTTACATTCATTGGAAAAAAAATAAATAAAACAAATAAATAAACATTTTGTTCTAACTGTACCAAATGAGATCAGAACTGTAAATTTTAATACCAAGGTAAGGAGTAAATTAATTTTTTTTCCCTGTAACAAACCTAACCCCTAACAATCAAGTAATTATTTTGTTATTTTGTCTATCTATGGGGGTATCTGTAAAGCTGCACTGGATTTGAATGGTATAAAACGAATGACTTCTTAATGGTGATTTTTTTTTGTGGCGGAGGTGGCAGATATTAGGGGATTAGCAGTTTTTGGGCTGAGAGTGGCTATCGGGTCACCTTAACCGGATAAATGTCTTTGTAATTAAAAGGGCGGCACTTGCTCCCGTGTGTCGTATTGGGAATAAAAAAAAATATATATTTTTTTTTCTTAAATGACAGCGCCAACGGCAAAAGCATTCAGTCACTGCAATCGCCACCCCGAAGACTCTACATTCTCTCACCGCGCCTGTTGGGGCCAGATGATCCAGATTTTGCTGGTTTTTAATTAAGTGGAAGGTCAAATCTAATCGCTCTTGGCTTCAGGGAGCGACCGCTGTCTGCGTGGCAGAAGGGCGACACCCAGTCATTAATTTCATAGAGCACGGTGGTCGTGGTGGGCGGCGGGGATTTCATTGATTAAAAAGTTATGGACTGTGGGGGAAACGGGTGGGAGGCGGTCGGGTAAAGTCACTGCAAATGTGTTCTGGTTGTCAATACATGATCAGATCCGGTATTTTCAAAAGTGGTCTTTTGTGGCATCAAATAAAACATTTTCGCGCTTAATCTGGGTTTAATGTTACAAATTAATGTACGGTATGATTGGAATCTGGAGATTCCTAATCCTCTGTCCAATGGAATCCAACAAGTAGGCTATTCTGAGTTTGACTTTGTCATATTTTTCTTTGAAAACATAATGGAAAAATAATCTGTTCAAGACATCCATTTTTCATCAATAAAATTCGGTAGGGCCACGCTTTAAATAATTTAAATGAATCAATTAAGCACATATTGTACTAGAAAGTAGAACAACTACAAAAAAAGAATATCGAGAGAGAGAGAGAGAGAGAGAGACGCTCATGATTTAAGGTTGTTTTTGTTCCAATTTCCCATTGTTGCGCTCTTATCGTTATTAATAAAGGCTTGGAAGAGTAAGATAAACAAAAAAAATGCATTTTTATCGCCAAAAAAATCGGGTAATCTAAAAGTAATCTCTTGAGTACAAGAAATGTATAGATCATCATATTGTACAAGAAACATGTTCACGGTGCACCTTCCAAAAAAATAAAACATCTAGCCAAGTTTTGATAAGAATTATTTTTTTCCCTTTCAGTTTTGTCTTCTTGATTTCCATTTTCTTCTTTGGGCTTATGGCACAAGTGTCAAACTCAAGGCCCGGGGGCCAGATCCGGCCCGCCGCATGATTTTATGTGGCCTGCAAAGGCAAATCATCTATATTAACTTCCATAATTTTAGTTCGAATCTGTCCCAAAATTTCAAATTGTCGTCATAAATGACAACGTTGAGCTATTACAAGCGTTTTTGTGTTACCAAACAACAATAGTTGGAAAACCCATTCCCCTTGATTTCTGATTCCAAAACTAGTTCATAAATTTCACGTGTAAATATGATGAGGCAGTTTAAGATTTTTATGGTTTCACAGTCATAACGGCGCTCTGAGGGAAACCCGAAGTAAAATGTGGGCCGTGACAAAAATGGGTTTGACTCCCCTGGCGTATGGTAACCAAATACACTTGTAAAAGCGTATATGCACACAATAAAGGGAAAAAAAAAATACATTTCATTATGAATTCAATTAATGTTTGTTTTAACGTTACTATCAGCAGTACAATTATTAGTAACTCTACTTAGTTTTTATTTACTCTAAGTTGTATTCCATTAAATCATTCATTTCAATCTCATGGTTAATAAAATATAAACATTTAAAATAAAAAATGTAAAAATCTATGTATGCAAAGTGAAATACTTCATGAGCAATTGACGACAATGTCTTACAAATGAGGATGTAAAATAGCATAAAACATCATTCATCAAGCTAATCCAACTGGCCTTATCGAACTTATAGGTAAAATAAAAAGAGTTAAAACATAAAACGGAATTATGACTTTGCTACTCTGCCAGCATAGGTGAATAATCTACTTCAGCGCATAATGAACATATCGCTGGCTCCAGCCCGACATCTGCAGCGCGCTGCGTATTGTTAACTCTCATTTACGGACCGTCTCCTTCCCGTACTGCAGGGTAGGGTTTCCCCTTCTCCCTTCAGTGATCTATCATTAATCCGAGATGTCACCGCCAGGCCAGGAAGTCAATTAGAATGGATGCATTTCGGACCGCCACTGTCATTTCTCCGTCTCGTGTTCACCCGCGTCGCGTATCCAGCCCTCGTCTTGAATGATGGAAGTCTTTTTTTTCCGAAACCCTTTGTAAAAACAAAAGAGGCGCTCGATGCTCTGGGGAAGGGTCGAGTATCAAATCGACTGGACGGTCGCCCCGCCCGAAGAACCTTTCCAGAACGCTGGTTTGTCACCTCTTAACATCTTCGTCAAAATAGGGAAAGACGAGCTGATCTTCAAGCGATCGCCACTCAATCAGATCCCTGTTTCAAGCTCCCTTAGCAAAGACTGCCTTTCATTTAGCCGTCCCTGTTCTCTTCGCCGAGGCACTGACAAATGAGGCCTTGTCTTTCGTCTTTTTCCTCTCCAAAGCGCAGAATAATCAAGCTTTGATCCGAACAACTCAAACGGGATTTCAATTTGCCGCCATCAAAACAAAAGCAACATTTTTTCCATAAATTCCTCGGGCGACAGTCTCGTGTGCTGTGCTCTGTTCCTCCATCTCAGGTGCAAGTGCAACCTGCACGCCAACAGCTGCGTGTTCGACAAGGGGAAGCTGGGCTGCGAGTGCGAACACAACACCACGGGGCCCGACTGCAGCCGTTGCAAGAGGCACTACCACGGCCGAGCCTGGAGCGTGGGCTCCTACCTCCCGATACCCAAAGGAACTGCAAATATATGTGAGTGCGTTGCCAACTTTCACCATGGATACCGTCTGATTACAGCTAGCAGCTGTTACTGGCGTCACCATGGCAATCTTTGTGGAGAGCATAACCTTCTGATCGGGCCTTCAAATGTTCGGTTCAGTTGTTGTTGTTGTCGTCGTGCTGAGTCACACCTAAGCTCGGCCATCTAGTCATGTCCAAGTGCCCCCCCTTGATTTACCCCACAGTGGGCCATGGTGACGCCAACAAGCATGTGCGGCAGGAATCAACTCATGTCTGGGCATGAATCCTAAGGAAAGTACAAGAGTTGCTCACTACTAGCCGTTTCTGAAGGATTTATCATGGTTTGTACTCATGTTTTTCAAGCTAAATGTAAATGACACCATGGACTGGATCAAATCATTGGGAAACTTGCTGGAAAAGATGTTCAAAATACACCTGGTACAAGCCCAGAACCTTAACAGCATCTTGACATGGACAAGGACTATATACTCTACCTAATGACCTGACCGTGGCTACAGTATCTCATACCCAGGTTCACATTGAGCTGGTGCCAGTCCTAGTTCAAGGGGTAAATTAGCGAACACATTTTTAGTCCACAAAACGGCAAGACTTTAGTAAACCCTTATTAAAGGCTACTTTAATCACAGGTACATCTGGTGACATATGGACAGTATATTGAAGACGTAATGCCCTGACTCTGGACAGCAATACTACTCGAAGAAACTCTGATCTTGTCTGATTTCAGAAGCTGAATAGGGTCAGACCTGGTTAGTACTTGGATGGATGAGAGAACAACTGGGAGTAGCAAGTGACTTAAACTGACCGTTCCTCTGGGAGAGCAAGCTAAACTGTACTGAGTAAATGTATAAACCGGAGGGTCTGAGTCAGGAAGGGCATCGATCCATAAACCAGCAAATCCAAATAAGGAAAAGGCTAGAAATGGGAAGAATGTACTGTAGCTGTGGGTTGGCTCAACAGGTAGCCAGTATCAGCAATGGCACCAGCTCAGTTTGTAAGGGGTGTCAGACCTCTTAGGCTAGATCCACAACTGTAGTTTGGGAGTATTCCTAACCAAAGTAAAGCCAAACAAAAAAATGGTGTTTAATCATCGGATCAAAAGTTGCTGAGTAAAAAAAATGGGCCTGACAGGACTGCATTTTTTGTGTATTGCGTGGCGAAACTCTGATTTTCTAAATGGAAATACGTTGAGATATCATGGCAAAGCTCGAGCTTATCGTAGCTGATTTTGGCCAAGAGATGGCATCCTGGTCTCCAGCCCTTCAGAGGACAAATATAGGCAAACAACCATTCACACACAAACCTGGACAATTTAGTCGTCAATGAACTTAACATGCATGATTTTGGAAATCGGTAAGGAAGCCTTAGTACCTGAAGAAAACCCACGTGAGCACAAGAGGAACAGAAGGAATGTGTACAAACCACGAAACTAGCATCCATTATTCCACCATTAAGATATCCAATTTTTTTTCGTCAGTTTCTTTTGTTTGCTTGTTTTGTGGGCATTTTTGTCACATTCATTTATGAAGTTCTTCCTCTCATAAAGTGACGTTAAGCATTTTGACCTCATAACATAATTCCCATACCTGCCATTCAGCCTGTTGAATTAAGTACCACAATCTTCTGTTTCATTCATGAGTAATCGAACGGCAAATTCCACTTAGAATGCTGCCTGTTTTTCCGTCTGGCCTTTTTTTTTTTCGCCGGCAGAAGGTGATCTTTTGCATTATCCACATGATAATCTTGGATGAGAGTTGAGTCACATTCATCAAATCCTCTGCCTCAGGCGGAGGTGGAGAGATGGGGGGGTCTTGTTGCCTCTATAAATCTAATACAGTCACATAGGGATGTGCTGCTTGTGGACAGGCAGGCGAGGCCAGATGGTGGAAGGATCCAGCCCTCCGCTCATGTGTTCACACTGACTCAGCCTCACCGGCAGGACGCTCTCGCGGCGACTCGAGCCGCTCCGTGATATCACCCCCGCTCGGTCGTATCGCATTCCCCAATCGATCTGTGCGATTTTGTGTCAGGAAACGCGAGTGCCGTCTCCGACGGTTTCTTCTCGATACTACCCCCCCCCCCCCACCCCGTCTCCTTTTGTTGTTCTACAACGCAACGTCGTGCGACGTACCGATGGAAATCTGAGGAGATATTGCCGGGTTCACCTTCCACCCGCTGCATTGTGGATTGACAGGCTTTTATTAAAAAAAAAAAAAAAATTGAAAAAAAAAATGGCCGCATCTGTAGTGAACTGATGAAACCCAGAGCGTAGCTGCTTCAAAAGCAATATTAGTGCTTATTTGGCAGCAGCATAAAATGCAATAATGTCACGCATGGAAGTGACAAAACAATATTGCTCACCCTGGGATGCCAAATGGACTTACTTTAGTCTTGGATTATTCCTATACTTCATGCCTTTATCCATTAGTGTTTCCAACTGGAATATTAAACATACAGCCCCTTGTATTAAGACAAATTCGCTGAGCGTGCAGAATGTAATTAGCCTTTAATAGGACTCATCTGTCATTCGGGTTTTCCCTCCTTAATCACGTCTTTTCCACGTTCGCCTTGCAGGTGGGAACGCGAGCTCCATGCGATTCACGTATTAGAAGTTATGTGACCCTTTAGCTTTTAAAGGGGCCTTTTTTGTCAAAGTGACTTTTAAATTGGGTCTATGGACTGCCTACACATCCATCACATGTTAAATTAAACCAACAAGCGAACAATGTATCTTTTATCTACCTGGTTCTGAAAATGTATCAGTGTGTGAGCCCCAACTAGCAGTTGAACCAATTAGTCGACCCGTTGACTGTATGACCCTGCAACGGCTCGAGCATTCAGTCATTTCATCACCAATCACGTGTTTTGGCAAAAACAACACAGATGCCCGACTAGAAACTGCCTCAAGAGAGTGTTAATGTTTCACTAAAAATGAGACCGTTAGCAACTAGTACGGTCACGTTCCAAATATGCAATTCTATCCTCAAATATAAGACAAACGTTAGCTGATTGAACAATCCGAACATCCATCTGTCCATTATCTACCGCTTGTCCGGGTCAGGTCGCGGGAGAAGTAGCTTCAGAAGGGACACCCAGACTTCCCTTTCCCCAGCCACTTCTTCCAGCTCTTCCGGAGGGATCCCGAGGCGTTCCGAAGACAGCCGAGAGACATAGTCTCTCCAGCGTGTCCTGGGTCGTCCTCGGGGTCTCTTTCCGGTGGGACATGCCCGGAACACCTCACCAGGGAGGCGTCCGGGCGGCATCCGAATCAGATGCCCCAGCCACCTCATCTGGCGCCTCTCAATGCGGAGGAGCAGCGGCTCGACACTGAGCCCCTCCCGGATGACCGAGCTTCTCACCCTATCTCTAAGGGAGAGCCCGGACACCCTGCGGAGGAAACCCGTTTCGGCCGCTTGTATCCGAAATCCCATCATCATCTGTCAATAAGTAAATTCACGGATCAGAGAAAGTTATACTGTAGCATCTGGTTAGCGCTGATCAAGTAACAGCCTCTATTTGTCAAAATGAATGTTAAATGTCAGTTGTAGATTGACCCCTCAACAAGACATCCAGCTGGTGTTTCATTCAACCGTTCATCCCACAAAACCACACCGTCATGCTCATCGTCTTCTTTCCGGTCTTCGCTACTCACCTTGACTTATTCATCCAATCACAAATTTCTGGTACATCCAGACACCTTCACTCGCCTGACAGAAAATTAGGATTTATAGAACACAAAACACGGTCGGTAGCAGGATAGCTCCAATACATTATTCTACAGCAATCTTTCCTCTACTACAATTTCCGACAGTCTGCGAGGCTGTGGAGGTGTCCGACTGCGACTGGATGAGCAAGTATCGGAATGTGATAGCGTGAGTTGGGCAGTGTTGCGATTCCACCTGGGGAAGGGAGGGAGTATTATGTCTATGGCAGGAAGACAGATTCTTTTTTTTTTTGGGAGGTTGAAGGCAAAGAGTTGTACAGATACAGTAACAGCTTGTTCAACCCTAGGCCATACATTAAATTCTCCAGCCCACGACTTGGCAGAGATTCCGGACAAAGTTCCAGGACCACTTTTACGTTGATTTTTAAATCACATCCTCCACATAAGCAGAGTAAGTCAGCAACTTGGTTACGAAGCGTCGTCTCCGTAAGGGAAAACCCAATACCCGGTATTGGCTTAACAGTTCGGACTTTTCACAGTTTTTTAGAAATCATGGCTCCGCTCAATATCCAGCCCCCGAGCTCCATCCCTCGTCATCATGGTAATGACATCAGTTCACATCATTGTCAGAGCACATCGGGCATTTGCATGAGATATAGCCGACAAAAAAAATTGGGTGCATAATGTGCTGGAATCCTTTATTCTTGTGGTACTTTTATGTCACAGGCAGTTATTCAAATTCGTGCAAAAAAATCATAAAGTCTCAAACCAGCTTTGCCTAAAAGACGACAGACGACCCTTGAAGAATGACTTCCAAAATTACTTTGACAACCCACTTTGCGGGGAGCGTCAACTCCTATCATGTTGCAAAAGATGTTCACAGGCCAAGAGGAGCTTGGTCAGCTTTGCAAAATGCTTTTGGGCTTCACAGGGCAAAATTGTTTGCCCTCTATTTTCGCTTGCTGTACTTACCATGAACCCAATGGTGCGTTAACAAAACGCCATAGAAAAATAATCACAGGGGCACGACGTTTCCTCCCTGATGACGTTAAGAAAACAATATACAGCCAAACACAGTGATCGTAACAGAACTGTCATCCAAGAAAAATGTGACAGACAGATGTGGAAAAACAGCAGACAAAGGAAGACGAAAATAAGCATTTCTCTTGCCCAATCAAGATACACCAGCCAACTTTGAACCGCCCCACACTCATGACATCAGTACCTGAATTAAAAGTTACTGAAACGTTGTCACGAACCTCCGGTACGGGGGCGGACCAAAATGCAGGACTTCGAGGCAGAGGCATAATCTTCAACGTAGTTTATTCCGGAAACTGGGTCATACACGATGTAGCAGTCCAACAAGGTAGAGGCACAGAAACGCTAGGCTAGGCGGGATCCAAAAGACATGCAGAAAGGTCCGATGACTACGGGGCAAACTAACTCAACAGGACAGGATAAAACAAAAAGAGCACAGAATCGCTTTTACTGGGGTTACTCTAACTTACACGTAGAAGCGGAGAGTCCCACAGGCAGCGAATGCAACTCACTAACACAAGGCAACGACAGGCCGTGACAAAAACTCCAACTTAAATACCTGTCAGAGCAGTGGCCTGGCCACGCCCTTCTTTTCAGTGGCCAAGCCTTGCTCATGGGTAGTACGGGTGGGCCATACCTGGTTGGTTGAATTTAGGCTAGGACCTATACTACACCACTTATGAACCAAATGTAACTGATTAGATTTCCCCCGGTTACTACTTACTCAAACCACTTGTCAGTAAATTGATGGTGCATGTTTTGTACTGAAAGGCTGCTCTTGCATTCTTTTTTTCAGGTATTCCGAGCAGTCACGGACCTGCGCGTAAGTCAACCATTTTCTTACCGATCTGCATGATTACAAGTGCCCCCCTCCATCATTTGTGACACCGCTAACATCGGCATGCAAGACTGTGCTTCCTTCATATTTCTGTCATCTATTCGTTACTTTTTGCCACGGTGCAAAAGTTCACCCTGTCAAGCCACTTATGGGGAATTAAATTTTAATGTTCTACTTGATGAGAGGATTACAAGAGGACAGTTAGCGAGCTTAGCCTCATGTTGACGCAGTGCAATACACAACTAGTGGTTACTTGATAAGCATTTTGCGGAAACTTACTTTAGACAAAACTCCAGGACACTGGTCATCTACGATAATATTTCCAATAGGAAATAAAAGAAATTATTAATCTACTTAGAGTGTTAAACTGTCGCTATCATAAAACATGAATTAACTGCCATGAATATAGAAATTCCACAAACAGGCCACACAATGTGAAAGCAACTTCCTGCATTGCGATTTCTAACATTTTAGAGCCGTCAAATGTGACAGCTTCTTACTACTTTGTGACACAAATCGCTGAACGCTAATTCATAACAGCCGCAATACCGATTGCTCCAAATATATTTTTAAAATTCCGCACCTGACATTCACGGCGCTGTGTCGGGCCACCGAGACGCTTCAGATGCTGGCCAGTACACATTTTTTTTTTTTCATTTTGTAAAAATGAAATCAGACAAAAAAAATACATTGAACAATTGCTCAAAGAGGCAGGGTTACCCTAACCCTATATATATATATATATATATATATATATATATATATATATATATATATATATATATATAAAAGTATCCTGGTTAGTCACATTGGACTGCTAATATTTTGAAGACTACTGTATGTATTAACAACATCAAACCAAAAATGCGTTCACACCATGCTAAGATTTTGTTTTAAAAATGAGGAAAAGAACACTATAGTAGCGTCCCGCACGCTTGTGTTGGTCTATCAGCAGGTAGCGCAAACAATTATTTCTGCCTCCCACACGAGAGCACAGACTAATATTTGCCCGCAGCCAGAGAAGAAAAGTCTATTTTTTTTAAAGGATGTGGCTCCCACCATGCATCCCCTACCCTGCATGCCGATGCCTGAAGGTGACTCTTTTGTCGCGGCTGACGGAGCAGCCGCCACATGTAAATGTCTCCAAATTTGTCATTCATCTGTGACGCATGCTGACGTCACTGAATCTCGATTCTACAACTCCGAGTGCATTACCGAAATGTTCTTGATTCACGTCCGTGGGAACATGCATGGTGTCCCTGTGCTTCAGCTGGCATGACTTATGTGACAACCCAGTGTGATGTGTAACGTTTCCCCGTCTTTACGCAGATCGAGCAAATGCGTCATCTCTTGGCGTCGCGAATCGTAACCAAGGTAGGCTTAGAGGCTTTGTGACTTAAGCATGTCGATGACAAAAAAGTAAAAACAAACAAACAAAAAAACAACAACAACCCCTTCCCGCCCCTTTCCCTGTAAAGCCGCCGTTTACACCTTTCTCAGACTCCACGAGTGGAAAATTACCAGTTTGACAAACGTGTCCCTGTTCTCCGTAAATGGTACTGATTTAGAACTGGGGCTGGGTATTTTCAGATTTCGGAGGTACTATCGAATGCTTACGGCCATGCTACCCTGAGAACGCCCGATCTGGTCAGATCTCGGAAGCTAAGCGGGTTTGGCCCTGGTTAGAACTTGGATGGGAGACCGCTTGGGAATATCAGGTGCTGTAAGCTTCTCGCCCCGGCTAAATGCAGAGGGGTTGCGTCAGGAAGGGCATCCGGCGTGAAATTTTGCCAAACAAATATGCGTTCATCGAAGATGACACGCCGCGCCGACCCCTAACGGGACAAGCCGAAAGGAAAAGAAGCAGAAGAAGGTACTATCGAATCAGAACAGTGTGGTCGGCTTACCCAAAGTATTTCCAGGTAGGGTTTCAAGACTGGTTTAACTTTTCAAACACGGGGTAGGGTTTCAGATTAAAGCTTCAAACCAGATTTTGTTTAAGATTTAAACAGTTAAGTTAAACTTTCAAATGAGGGTTTCGAGCCATGATTAGACTTTCAATCTAAGGTTCCATGCCAGGGTTAGGGTTTCCAATTAAAGTCAGGGTTCGTGTATGACGTTGGGGTTTCATTCCACGGTTGGGGTTTCAAAATGGGCTTTCAAGCCATGCTGGTGACATTCCGGCAATGGCGCGGGATCCCTGTGTGAAGGGAGGCTACAACCGCCGAGGCCGTGTTGCCTGGCTGGTTTCATCACACATGCACAGCAACTCCCGCTGCTGCCAATAAGGCATTGCCTTTTGCCACAGCAAGAGACGAATCCCGCACACAATGACGTTCATCCGCAACTGCCTCACCTCCCAAATCATGCCCCCTATTTAATTACCCACAATAGTCTCTTTCGGGCGGCCATGTATAAGAGGGGGTAGGTAACGAAAGGGCAGACAAGACCCCTGGGGTTGGGGGTTATTATGTAGACTGGTCTGGAACTACGGTACGGTGCCTTCAGGTTTGGATATCTTGTGCATTGTGTGCTAAGTCACATTCGCGCTGCATGAGCTTGATGCAAAACTAACCTTTATGCACTAGCAAACATGATGCGAGACAAACTAATTGGTGGATTAGGAAGAATACGTAGAACTATATAACACCATATCAAAGCAATCCATCCATCCATTATCTACCGCTTTTCCGGGTCGGGTCGCGGGGGAAGTAGCTTCAGCAGGCATACCCAGACTTCCCTTTCCCCAGCCACTTCTTCCAGCTCTTCCGAAAGACATAGTCTCTCCGGCGTGTCCTAGGTCGTCCTCGGGGTCTCTTTCCGGTGGGACATGCCTGAACACTTCACCAGGGTGGAGTCCTGGAGGCATCCGAATGAGATGCCCCAGCCACCTCATCTGGCTCCCCTCAATGCGGAGAAGCGGCTCGACACCGAGGCCCTCCCGGATGACTCTAAGGGAGAGTCCGGACACCCTGCGGAGGAAACTCATTTCGGCCCCTTATATCCGGGATCTTGTTCTTTTGGTCACCACCCACAGCCTTACAATGTAGATTTTATTTTATATTCATGGTACGGTAGAACCGTCAGTATAATAAAGGCAACTCGGGCAACAATTGAAAACATTTAGAGAACTTCTCCCGTGAAAAAAAAACCTAAATGCCGAACACGGACCACTGTTGTTTGTCTTTGAATGTTGTTGAAGGGCAACTGTCAGGTCTGACTGCGGGGTGCGCGATTAATATTAAACGTCGGTCCCTGCAGTCGTGATAAATGGCGAAGCCTTCATCTTAATATGATAACAGGAGAGGCGCGGCCATGAGCGCAGGGTTTCATCTTTCCCTCACATCATGAAAAAAAGATATCGATCCGACACAATTGAGGCAAGCGGCATATAATTAGCAGATCCTGTATCTGAAAACCGTCTCCCATTATTTGCTACATCTACGGTGTATTAACGGGGGTCATTTGAAAAGAGAGATTTATTCTTCACAATTTTTCTAGGCTTAAGTAAATGTGTTATCAAGAAGGATGGGCATAATAAACCATTATTTGTTCTTAAGCAATTCTGTTAATCGTCAAGACTTGGAGGGGAAATGGAGCGCATTAAAAGGAATCCTCGGTTTACGATGGACCTCTTTTCCAATGGAGGTGATGAAACCCATATGTAGGCAAACAAGCAAAATGTCTGTTACCTCACAGTGGAAGAAATATTATTCAATACAATATTCCTCTGGCCTCCACTCCATCCATCATACGCACCAAAGATTACAGACGGTGTTTAGTCTTCATTTGTGTTCATACATCATACTACATTTGTATAAATGCATCATATACAAATACGGTTATACCTCTACTTACGAACGTCTCTCGTAACGAAAAATTCAGGTTATGAAACGCCTCCTCGGAAAACTATTGTCTAGTTATGAAGGAAATTTAGGATATGAAAGGAAAGAACAAGCGCTGGATTCCCCAAATTCCATCGAACGTAAACATCCTGTATCTTGGTTTGTGTGAAGCGATAGATCTGCTCTCCCATTGGCTATTGCCTTAGCATCTTCCTGGCATCCCATTGGCTAGGACGGATGTCAATGATGCTTTTCGATTCCCTTGGACACTCAACTGTCACCGAATCATGCTAGAGCTAACACACGCTATCATAAGCTAACTTGAATGGAATTAAGTTGAATGCATGCATACGTTCGTACGTCTGTTTTCTCTCGGCTGTCAATGTTTGGCTCGTCCTCGGTCCCCCACGATCCCTTTTCCCTGTCACACACCCTTTTCTTTGCATAGTCGCCCAACTCCAAGGCTAAACGAACATATTTTTTTTATCATTCTTTACATTATGTACTTGGAATACTTATTATTAGCGGGGGTCTTGAAACGGATTAGGCTATTTACATGTAACATGCGCTTCTACTTGAGAAAAATTCACATTACGAAACGACTTCCAAAACGGATTAATTTCGTAAGTAAAGGCACCACAGTAATTAATGTGTCCGAAGCTGTAGTGATAAAAAAAAGTATTTGAAATGTCGTCATTTTTTTTTTTTTTTTTTTTAAACAATATATTTGCAATTTCTGCTCGATCCATTCTAACACAATGAAGGCCTAATGAAAGTAGCATGGAAGTTGCAGTAAGTGTAAACCATTCTATGTAATTATGTTACTAACATGTTTAACAAAGTACAATGTTCTAAAGTACTATTAATTTTTTTTTTTGTTGGTGTTTTGCGGATTAAAGGCATGTCGAAAGTAGGGTATGTCTTTTACTGAAACTCGGGTGTCTTGCTTATTGTCCTTTCGATCATTGTTGTGTGACTGCGGCGACGTTGCGCTGCATCACCTGTAGGACAGATCTGTCAAAACAGTTTTACCACTAAAACTGTCACATCTCGCAGAGGTGCGAGATGGACAATATGTCTCCCAGCGAGGATGATGAGAGGACACCTCAAATATGTTCTCACTCAGTGGCAGGAATTGCAATAATACGCGTCTAATGCCCGAGTTATTCATGCCTGTGAATCCCAAGATCTGTTGATGTTTGGGAAAACGACAGGTGTTCATTAACTAAACCCGAACTAATGTAACTGTCAAATCCAAAGCATGATGAATCGGACACAACAAAGAAAGATTATAGCTTGGATTTTAACAGTGCCAGTCCTGTCAGCCTTCTGACAAGTTGTTTTTCCATGAGTTCCAAAATGACAAGTGTAATATTGGAGCCATGAGCATGATCCGAAAGTCTTGACAGAATTAAGTGAGTCGGTATGGAGGATGCTGCTTCCTTAGCAAATACACCCGGCGTTTTATATATAGTCTGCTCCATTCCTATAGAACCCATCCTACTGCTTCGAAACAGGAACCGAAGTATAACTTAAGTGTGACGGCATTAATATGCTTCCCACTAACCCTAACCGGCCCCTAGTCCTGACTTTAAACCATGCTAAACCCCAACCATATCCATAAACTTAACCATAACAAACCTTTTTGGTTTTATTTCATACAAATGTGATACATGTTTGGGATTGGGAGCTGGTTTTGTGCCCTTCCAGTGACACAGGAGCCAATCATGTAGCAGGACTGTCTCCTTTCTTGAAATTATGTTCAGAATCCTAATAATGTGTCTGAGTTTAGATATCAAGTGTGAGTTAATTGTAGAGTTTGGAAGGGTAAAACCTTGCTCACGAAATAACATAATTCCAAAAAACCAACACTTTAAAATCCCCTCGCCGCCATTTTGTCTTCTTCTTCATTTCCATTCATTGCGGTCTGTTAGCCAGTCAACAAATTTCTTTTTGCCTAGCAATACGATTCAGTTCATGTCACATATCTTAGTACCTCCTTCGTGAAGTATCTCAAAATATATGACCTCGACTCTAGATCCATTCTTCAGTATGCTTTTATTTGGATACCAGTCGCAGTACGACAGTAAATCAAAACAGAATATTACAATAAACAAAACTGTACCTGGTAGGATTTGGATGCTGTGATATAGCAAGGGAATCTGCAAATACAGGGAGTCCTCGGGTTAAGATGGTCTCGACCCAAGACGTTTCGATTTCACAACGCCCGTCCTCCGTCCGCCATTTTGTCTGGCGAATGCTTGTCTGTGTTTATTTATCACCCCCCTTTTTAGACATCGCCCCAATGAAGAAAGCTTTGTCTTTTAGCAGTGCTTCTGCAGCCGAAAGAAAATCCCTCACCATGGAAACGAAGCTCAAGATCATAAAAAGATTGGAGAAAGGAGAGACACCAACACCACCAAGGCTTCAGTCGGTCGACCGTTGTGACAATTATTAAAGACAAAGCCCGTATTTTAGCACATGTGAAGGGTTCCGTTCCAATGTCGGATACAATGATCACAAAAACAGGTTCTTTGATACGTGTCGAGATGGAGAGGATTGAGGACCAGGTTCAGCTTCCCCTTCTTCTTCTCCATCCACCTTTTCAGGAGTAATGCTAACTACATCATCTTGTTTATTTCAACGTATTTGTTGTTTTTTTTTTTTATACAAAGTATTTTGACGTAAATTCTGACTTTAATGGTGGAATCCGAGTTAAGTCGCTACTCTAGGAACGGATCTCAGTCGTAGACCGAGGACTCGCTGTACAATTATAAGTGTTCCAAAAATGGGGAAATCTTGGTGGATACAGCTTTTTGTCAGTTCCCCGTTCCAATCCCTTATATAAGGTCAACTTCAAGCTTTCTATTCACAACTAGGTGCGAAAAGAGTTTCCCTCCTTGAACAAAAAAAATACAAACCATAAAAACGCTCATGTTCGCTTTTGTCAGGAGCGACACCCCCCAACACACACACACACACCTAAAAAAAAATGTTGATTATGCTCCGGGTGCTATCCAATTACATGGAAATATCTGGGTAAATATTACCTCTTCCAGAATTTGCACTTGTACCCACAGCGAGGCTGTTTGAGGATAATGGACGTACGAGTTATTTTGGTGCGGAATGTCGATCTTTACCTGATGTATTCCTCATCTGTCAGTGGGAAAAAGTAAATACTGGAACATTTAATTAGCATATTAAAAGGGTATTTTACCTAAGTAGGTTCTTCAAGTATCTGTACTTTACCTGACTATTAATTTTTGTGATCACTTTTTACTTGAACTCACTAAAGATGGCTGTATTTTCCTCTCCTTACTTGGTCATGATGGGCTTTTTTTTTAACCTGTTTGAACACAGGTGTCAAACTCAAGGCCCGGGGGCCAGATCTGACCCGCCACATAATGTTATGTGGCCCGCGAAGGCAAAACATGTGTGCTAACTTCCATGATTCTTGCTCAAAATCTGTACCAAAATTTAAAATGTATAAATATGATGAGGTGATTAAAGATTTTGATCATAACGGTCGCAACGGCCCTCTGAGGGAAACCGTAACTACAAAGTGGCCCGTGACAAAAATGAGTTCGACACCCCTGTCTTAGAATGACAACACGGCATAAAAATGACGTATCTACAAATCAACCGCAGTTGTGATCTTGACTTACTGATTGTGAAATAAAGCGGGGGGATGGGGGGGGCGTGGATTATCTACGACAGCGACAGATTTGGAGTTAAGGTTTCCCATCCGAACAATTATTTATGAAAATTGTTTGTTGTCGGCTACATAAGGGTTCATGGCAAATGTGTTGCGTCTTATGCAAGCCTAGAAAATACTCGCTGATAGCATTCAAAAATCATGAGCTCAATTTAGTATTTTTTTTAGATTACTCACACCCGAAAGCTAAGGGTGGCAAGTAAGTAGCGATGTCTTCAACACCTCCAAACACTAAAAATGAGCACAGGGGCCTGCCTCACAATACACAACGCACTGTTTGATTCATTAATTTCACCTCATGGCTGCTGCGCTTTGTTTGCTCTTTTGTTTCGCCGGGTTTATTTGTTCCCCCTTTGCCGCTCTAAAACTGTCTCACGAAAGTCATTGTCCTGACCTCCCTTCCAGAGTGACGCAGGACAAGACGAGAAAAGGCAGCTCGTGCCCCCCCCCCCGCGGGACCCCTCCTGTCGACGCTCTCCCGACTGACGCGCCCTATTTTTTGTGTGTGTCCGCAGCCCGGGTGTGCGATAACGCCATGCTGCGCTGCCAGAACGGGGGCACGTGCCACCACCACCAGCGCTGCCACTGTTCCGCGGGCTTCACGGGCGTCCTGTGCGAGAGGGTCCGCTGCCAGGGCCCCGGCGAGTGTGACGATCAACTGTCGGGACGGGCCGACCGCCGCCATCCCGCTGCTCACGATTTCGCTCTCCCCTCACTGTTGCTGATTGTTTCTCTTTGCTGAGTAACCAAAACCCCCTATTAAGGACACGCACGCAACGAGGCGGACCTCTGGACAGCGTGGACCGAGTGCTCAGCAATCTGGCGACTTTTTTTGTACGTCCTAGGACGCCATCGCCGAATAGTACGCTCGATGGACTGATGAAATGTCACCGCTTTCTGGTATTCTCACACAGGAAAAAAAAACAAAAAAAAACTTACACAACGCAAGTGGCCGATACTTTGTTCAAGACGAGGGGCGAGAACTACCTGCAAACTGTACAAAGCTACACACTTTCTTAGAATTATTATGAAGAATATAGAGGTGCCAACCCTGGCCATTTTCCCAGAATGCCTAGTTACGTTAATAGTGCAAATCTTGACATTACCAAGGTTCACTATCCCTTTCGCGCTGAGCTGGTGTCAGTACCGCAGACAAAATATACAACTTATTTATGGCAGCCCCTTCAGATGACCCGTGTTAGACTTAAAATTACTTCAATAATATGATGAGTGGCATGTTGAAAATTAGCAGCGCTGGTGTCACAAAAGACATATTTCAAATATGGCTAGAGGCCGATTCTGGTATTTGGCAAAATGAGAATCCAATAACTGATGAATCAGATGATTTAAAAAAAATATGTAATGAATAATATAACTCATTTTAATCCATTAACAGTTACAAGAGTAAAGATGTGAATTAGGCAGAATATTTGAGTGTTTTCAGTGGAACCTCTACTTACAAAATGAATTCATTCCAGAAGTCGTTCAGTAAGTTCAAATTTTTGTAAGTAGAAGCACCTTTTACATGTAAATAGCCTAATCCGTTCCAAGCCCCCAGCTGAAAATAAGCATTCAAAGTACATAATGTAAAGAATAATAAAACTTGTGTTTATTTACCTTTGGTGTTGGGCATTATGCGAAGAGGAGGGTGAGTGACAATCGAAAGGCATCGTGGGGGACGAAGGAGGAGGCAAATGTTTGACAGCTGAGAGAAAACACGTACGAATGTACGCATGGACACAACTTAATTTCACTAAAGTTTCTTGGGGCTCACTAAGAAGAAAGATGAATAAAGTTGCAAAAAACAAATGAAAAACTCGCAAAAAAGTTGTACTTTATCCATGTATGCTAGCGTGTGACAGCTTGTGAAAGCGCTACCATGATTCAGTGACAGTCAAGGGTGCAAGGGAAATGAGAAGCATCTTGGGTAAAAACTGATGTCCCTCCGATCCATTGAGATGCCAGGAAGATGCTACGGCGAGTTCCAATGACAGAGCAGCTCTATCGCGCCACACAAAACAAGATTCATGATATTTACGTTCGGTGGAATTCGTATACTGAATTTTCCTTCGTAACTATCGACAGTATTGTTCCAATGAGGCGTTTCGTAACCTGAATTTATCGTTATTAGAGATGTTCGTAAGTAGAGGTACCACTGTATTTGACTTTACAATAGGGAAAAATTGGCAAAATTGAAAAATTCTTTTTGGTATTTTTGTTCTATTTTGCATTATCTTGTAAGATGTTATTGTTGAAAAAATGAAAAAAAAAATGGACAAAAAAAATAATCTGCAGATTTTCTCCACTGTTAGTAATCCTCCTGAAATCAAATCTATACTTTGCAGCCTGCCTCTCTTACACCTCTGGTAGCACGTCAAAAGCCACATTAAATTACCATCCCTCCATCCCAGGGGTGTCAAACTCATTTTGCTTGCGGGCCACATTGTTGTTGCAGTTTCCCTCAGAGGGCTGTTATGACTGTGCAACAAAAATATTTTATCAATCATAACATCATATTTACATCATCGATGTATGAACTAGTTTTGAAATCAGAAATCGAGGGTAATGTGCTTTTCAAATATTCACGTTTGGTAACATAAAAATGCTTGTAATATCTCAACTTTATCATTCATGATATATGACAATTTGAAATTCTGGTACAGATTTTTACAAGAATCATGGAAATTGACACTCTAGATTTGGCTTCGCGGGGCACATAAAATCATGCGGTGGGCCAGATCTTGCCCCCAGGCCTTGAGTTTGACACCTGTGCTCTATCCTTTTACACACAGGCAACGTTCCGCCATTGATACTCCATCTTCAGCCAGAAAGTTTTCAGGTCGACCCTCCCTTCCCATATCGATACCTAAGACACAACAGCAAGACCGGATAAATCCGCAGATTAGATGACTGATGTGAAAGTACGCCGAGATGTATACTGGTGATATAATCGCTTCACTTTGGTTTGGCTTTCTGCCTCTGGCGACTTCCACACTTCCTTTACAGTAAATTGGTGCATCAAAGGCGTAACAGTAGAGGCAGCATTTATCCACATGCGGCTTTCAGACCGAGACAATTGCTTTCAACACAAAGAGGTGCACGCAGTGAGTCTAAGATGTTGAAGCTCACACTGGGTTAGCTTGTGTGAAAGGGCTTAGCGACGTATGGAAATACTTCATGACGTAGATCTCAATGGGTGTGAAGCCAAACGCTGAACATTTGTACTCCACAAGCACTGGCACTGGCTCAGCATGGAAGGGGTATGACGAGTCTTTGATTCCAGAATCCGTTCTGCATTATCTGCTCGCATCTCCGTGCGAGACAAGATAACGCTAGCATATGTTTTGGATGAACGGTGCACTCTCACTGGGTATTCTATGGTGCGTCTAAATCCGAATAACTTTTAGATGTCTTTAATGTCCGGAGTTGTGGATAAAATGCACCTTCTGGGAAAATTTTGAGGGTTGCGCATAATATAAATAATGAAAACTACGTATGTGAACGGGATCATAATAAAGAAAAAAAAATGGCCTCTCACTTTCTTACATTTCCTCTTCCTTCACTCTTTTGCCCCTCTATTCTTTACTTCCTGTGCTTCTGGTGACTGGTGATTTTCTCCCCCACCTTGTTTTGCCAAATGCTGCACATGCGCTACTATGGAGGCCGTCGACAAAATCTATAGCGTGTTTAATTTTGCTTCGTAGTCATGTCGGGAGTGTGGGGCTGGGTCAAGATGTTGTATCATAAGTAAGTGTATTTAATTTTTGTACAAAAAAACAGATATTTTCATGAATTTGCCAAGATGTCTTGCTTGTTTTCTATTGTTGCAGGCAGACATGGACTGCGTAACCGGTTTGGTTGTATTGTTTGTTTGCTTATGTGCGCACACACAGTTCTCTTTCAAAAAAAAGAAAAACGAAAAGAAAGTTTACACATTCTCAGAATACACTTCCACCAAAGGGGAAAAAAGGAAAAAGTATGTGTTTTGTCTTGTTGTTGAACATAATCACGTGACACACACAAATGTAACGTTTTATTTGTCAACGGGTACTTAGCGAAGCTAACGTAGCATTCCATAGCTCCTTTTTGTCAAATACCACAAATAGATGGACGCAAATGTAGATACCAATTTTAGAAGCGCAAAATCAAAGTACTTTCTCCACAAAAATCTGTTCATTACAGGCTCCGACTGAGACTCCTATCAAAGCGCCAGAAATCAGAACAAAAACAGGAAATGGAAACCTGCCAAAACAGCGCAAACAGATGGAATCCAATGCACTACAGCAGTCCCAGAAGAGCCAAAGCAAAGTCCTTTGTATATGGAAAAACTGGACAATACCAGCTCCCAGTGAGTCCTAGCTAACACGCAATGAGGGTCAAAAAAATGGAAACAGAAACCTATAAAAAAAATAATAGCAGTAACGGTGCCGAAAGATAGACTGAAATGCATGGAACTCATCACGGAAGAGCTTCTTTTTTTCCTTTTGGCTTGTCCCGATTTGGGGTCGCCACAGTGTGTCATCTTTTTCCATCGAAGCCTATCTCATGCATCTTCATGTCCTCCCTCACAACATCCATCCACCTTTTGTTCGGTCTTCCTCTCGGGCTTTTGCCTGGCAGCTCCATCCTCAGCTCCCTTCTACCAATATACTCACTCTCTCGCCTCTGGACATGTCCAAACCATCCAAGTCTGCTCTCTCCAAAACCTCCAACTTTGGCTGTCCCTCTCATGAGCTCATATCTAATCCTATCCAACCTCCTCAGTCCAAGCGAGAACCTCAACATCTTCATTTCTGCTACCTCCAGTTCTGCTTCCGTCTCTAATCCGTACATCACGGCCAGCCTCACCACTGTTTTATAGACTTTGCCCTTCATCCTAGCAGAAAATCTTCTGTCGCATAGAACACCAGACACCTGCCGCCAACTGTTCCACCTGCTTGGACCCGTTTCTTCACTTCCTTACCACACTCACCATTGCTCTTTATTGTTGACTCCAAGTATTTGAAGTCATCCGCCCTTGCCATCTCTTCTCCCTGTAGCTTCACTCGTCCTCCTCCGCCACTCACGTTCACGCACATATATTCTGTTTTACTTCAGCTAATCTTCATTCCTCTCCTTTCCAGTGCGTGCCTCCATCTTTCTAATTGTTCCTCCGCCTGCTCCCTCCTTTCACTGTAGATCCCAAGATCATCAGCTAACATCATGGTCCAAGGGGAATCCAGTCTAACCTCATCTGTCAGCCGGTCCATTACTATCGCAAACAGGAAGGGGCTCAGCGCGGATCCCTGATGCACTCCCACCTCCACCTTAAATTCTTCTGTGACACCTGTTCTGCTGCCCTCATACATGTCCTGTACTATTCTAGCGTATTTCTCCGCCACACCGGACTTGCGCATGCAGTACCACAGTTCCTCTCTTGGTACTCCGTCATAAGATTTCTCTAGGTCTACAAAGACACAATGTAGCTCCTTCTGACCTTCTCTGTACTTTTCCACGAGCTTCCTCAAGGCAATTCTGTTCAGAAAAAGAGAAGAGACAAATCAAAGTCCTACGTTCACAAAACACTGTTCAATAGTTTAGTCTGAAATGGAACAAAAACAATGAAAGTCCAAACAAAATAAAACCAATAACAGGACGTACAAATCCACTAAAATGCACGCCAAAATCACGTAGAAAGCCTGTCAATACCAGTTTGGCTAAGAGTCGTCTCATGGTAATACAAAAAGTAAGAACATAGTACAATTACATATGTACTCAAATGCAGGACACCGTTCCCAGAAAAGTCATTTGTTCACAAAAAGCTGGCTGACAGAACTGGAGGAAGCTCAAGCCTTAAAAAAAAAAAAAACGTTAAAACAAACAAAAAATAATGAATGCAAAAGAACATTGGTTGGTGGTGAGTTTTTAATCCGTGATCACATCTAATCCATGAATCAAAATGGGAGAAGGAGATGGAATCCGCGAAGAAGACGGATGGCATCCTGCTGCACAAACCTTTTCGGCAGTGATGCGGCTGAAGAAGAAAATAGCTTTAATTCAAGGAGGGTCAATGAATAAAAATGAAGTTGTATCCCACTGGGTGGCATATTGAGTGCTGAGACCAATTTTATTTGAGAGATTAATTTCCCTCCCGAGGGTTGTCGCGAAACACCTTACTGTGTTAGAGTCTACTGTAAGTGCCTCTCTCATTAAATGATACTGTTGATGAAAGAATACGGAATGGCTGTTTTTGGGATTGTAAAATAATTACTGTGGGAAGCCAATTAAAAAGAAAAACTAAATTAAAAAAATTGGGAAAAAAATAGGGTATATAAAACCAAGCAGGATCGGATATTAATTCAACAAAGTAATTTATATTTCTTGAGACAGGAGTGTCATTAGCATTGTTTTAATTTGAGTCAGAAAAACACTATCACTGTGAATAAGTCCTTGAAAAGTTCAACGTTCTGAAAGTTAAGTACTTGTAGTAGGTAGTAGTTGCAAGACGTGGTTTGGAGCATGAGTGTCCAAAAACTGAATCAGCATTCTAGCTTGTAAACTACATCAATCTGACATAAACTCTTCAATGATTTAAGAGTTAAGCTCGAGGCCTCAGCACACAAAGTGGTCCTCGCGGAACGAGAGGTGACACATTAGAGACCGAGGCGGCGTTTAAGGGCCGACAATTACATTTATGACATGTTAGCGTAATGGAATCGGGTCTTTTTATGATACGAGGTACCTCGGGCTTTTTCGGGCTAAATCGCTATTAATGTGATATTAAATGTGAGCCTCGTGCGAGACAACAGGCCGCGCCAAAGTAGGCACACAACGTATTGTCGACAATGAAGATCTGAACAAAAACACTTCATGAGAATTTTATCCCTCTTTCAGCTGAATTATTTTGGGAGGTTATTGTAAAATATCAGGAAAGTATGAACTGACATAATCCCAAAAGGAATACGGCCATATAGCCAATTTCCAATGAGTCATGTCATAGCATGAAAGATGATTTAAAAAAAAAAAAAAAAAAAAAAACCATGGGCTCAGATATCCTCTCATCAAAATCTGAATTGTTTCTCACTAAAAATTGGACATCAGTGTCAACGCGAGTCTAACGTAATCGAAAAATTACATTACAGAAGCCATTTAAAACCAATAGTGCATTCAAAGAAATGCAGTAAATCAAAACATAAGTGATTTATTTTTTTTGACATTACGCCACATTCCGAATAGCGTAAAAATTAAGGGTTACGTCACGGCACCAGGGACAGATTTTTTTTCTGGAACTAATCAAGACTGATTTGGCGGTAAATCATAATTACAGTTAATATTTGTACGCATGACTCTTCTCGACCAGATTCATAAAACAATTAAATGACAAACAGTAAGTGCGGCGGTAATGCAACAGGCCTTCTTGTGCCAGCTATTATATTTTATGTATTACATTTTCTTAAAGATCCCAAACAAACTGTCATAATAGGAGCAAGCAAACTTTTCTGCTAGTCAACAATATAAATATTAATACTATGTATGCACTACGCAGTAATTCACGCATACAGTATATGATGAGCCGTGAGAAATCCCCACCTCTGTATTTTATCCGAAAACTGCTTGAATATTAATAGCGCTCCATCTAAAAATGGCAATTCTGAGCCCAGATGTTTTTCTTTTTTTCAACCCGGCTTTTTAACTTTGAAATTAAGAGCCCCCAAACTTCTGCGAGGTTCCTGACTCTCATGGATATTTACAGTGGAGCGAACTCAATGGGGGTGTGTGAAAGTGGCAGGCGGCGAGCTCATGCAAAACGCGACGCTTTGTTATGAACAATAAATCATCCTTGACCCGTTACCGTTGCCTCGGCATTGTCACGGAAACAAAGGAAATAAAAGTCTGACTTCACGCAGAAAGTGGCAACTAGCATAAAAAGCCTTGGAGCGCAATGCTCAGACAATCCCTTCTTCCTGACAAAAGACGCTCCGCTTATTTATTTCCTTGTCAGGGCACAGGTTCACATTGCCGACGTGGGTGTCAAACTCATTTGTGTCGAGAGCCAGATTGTTGCCGTGGTTTCCCCGAGAGCGTTGAGGCTGTGAAACCATCTTCAATAGAGGGCGCTAGGGTACCGTCCCGCCGATGCCGAGTCGCCTTGAAAACGACAAAAGTGAACGAAGAGGACAAACGTGAAAGAAAACGACGATACAAAAGTGAATGAAAAATGACTAATATATTCATGTGAAAATATTAGAAAAGACAATTATTTTTCGACCAGTAGTAAAGAGTAGTAATAGTTACAGTTAACGAGGAGTACATTTTTTTCTGGTTTCGGGCACTTGTCTTTTCCTGTTGACTATAGTTTAAACGTTTAACATGCACAGTCAGTATTCCATCCATCCATTTTCTTAGCCGCTTATCCTCACGAGGGTCGCGGGGAGTGCTGGAACCTACGCCAGCTGTCAACAGCCAGGAGGTGGGGTACAACCCTGAACTGGGTGCCAGCCAATCGCAGGGCACATAGAGACAAATAACGGTCGCACTCACACTCACACCTATGGGCAATTTAGAGTGTCCAATTAATGTTGCATGTTTTGGGGATGTGGGAGGAAACCGGAGTGCCCAGAGGGAAACCCACGCAGGCACGGGGAGAACATGCAAAATCTACACAGGTGGGTCCGGGATTGAACCCGGGACCTCAGAACTGTGAGGCAAGCGCTTTCCAGCAACGCCACCGTGCCTCCGCAGTCAGTACTTGTGACATGCAAAACAAAGGTGGGGTTGGATCCCAGCACCCTTTCAGGTTCAACAGGGTTACTGTTGAACCCTCTCACTCTCTATCAAAAGTTACTATAATAAATAATATAAAAATGTTCTCACAACATCATTAGTTATTACATATGATGATTTAAAATTTTGGCACAGATGGAAAATGGCACATATGACTTGCTTTCGCGGGTCAGATAAAAATAATGCGGTGGGCTGGACTTGGCCCCCGTGCCTTGAGTTTGACACCCAAATTTGTAAACAGTACACCGAAGATGAGAACATGCAAACTATATGGACAAAAGTACTGAGAAACAAGTCATCATGTATTTATTACTCTAATGGTGTACAATTTTTGTTTTTAGGTTTATACACCACGGTCTGGACTTAACAGTAGCGTCCCATTTTCTTTTTGCCCTCAGTCTCCTCTCAGGTAAAATTTGTCTCTTGATCATGATCAACATCTCCATGCTGAAAGTAGAACCTCACTCTCCTCTATTGTTGTTTTTTCTTCGCATCTCTCATTTATTTATGTAAAATACTTTCTCGTGTTCCGCAGTCTCCCTTTTGCTGCAATAGCCCATATTCCTGCCATCCTTTTGCCTCCTCTGAGAGAAATATCTCCTCATCTGAACACCTTGTCTCATTCGGACCAATTTGTTCAGCGCTCCGTAGCGACATATTCTTGCCATGACTGATGTGTATAACAAGTACTAAAATTGTTGTTCGTTAGCATGCCTTGTTACGGCGATGCGTTTCCCGCCACTACTGACGGCAAACCGGGTTTCCTCTGCATCTTAATTCATCATCGTCTCCACTTTCCCGCATGCTAATAAAGTCATTACAGAACATTTCATTCAGTATTTGGGAATTTGCCATGAGCTTCAAATGAACGCCATGTATCACATTTTCCGCACTATAAGGCGCACTGCATTATAAGGTGCACCTCCAATGATTGGCATATTTTAAAACTTTTTCCATATATAAGGCGCACCTGATTAGAAGGCGCACAGAATAGACGCCACAGTAGAGGCTGGGGTTACATTATGCATCCATTAGATGGAGCTGCACTAATAGCTCAATAGTGATCCATATATAAGGCGCACCGTCGGCTTTTGATGAAATTAAAAAGCTTTTAGGTGCGCCTTAGAGTGCGGAAAATACAGTACGGTACGTGATCCGCGGCACCTATACGTGCTTCTGCTTTCATATTTTCTAGGTCCACAGATAAAAGGTCAATCAACAGAGTTGAGTTGGCAAAATATATCTATAGAGACACAGCAAGGAGAGCTGGTGGGTGGACGGCAGGCTCGGCAACACACAGAAAGCCCACCGGGCGTACAGTTGAAATCGATCGACGGGACAAAGAGCCGAGTTACAAAGTGTAAACACCTTTCCGTTCACCGGCTCCAGCAAAGTGGAAAAAAAATATCACCGCTGACATATCGAGATGGAGTCTGTTGGCCTCGTAAGATGAGTATGAGCTATTAAGAGGTCAGGGTTATTATCGAGGAAATTATAAAAGTCGTCAGCCAAGGTCGAGCGTGGCTTAACGTGTCTATCAGTTCATACTGTCGGTGATACATACTGGAAAAAGAAAGGCATTGAACTACTCAGCTGTGACAGGAAAAAGTATGATACAGTAACCCACCATTTATTGGGGGTTGGGTTCCAGAACACCCTGCAATAGGAGAAACTCATGAAGTAGTGTGCAAGTGCTAAGTTAATTCTTTTAACATGTCAGGACAGTCCAACCTTGTGACAAATCTTAACATTGCTTTATTTAACAAAACTGCAACCAATCATCAACAAAATGTACACGTTGCCACATTGAATTATACCACATTCCCCATCTAAGTATATTGGGACAAAATCCCTGATATGTTTTTATTTCATGGGCGTCTTCATAGGCCTGTACACAAAAAAGCTTAATGTTGATTAATCTCACAAAATGGCAACCAATAATCACCGAAACGTGAATGTGTATTTCGATGTACTTTGTTGGACAAGTCACACAACAACAATTGCAAATGTTGGAACTCAGTGTGCAAAACATTGTAAAGCACCACGCCTAATATCACGCCTCATCTAATTAAAAGAGAATTTAAGACCTTTACAATCATGAAAATATGGTAAGTTGAAAAAAAAACTTGGGAGACCAAAATCGGTGAATATGCGGGGCCGCGAACGGTGAACCCCGAATGGGCAAGGGCTGACTGTACGATGAGATGCAATGTGATACGACAGTGACATCACTTTTTTGTCATTAGGACAAATTTTTGTGGTGTTAGCACGCCCTAAAAATATTCTTAAGACTACCTCCCCCCGATTTGGTTGTTCAAAAACACTCACATAAACTCTCTCAGTTCATCAGTACGACACTAATATTAGCCATTCTAGACAGAGGGCAATAGATATGAATGACTGTATTGTCTGGCTACGTGTGTTGCAGCATTATTTGTGTTCAATTCTATTTAGCATTAGCATTCAAATTGGTGGACTCAAAAGCGATGTGGTTGTTTCAAATAGAAACGGTGTAATTCTCTTTGTTTTACGTTTAGTTTGACGGAAAACTTTAATTTGAGTCACTTGTACCGCCGCGATGTTATGATGTGATACGATATGATGCAAAATGAACTCTATCTTAGCATGCTGGAGACATACTGTAAGACAAAGGGATAGTGCTATTTTTTTTTCGTATCATTGAGCAGAAGGGATGCCACATATTAATATGTGACATGATGCATTACAATGCGGTACGACGCGATCATAACCTCTGGAGTTGTAATACATGTTGTAGACAACAACTTCGGGAAATAAAGTACGACGGGTACATTTTCAATCCAGCTTCAAGCAAGGAAGTTGACCCTGCCTCTGGAAAGGGGGGGTGGGGGGGGGGGAAATCAACTTTCTCATCACGACAGCAACCCAATCGCATGTCTTCTCATTTTAATACAATGCAATCAGCTCCCTCACTGCAGCTGGCAATCGTGTTCCGCACCGCACACCATCCCGGGCTCCAGTCTGTTATCCCTCAATGCCATCAAATCTTTACGGGCCTCCGGTACCGCACCGAGATTGCAAATCATCCCCGGCCGGGATTGGCGACACCCTCCCCTGTTAAAGGAATCATACGTGTATCTGCTCCTCACGGCATCCATAAATAACAAAAAAAAAAAATACCGTAGGCGACTCGGCCTTCTCGCCTCCCGCGGCTCCGTTTGTCCTCGTTTATTTCGTGTAGTGGCGGCGGTGAGGTTTAATGGTCCCTTTGAATCTGTGGGTCGGAGCTAAAATAGATTCTGTACATGTAAAATGTACAAAAAGATTGTTCCAAGCACCTTGCACAGTTTTTGGGATGGACAGCTAGGACACCAAGTGTATTTTAGATAGAACATAACTTTAAATAACTTCATATCTCTCCGATATTTTAGGAAGACATGCAGAATCTAAAGAAACAATCTAATCATTGTTACTTTTATCGACACTGCCAAAACGGTATCAAAACTTTGTTCTAAATTTTTCATATAGAAACCCTCTCGCGAATGCTTCTAAGAACATAACAATAGATATGATTAAAAATTAACATACTGTAGCTCCCCGATGCACATTTGGCAACCTTGAACGCGAGGAGGACATTTAAACTTCCGGAGTGCTCGGAGAAAAATACGACAAAGAAAGGCCAGAGCCAAAATTAATCAAACCTCAGAACGGTGAGGCGAATGCGAACGCCACGAAGTCCACCAAGCTGCCAACATCTAGTTCTGTTCTGAAAATGGCGGCACGGTGGAGCAGCTAGAAAGCGTTGGCCTCACACTTCTGATGACTGGGGTTCAATCCCGGCCCTCCCTGTGTAGCGTTTGTATGTTCTCCCCGTGCCTGCGTGGGTTTTCTCTGGCCACTCCGGTTTCTTCCCACATCCCAAAAACATGCAACATTAATTGGACGCTCTAAATTGCCCGTAGGTGTGATTGTGAGTGCGATGTGCCCTGCGATTGGCTGGCGACCAGTTCAGGGTGTACCCCGCTTCCTGCCCGTTGACGGCTGGGGTCAGCTCAAGCATTCCCGCGACCATCGTGAGGATAAGCGGCTAAGAAAATGGATGGATGTCCTGAAAATACCTTCAAAAAGGGACCATCCCTCTAAAACACCCCCAAATCTGTTTGTCTGACAAAATAAATGATTCAAGTGCATTACTTAAGTTAATTCCCCAGGAAATAACGTTTTCCCTGATAGAAATAAAGCAACATATAATGAGGAGGGCGGCGCAGGTTGGAGAGGGCGATCAGTCGCTGATGCCAAATCATCACCCGTGAAGAGCGGTCGCACCTTGTTAAACGCGTCCCCGAAAGTCTCGGCCAGCTGCTTGGCCTCTCGCTGTATGGATGATGCTAATCAGCCCGCGGCGGGAAGAAGCGACTCTTGACCTCGGAGCTGTCACTCGCGTTCACGCCGGCACCGGTTCGCCACACTCGGAAGGGCGCAGTCACTTTTTGACGATTTCAACTCCCCCCCCCCCCCCCCCAAATCCTCAACCCATCCCACCTTCTACAACAATGTTGTGATAAACTGAGTCCAGCTGTCTTATTGTTTATAATGGACCAGCTGACTCCTGGAAAGAGACTGGACACACCCTGGACGCTTCACCGGTCAACTGTGTGGCACATTTGACAAACAACTATTCCCCCCTTCACGTTCAACACCTCTGGTCACGTATATCAAAAACTGCTCCAACAGAGATTCAAACCCTCATCTCCAGACTCTGACGCGGAAGTGAATTAAAGGAATAAGGCCTCTATTTTTCCATTGATGGTACATCTGTGGCGAGGTGCAAATGCTGTCGTATCGCTCACTCCGCGTTTGCCAATTTAACAGGCAGGTTTTTGCCAAGATGTGTCTTCCGACACAGCAAAAGTGTATCCGTGCAGATGTGGAATGACAATTTGGTGGCAGAAAGTTCATCAGAACTTATCCCTGCTCAGCCAATGTTCCCTCTAAACTGCGCACGTTCATAATTGTGCAACGCTGATGCAGTCTCTTGGCAGATATTCGGCGTTGCGCGCAAAAAAAACAAAACAATAATCCAATACAAATTGAAAGTATAACATACAGATATTCATTTTTTGGCATTTTCCAATGTGATTCAATGAGTGAGGGATGACTGGTTGTTACATCTGATGGCACAATTCACATACGTACTGTAAAAAATGAAAAGAAGCCGCCACTGG
The DNA here is from genome assembly GCF_019802595.1 of Syngnathoides biaculeatus. Taxonomy (NCBI): domain Eukaryota; kingdom Metazoa; phylum Chordata; class Actinopteri; order Syngnathiformes; family Syngnathidae; genus Syngnathoides; species Syngnathoides biaculeatus. The sequence continues at coordinate 7,057,503 of NC_084652.1, read as the reverse complement.
TTTCTTTCAGGCAGCACACGGAACTTTGTCTAACAACGACCGCTGCTTTGCCACACTCTTTTTTCCTAATTTACCTTACACCCCCCCCCCCACGCCGCTCTTAAAGACGTACATTCATAATTACAAGTGTTACAGTACTTAAGCAGCCCATCAATGTGTTTTATAATGACAGCGTCCACCACCGGTGCTTTAGTTCGCAACACAGTCTGGGCAACGTAGAGCAAAGAGGAGCTATTATATTGTATATTAACATTTGTATTGATATTAATGGAGAATGTTAAAAAGTGAGTTGAAAGTTGAAACGGGTTGTTTTAGGATGCAATGACTGTCTGAGTATGTGAATAATCGGAGAAAAAGTGGTTAAACTAGACGAGATTATCTCTTTTCCGACTGGGAAAGGTCCGGTCTGAAGCCAAAGTGGAAAGTGCAGGATGAGATGGTGTGTCATTTTAAAATTCCACCTTGGCACAGCCTGATCCAGAATAAAAACATCGACAAGACGGACAGTGCACAAAAAGCTAATTCTGTATTTTAAATATAGGAGGCAACATAATATCAACTTTAAAACGATTTGGGAGCATCATCATCATCATCATCATCATCATCTGCCCCCCCCACCCCTCTCCACACACACACACACACACAAACACACACACACACACACACACACACGTCGTCAGTAGCTCACAAGAGGCTGCAGATCTTGGGGTAAAAAAGTCTGGGCACCCCTGATCTACGCTTTTATGAGAGGGGACCCGCTCACAGTGTCCATTACCCCACCTACCACGACCCGTGACAATTCTGCACTCTCGCACGAGTCGCCGCAGTTACACATTGTTCTCTTCTGCACAAAGATGTCTCCGCCAAGACTGTCATTCTGCCACATTTAAAGGGAATGACAAGAGCCGCTTTTATTAGTGGGGAACGAAGTCAATTGGTAACACAGCCACACCGTAATCTGCCGGGGTCCGCTGGTCTACGAAATAACCTACGCCGGTCTACCCCACGACCCTGGGACTCACTGAAGCAGATTTGCACCAGTCACAAAAACAGGGCCCGAAATCCTTGCGGATCAATTAAGACTAACCCTGACCTCTGATTTTATACTTTCCTCGAGTCCTGTCTGTACCAGATAATGGTCTTAATCTGGTCTTGGAATGCTTCGAAAATGCCCCAAAAGCCTGAACTTGCGTTTGATATATAAAATTGTTGTCCATTAATGCAAATTCTTTCTCCAACTTGCATTTATGGAGCGCGGCCTCTGTCAAGCATCAAAGCACACACGCACAGACGACGTCAAACGGGAGTAACGAGGGCGCCGAGGCGATAGCGAGCGAGAACGAACAAGCGTTTTTCTGAGGATCTGCTTATTTGAAGTCTTTTGATCTGAGTAATATTAATGCGCAGCTGAAAGAGACGCAGCGGGATATTGTAACAGAGGACCTGAGCTTTTGCTCTCCACACGGGTAAACCCATCGTACAGTTTGCCGCTTGTTTTTTTTCTTCCAAGCTGGCACTCGATGCCGTTAATGCACAGCAGCGACTGTTCTTGCAGAAAAATGATGGGCTCAAGAAAACGGGCACGCAAACAAAAGAACCTTTCCTGAAGTGACAGATGCCCTTTTGAGGCTGCCGATGTGATGGTGCAAACGGGAAAGCCGAGGCAGGAGGGCCGCACTGTGAAACTCGGCTAACTGACTGACTGAATGTTTTTTTTTTTTTTTAAATGAAGAGTATTTTTAATACCCCCTACCTTGAATTCAAGATGCTAATTGAGTTAACGTGCATGTAAAAAGGCAGATATGCTTTCAATAATGATGCGAAGTATTGTTAGGATTGGTGCGAATAACGTAAGGAAAAATTGTTGGGAACTTCAATTGAATTTAATTTGGACTTGAATGTTTTTCCATGGGGCGGCACGGTGGAACAGCTGGTAAAGCGTTGGCCTCACAGTTCTGAGGACACGGGTTCAATTCCCGCCCCGCCTGTGTGAAGTTTGCATGTTCTCCCCGTGCCTGGGTGGGTTTTCTCCGGGCACTCCGGTTTCCTCCCGTATCCCAAAATCATGCAACATTAATTGGACAGTCTAAATTGCCCGTAGGTGTGATTGTGAGAGAGACTGTTTGGCTCTATGTGCCCTGCGATTGACTGGAAACTGGTTCAGGGTGTAACCCACCTCCTGCCCGTTGACAGCTGGGATAGGCTCCAGCACTCCCTGCAACCCTCTGAGGATAAGCGGCAAAAAAAAAATGGATGGATGGATGTTTCCCATGTCTCTACATTGATGTTCGGCTTTTGTCAAAGTTTGTAATCTCGTGTCATTTTAATCTGAATTAGTGTCTCCATTTCTGGAAATGTTAAAGCGGTTTTGCGTTGGTCAGTCTGGTTTCTCTTATGTTCTGTATATGACATTAATAACATGACAGGTGTCAAACTCAAGGCCTGCGGGCCAGAACCGGCCCGCCACATGATATTGTGTGGCCCGCGAAGGCAAGTCATGGATGTCAACTTCCATGATTCTTGGGAAAATCTGTACTAAAAATTCAAGTTGTGAGATCCTAAATGATAACCTTCAGATATTACAAGCATTTTTTGTTACCAAACACGAACAATCTTTGAAAAACCCAACACCCCTTGATTTCTGATTCTAAAATTAGTTCATATATTTCATGTGTAAAAATGATGAGGCGATTAAACAATGTTATGATTTCACAGTCACAACGGCCCTCCGAGGGAAACCCTACTTACAATCTGGCCCGCGACAAGAATGAGTTTGACACCCCTGTGTACACCGCATCGGGGGTGACCAGATAATGGAGGTCGTTGGGAAATGAACAGTACAGACGGAAATCGAAAAGAACTGAGCGATCCTGAACGTCGGTGTTCAAATATCTGTCGATTAAAGAAATGTTTTTCGTGAGCGTATCAGGTGGTACCATTAAGATATTTGACTATTACAGTCATGTGGCCGTGACCTACCTCAAGTTACGGACATTTAACTCATTGCAAAAACATTTTGCTCAGATTTTGTATTGAAGTCGCCCCTGTTTTAAATGCTCTCGCTTGCTTTATCTACTCCACGGATAAATCCACGTCACACCGTGGCGGCAGTTGAAATTCCTTGTCGCCGCCTTTCATCTCGCGTGCTGAGACAGGAACAGTCAGATTACGTTGAGGAGGCGTCTTAAAGGGGAGCCGATCTCCCTGCCTCTTTGTGTGACAACGCCAAAGCACAGCAGAGCGCTCAGCCGGCAGAGTTGGGTCATTAGAGAGGCTGCCGAGCCGCGGGTGTAAAGCACGCCTCGGGCGGTGTTTACATTACAAGAATACTGATCGCGCGGCACCCCGCCGCACAAGCGAAACCTCGTCATCCGTGTGCCGTTTCTGTTTAATCTCATCTTGGAAATTAGAGCCGGTACAAAGTGAAATACGGCGGCACCGTGAAATGCGAGTTGAATTTGTTCCATGGTCGTGTTCCGAACTCAATCTCAAATTCTTTTTTCCACCATTCCAATGAGTAAAAAGCCCCCACAAAGCAACATTTTTTTAAATCAATTAGAAACACTATAGAACATTGTGTTTGATAAAAACATTTAATAATAACATCATTAAATAGAATGTAGAGAATTACAAAGTGCATTCAGATTAATTCACTGTGACAACTGAGGTCTACAACTTGCTATCATACAGTCGGGCAGAAACAAACGAAGAAGAGTTTCATCACTACTCCAAGTCAGTAAGCTCCAGCACTATGAGCTGGTTATTATTATATTGGTTTCCCATATATGTTGATTCACTGTTTGTGTTCAATTATTCATTGCTTTAAGGGTTATAACACCACCAAAGTTTCCATTTGTTAGCCCATCTATGGCATTTTAAATTGTTTGTTGTTGGAAAGTGTGCTCAGTACTTTGAGCTGTTTTTGTATCCCTCCCCCAACATTTGTATTTTTCCCTTTTGTATATTTTTGAGCAGATATAGTTGGCTAGTATTCATTTTATTAATTTGGAATTCCTTTCTATTTTGACAAGATTTTTATATTCCTGTGCAACATCTTTAGTCATTATGCCCAGTAGTTTGGTGTCATTTTCTCATTTTATACCCTTTTTAATGATCACATTATACATAAATATCAAACATTCTGGTAGTTTTCATTAAATATTTCTGTATTTCTCATCTATTTGTGATATATTTGTGTTTTTATGTCTGTGTAAATTATGATTTTTCATCTAATACTATATACATCACCCATCCATCCATCCATCCATTTTCCTGGCCACTTATCCTCACAAGAGTCGTGCGAGTGCTGGAGGCTTATCCCAGCTATCTTCGGGCAGGAGGTGGGCTACACCCTGAACTGGTTGCCAACCAATCACAGGGCACATAGAGACAGACATACAACACTCACACTCATAATGTCACCTTGGGGCAATTTAGAGTCTCCAAGTAATGCATGTTTTTTGGGATGTGGGAGGAAACCGGAGTGCCCGGAGAAAATCCACACAGGCATGGGGAGAACATGCACGCTCCACACAGGCGGGGCCGGGATTTGAACCCCGGTCCTCAGAACTGTGAGGCCAACGATCTAACGAGGTGCTCCACCGTTCCGCCCTACATCACCTAAGCAATGTTTTATTTATCTAACCTGTAATTCCTCATGTATTATTATTATTTTAAAGGAATTGCATTTTTGTCTAATAATTATTAATAAGGCAGCACGGTGGAGCAGCTGGTAAAGCCTTGGCCTCACAGTTCTGAGGACTCTGGTTCGATACCGACCCTCCCTATGTGGAGTTTGCATGTTCTCCCCGTGCCTGCGTGGGTTTCCTCCGGGCACTCCGGTTTCCAAAAACATGCAGCATTAAATGGACACTCAAAATTGGCCGTAGGTGACATTATTCGTGCGACTGTTGTTTGTCTCTATGTGCCCTGCGATTGGCTGCCAACCAGTTCAGGGTGTACCCCGCCTACTGCCCATTGACAGCTGGGATAGGCTTCAGCATTCCCCACGACCCTTGTGAGGATAAGCGGTAAGAAAATGGATGGATGGGATTATTAATTTTTCTTTTTCTAATAATGGTCAGTCACAAAGTGACATCACAACCAAGGAATATTTGGTGCTGCTGTAATGACTGCATTGATAGGACCGAAAAGAGGAGGCGGGACTTAAACAGAAACAAGTCACAGCTGAGTGAGTGAACTCCGTGAGCATTATGTCAAAAGATTTTTCTTGTACATCCAGAAAAACTGGATGTGCAGGGGGGGGGGGGGGAATCAAATAAAAGGATGTGTGGTCACTCTGGATTTCTCGCCCCCTATGCGCATCTCAAATCTAACATTTCAAAAGCACAATTCGCTGGCTATTATTTGACCAGTTCATGATGAAAGTCACTCGCCGCGAGCGGAGTCGAACGGCGTCCCTAAATGCCTCTGCGCTCCCTCGCCGTTTGCAGACAGCTGTGAACAGCCGTTACATCACCCTTGAATCATTCCTCGCAGAACCACAAAGATTAAGTCAAACAAAATCCGAAGCCTGCCCAGTTTTTCCATCGAAACGCCTCGGTGTGATCAAACAGAGTCCGGCCCCCTAACCGCGGTTCCAACGAAGACCCGAACATCAAACAACAAGACCCACCTCACACGCGCTCACCTTCAATATTGAATTCTCCATCTTGATGATGAACTGACTCCCAGGGGATTGACAAATACCCTCAAATGTCACAACAAGCTTGCTGTTTAATGATTGCTTTTGTGCATTTTCTTTTCCGCAAAGAAACCCGCTGGCTCTTTGTCGACTCGGCACAGCCACGTTAAATATTAAAAATAGCAAAGTGAAGAAACACTATTAAAAAATACATTAGAAATCGGACTCACCTTCAAAGCCATCATGGTAGATTGGTTGCGTTTTCTCTGTTTGTATATTTTCCTTCTAAAACTTGTGTATTAATAATATATTTTCATTTATTTCGATAACGCACTGTATTTGTATATTTTTCCAACACTGTCTAAGTGGTCTTAGTAAGTATACCCACACGGGTCATTTAAGTTTGTTTAAAGTAATGATTATTTGACGCATATTTATTAATATTGTACAGTGATGCGAAACAATACATCACACTATCAATACTTTGTCCCAACCCGAGAGATGTACAGCATTATTTGACACTTGTGTATCCTCGATGTTGTATGGTAAGCAGAAAAATGACAGCAAACTGCTGTACTGTACCTGAAACAATATTTGACGCTTTAATCCTGTTTTAGAAGAAAAAAACTATTAATATTTAGACACTTATATATCAATACAAGATATTAAAGAGAAACGATACATCTCCATATCCATATTTCATCCCACCTAAGGTTAAAATATAAAGCAATACTGTATCATGAACTAAAACTATATTGATCTTTAGTCCCATCCCTAATTGATATTTGATTCCGACATGATGTATCAATACAGAAACCTACACAAATATTATACATCAGGATGCCGTTCATCTGTCCCACCGCTAGTTAAAAACTGAGTTATATTTCCTGATTATGTCTGTACACAGAATATTTTTTTTTAAAAAAAAACCGTCACACAGAGCTAAAACTAATTTAGGGATGCCAAAAAACTCCTTTTAGACTTTATTTTCCTATTATTAAATAAAAATTCCCATAATAATCACCCACATTACTCCAAACATGCATTCTCATCTAATTTTCAAGGTATATTAATTTAAATCCTTCAAATTGCATACGTAAGGGTACAGAATATAAGACAACTAATTGCTAAATACTAAATGTTGTCAATTGCGGTTACCGTTAGCGCGCTAGCGATTACCAGTTTAGGTAAATGCATAATTAACTAACCACTATTTACTTCCCGCATACAACATGATGTACTTTAATCTATGTGTCTAAAAAAAAAAAAAAAAAAAATCACTTACAGGCGCTCCTCTGTCCTTTTGGCAAACTTTATCAGCGGTCTCACAACAAGTCCGTCTGCAATACGTGTCCGTGTGAAATATCACATCCGACGGCGAAAACATAGTTCCGGGAAGAGTATTTACTGGGATCCCAACGGCGCTGACTTAGCCAAGTTATACGATTCTTTATTTTTTTTCCACACCTATAAATTATTAAATACTTGTTTATTAACAATGCATTTATCGACGGAAATTACTCATACTGCAGCAACATTGATATTTTGTCCCAGCTCTATGGTTAGAACTGATTCATAATTATATATGTATCAAGACTGCAGCATAAACATAAACGACATCTCCCAAAATTAACAATTTGTCCCATCCTGAGTTGATATTTGATGCATCAGTGTTGTGTCATAAACGGAACTCATATGTTACGATATTGATATTTTATCTCAGGACAAGTTAAAATTGGTGGAATGGTGGGGCCATAGAGCATTGGCCTCACACTTCTGAGGACGAGGGTTCAAGCCCGGCCCTCCCTGTGTGGAGTTTGCATGTTCTCCCCGTGCCTGCGTGGGTTTTCTCCGGGTACTGCGGTTTCCTCCCACATCCCAAAAACATACAACATTAATTGGACGCCCTAAATTGCCCATAGGTGTGATTGTGAGTGCGGCTGTTTGTCTCGATGTGCCCTGTGATTGGCTGCCGACCACTTCACGGTGTACCCCGCCTTCTCCTGCCCGTTGACAACTGGGACAGGCTCCAGTACTCCCATGAATGACCCTTGTGAGGATAAGCAGCTAAGAAAATGGATGGATGGACAAGTTAAAACTGATCAAGATTTTACACTTATGAAACTGACCAAAACAATCATAAAAAGGTAATGTGATGCATCCAAATATCTTTAATTTGTTCCCACCTCTGGCAAAAAAAAAAAAAAAGGAAACAAAACATGAAAATACAAATCTTGAGTCCCGCCTCAATTTTGTAAACATAAGTAAAGAGACGCACCACTAAGTTGATTCCCGAATCAACGAAATAATCAATTTATGTACCTGACTTGTGAGCACAAGAGAGTTCCAGGCTCAGCCCGGTTAGCACGCGGTCGGCGCCCGCGCCTGCCTTCCAGCCGGCTGACCGAGCATTCCCCGCTAACGCAACATGACGACAGCCGTGGCAACTTTCACACTGGCCCCGCCGAGTCATCAATAATAAGACAAGGTGAGTCGGGGGAAGGCGGGTGACAGAAGGAGTGTGTTTGGGGGGGGGGGGGTTCCAGATGCGGATCTGTGACTTGACATGTGCTCTCCGTCAGAGTCCTGTCAGCCGGGGGTTAGACGGGTGAAGGTTTTGAGAGGGTGCGGCCCGTTCCTGTTGGATTTCTCCCAGTGACATCAAAGTGATGTGGTGTGGGGGGGTGACATGGCGTCGCGCTCACGTGGACGGGAAGTTCGTCACCCAGGTGAGTCAGTCCACCTCTTCGACGTAGGTGGAAGGAAACCAACCCACCTGGGAACAAGAAACCAACAAGAAACTTTAGGATGGCAGACTTCAACTGGATAAGTACATTTAGTGAGGGGTCGCCACAGCGTGCCGTCACAGATGAACGCTCATATTTGTTTGGCACAGTTTTTACGCCGGATGCCATTCCTGACACAACCCCTCTCGAGGAGTAGAGGCCCCAGTGAGATAAGAACTCACGACCACTGGTTTACCAAACATTATAACCACTGAGCTGTGGGGCCTCTGCCTCGTGCGTGTGGTGTCGGTCGGTCGGCCGCCATGAAAATCCTCTCGTGGGATTTGTTTTCGAGAAGAAACAGGAAGTGACGTACATGGCACGACCGCCCTCGAGTGGACTCGTTTGTTTCTATTAGTTTTACCTCCGGGGAGGTAGCTCGTTGTTCCTTCGTGTTAGCCAAAATGGCGGCTCGTTGCATTGCTGGACATTGCTTGAACACTGGAGAATGGATTTACCCTTCGTAAGTTTGCGAGAAACCCGGTTCGTCGTGACAAATGGATTGCACGGGTACAAAGGACGAGAGCTTCGTGGATTCCAAATGACAGGTAGGTGTGTATACAGCTACTAAAATAAAATAATAGTTTGGGGCGGACCACATAATCCGTCTCTCATAATGTAACAAAAGATCTGCATACGTATGACAGGGGTGCTAAATGTGTCGATATGCCCGTCGGACAGCTTCTGCGTCGGCTCGCCAGCGAAGGCTGCCACGTTACGATGCGGTAGCCTTCGCCAGCTTCGGCGCCGGCTGGGCTGGCTCATCTTCGGCACCGAGGTGGCTTATCACGGTGCCGAGCCGGGCCGCTTTACGGTGTTGTCATCCTTCCCGGCCTCGTCGGCCGGGGTGGCTCGTCGCGGCACCGGGCTGTGGTGGCTCATCTCCGCTGCGGAAGTGGATCGGACGGGAGGCGGTTTGGCCGTGATCGCATATCATCGGAATATGGCTCGAAACAATAGGGTAACATCGCCCTGGTAACTTCACTCGGTTGTGAGATGTTCGAAAAGTGCTTCCGTGTCAGAAGGGGCGTGTCCCACAGTCGGGTCCACAGGGTGTTTTCAATGGCGAATGTCCGGGCAGGAGATGCAGCCAATATGGCGACCACTTGGATGTCGTCGAATGACACTTCCGCAACTTTGCGCACGGATGACGCGCTCTCCGCTCATATTTAGTTTTTCGTATAGACATTGAAGTGAATAACGTTCTTTGTATTTTTCATTACAATATCGAATTTCGAATGTTTACATGGATGACACTTGACCTTTAATTTGTCACAAATTCACCCCCAGCCATTTTTTAACTAGAAGACCCCCCCCCAAAAAAAACCCAACAATTTAAAAGCTTGATAATTTAGCAAAAAGAGCATTATATGCATAAGAGTCAGTGCCACACCTTGCCCGCCAGCTCCCCCTTCCACCATCCGTCGGGCGTCTTGGTGTAGATGTTGACGACGTCTCCCCGCAGTAGAGACAGCTCCCAAGAATCTCTGCCGCTGAAGTCGTAGCGAGCAACGGCCACGGCCGCCGCCCTCGGAGAGAACACTGGCGGAACATGCAGCGGTTTCAAAAGTGATAAAAAAAAAAAAAAAAAAAACGTGCGGGAAAGGTGACATCCAAGCATTTCTAATAACGGGGTGGCCTCGATTTCTCACAAACGGGGATGCACACTACATTGCGGAGAAAGAGGAAGATCATCTTGAACATGCAACGGTTTCAAAAGTGAAAATAACATGCAGGAAAGGTGACATCCAAGCATTTCTCATGAACGGGGATGCACACCGCATTGTGGAGCAAGAGCAACATCATCTATAACACGCCAGAGGAAACTTGTCCAGAACTTCAAAGATTTTTGATGTTTTGGTTGGCGACATGGTTCAAATAGTCAAAAGTGATATATGATCGTTTTAAGGGGAAACCATACATCACGACGTCGATATTTTGTCCGCTCCTACTTAAAATGAATCCATATATATTTATCAATAGGCCTACGTAAACAAAAATCAACCCCTAGCTTAAAACTGGCATTTACTTTATGTATTGATACTGTATCACAAATAGATGTGATTTTTTTTATTTTTCTCATAACTACTTAATGCTGATGGTGATTGTGTCAATACTGTATCATGGACACAATCCATCCATCCATTTTCTTAGCCGCTTATCCTCACAAGGGTTGTGGGGAATGCTGCAGCCTATCCCAGCTGTCAACGGGCAGGAGGCGGGGTACGCCCTGTACTGGTCGCCAGGCAATTGCAGGGCATATAAAAACAAATAGCCACACTCACAAATCACACCTACGGGCAATTTAGCGTGTCCAAATAATGTTGCATGTTTTTGGGATGTGGGGGGGGGGGCATGGGGAGAACATGCAATCTGCACACAGGCGGGGCCAGGATCGAACTCACGTCCTCAGAAGTGTGAGGCTGATGCTTTACCAGCTGAACCACCGTGCCGCCATGAACACAAACTATATATTTTTAAATTAATAGTTAAAATTGATCAATATTTGACATGTATTAATTCGCTATTGCAGCACGGTTGACCAACTGGTTAGAGCATTGGCCTCACAGTTCTGAGGACCCGGGTTCAAATCCCGGCCCTGCCTGTGTGTAGTTTGGATGTTCTCCCCATGCCTGTGTGGGTTTTCCCAGGGCAGACTTTAAATTGCCCATAGGGCATAGGGCTGGGACCAGTTCACGGCGTAACTTGGCTCTTTCCCAGAGTTAGCCGGGAGAGGCTCCAGCACTCCTACAACCCTCGTGAGGATAAGCAGCTCATAAAATTCATGGATGGATGGATACTACACCATAAGCAGAAACGATACATCACACATCAAATTTTGTCAAAAGGCTATTTATGTGCTCCGGTAGGTGCTGCTGTTTTGTTCAGCAACAAAGTTGAAATGAGCTCAGTAGTAATTTCAGCTGTATGAATGATAATAATACACAGTAACAGCATTTATTAAATGTTATTTTTATGTGTTTTGGTTCCATTTTGAAACCCCACTTGCGCTATTATCAATTGTTCTTCACCATGTCATTTTAAATCCCATCCCGACTCGAACAGCGCCACCGGCTGGCTGGCCGCCTGGCGAGCATCAAATTATTTCGTCTTTTTTGCATTATTTATTAGCGAAGTCAAGAAAAAACACACAATGTCACGCGGCAAGACCGGAGAGCAGAGAAAGGCCGTGTAGCTGTACCTGACCAGAAAGGAGAGGAGGAGGGAGGAACAAAGCTGCAACCACCAGGAGTAACTACACACACAGACCAAAAAAAAAAAAAACAGCCAAAAGAGAGAGAAAGAGAGCGAGAGAGCACACGGATCGAGAGTTAAAGGAGAAAGAGAGAGCAAAAAGTTGGCAAAGTCAAAGAACAAGCAAAGGAAACAACACCGAGTGGGAGAGAAGAGTGAGAGGAGGTCCCAACGCATCTATTTTCACTCACATTTGCCAAGATGAAAAGTGAACTTCTATACAGATAATTACTCAACTGCAGAAGGGATGGAAGTATACTGAGAGCTTTATTTGGCTCAGTTTTTTTTTTTTTTTTTTTTAAATCATATATAGTTTTGTATGGGGCAGCACGGTGGCACAGCTGGAAAGTTTTGCCTCACAGTTCTGAAAAAAACATTAATTGGACACTCTAAATTGCCCGTAGGTGTGATTATGAGTGTGACTGTTTGTCTCTACGTGCCCTGCGATTGGCCGGCAACCAGTTCAGGGTGTACCCCCGCATCCTGTCCGTTGACAGCTGGGATAGGCGCCAGCGCTCCCCGCGACCCTCGTGAGGATAAGCGTCCAAGAAAATGGATGGGTGGATAGTCATGTATCCTCTTCATTCATTGGCCAATGGTGAAGTCACGAGTGTGCTCAATGAACTCTGCCTAGCAACAAGAGCCCTGACCAATGCAGGTTATAAATGGGAAGTGTTGTACAAATACATTTTATTATGTAAGTACAATAAGTTTCTTTCGGCTTGTCCCGTTAGGGGTCGCCACAGCGTCAAATCTCAGATGAACGGTGTGTAATTGTTTTCATTGGTTTGTCCCCTATGAACTCTGCGTACAATCAGATTTTATTATTAAATATTAATTGTTTTCTTTGGCTTTTGAAGCGATTGTGCTTGCGCCCTATGAACTTTGCCAGCAACATGTGTCACGTCATGTCATCATCCAAGTCGCTTATCTTCACAAGGGTTGCGGGAAAGCCGGAGCCTATCCCGGCTAGCTTTGTGCGAAAAGGCTGACTACGCCCTGAACTGGTCGCCAGTCAGTCGCAGGGCAGATATCGACAGCATCACTGAGCGGAAATCGACACCGCGCTGCCCGCGCCAAAGGCAGGCGTGTGTACCACTACAAGCAACAAGTAGCTACGCAAATGTCTGTGAGAAGTATCTTTTACCAGGAGTTTTATTTATCTATGTATTTCAAACTAGACATAGCTTAGCATTATTTTATTTTTTTGACTGCTCTCTGGAGCTAATGTGTCTTTGCCCCTTTAAACTCTGCCTAGTAACAAATGGCCGAGCTAATGTCCGCGGGAGGCTTCTGTTGAGATAGGCCTTTTAAAATTTCTATAAATATGGATTAGGATCATTATTTTCCATCGACCTTTGGGACAGTTCAACTTGCGTCCTGTGAACTCTGCCCGGCAACAAGTGACCAGTCAAATTTCACGAGGCGCATTAAGCGTCTCGTCAAATAAATGCTTCTCTGACAGTCAATCATAAGTAAGGATTATTATCTTCAGATTTGTTCTCTTTTGAGTCGTTCGGCAGCTGCACCCCCCCCCCCATCTTATCAACACAGCTTCTTTTGATGGTTTAGATTTGTATTTATTTTGCGGTTTGGCACGGCATCTGTCCCTCCGCGGAAGCCGCTGCCCACACTCTCTGGCTCGAAATCTTCGGGGGCGGATGACTCCAGGCAGTAATAATCCATCCCAGAATGCACCGAGGCATCAGCGGATCCGTCAAGGCTTCTTGTCGCTGAATGGTGATGCCGCTTTGAAGGGGGACGAGGATGCAGGCGCGCACACACATCCACAAAAGGCTAACGTTAGCTTTGTTTTAGCAGTGGCGCTTGTTTACGTATTTTCCTTTCGCCCGCCTGCCGTGCTTTTTATTTTTTCCTCCCCCGGGTTGTGTTCCCGCCGCGAGACCCGGGGTTTCCCCCAGGTTTGTGTCAGTCACTCTTCTTCGACTTCTACTCGGCCGGCCGTGCAAGCGACATGTCATGTCCTGTCAGGAAAATTGTGCGCGGATCTCAGAGGCGAGCGGCATGACACTCCCGAGCAGGGAGGCTCCCGGTGCTGGCCCGGGGCGCCGGCCTTTAACTGGGAGCACTCTGGCGACTCCTGGTGAGCTGCCAGGTCTCCTCTCTGTTCGCTCTGCTTTCATCTTTACATTTTTTTTTTTTTTTTTGGGGGGGGGGGTTCAGGTATTTAATCATTGCGTCAACAAGCATACACCATGTGCAAATCACCATCGGAGGTGGTCTCCCTTCCCTGAACAGTTTCCCTACTGACATTTCGACTGTACCAAATTAAAGTGCATACCGCCTAATACCCTACTACCTTCCTCCTGTGCTTACTGAGTTCCTCTAAAATTCCCGACCGACTCGGGACCTTCTCACCCACCTCCCTGCTATACCCACCTACCCGCTGTACTTACATACTGTACCTACCTTTCGACACAACTAGTTACAGTACCACCTAACCTTGTAACCTTGATACCTACCGATCTAGCTTCTTACTGTAGCTACTTGCTACACACTGGCTCTACTTCCCAACACACTAGATCTACATCCCAACTTACCACCCTATCTACTTTCCCATTATATCTACCTACCTAACTACCTACCAAACAACCAAACCAAGCATCATGTTATTTTTTCCAAAAGTACCTATACCTACCAATCTTTTGTACCTACCTAAAGAATGGATCTAGCAACTGCACCTATCTACCCAAAGTACAGTGACGCCTCGGTTCTCGACCACAATCCGTTCCAGAAAATGGTTCGAGAAGTCATTTGTTCGAAAACCAAATTCATTGATCCCATTACAATGAATGGTAAAAGAAATAATGCGTTCCAAGCTTAAAAAAACTTGGCTTTTTAAAGCATTTTTTATGTTTTTCTGATAATAAACTGCATAGTAGAAATGCATGTATAGTTTGAATACTTCATATAATGAAATAATTTCAGAAATATATTTATTTTTTGCTCAAAATGTATGCTTTACTAGTGAAATACGCTAGGCTGGGAGCGCATTGCCGTATCTGTAGCGACTCGGCCCACAGCCTTGTAAACTTTTTTTTATTAACAAAAGTGCAGAATAACTTTAAACAAGCAAATTGCCTTCTTTGGAGCCATGATCGGGGGTTAATACGGTGGTCCTCCATAAGAAGAAAAACAACAGTCGCTACCGGGACACGTCTGTGTACAGAGGCTGCGTTTTACAGAATAACAAAAGTGTGCAAGCCCGTATTTTTTCGGGGTTGCGTTGTGGGTGGGTCAGCTGCTTCCGCCGCGCGCATTATGTTATTTCCGGGTTTATTCGGCGGCGTTCAGATCTGCCCGCGCCTAATAAGTTATTTCCTGGTTTTGTCGGGTGCGTTCGAGTACCGATTTCCGTTCGAAAACAGAAGCAAAAAAAAAAAAAATCTCAAAATTTTCATTAAAAAACGGGGACGTTCGAGAACCGAGGCTTTACTGTACTACCTACGGCACCTACCTACCCAAAGTACTGTATCTACTGTCCCTACTTAGTTACAAAGTAACTGAGTGTACCTGGCTCCCTACCTACCCACAAACTGCTTCGACATACCTTAAAGTACTTACCTACTGCACCTACCCACCTTAAGTACTGTACTGCCCTACCTACTTCCCTACTCTGCATAGCAGCTTACTGTACCGACTAATTATCCCCTCGTACCTACCTACCTACCTCGCCAGATGCAACAACCTGAGGGTCATTCAAGTCTATCGCATCCTATTTTCCCCATCTTTCTCACTTCATGCCGCCTTTTGTTCGTCTAACCACCTCATTACTGTAACGTCTTCACTACACGCCATCCCCTCACTCCTTCTTTCGGGAACGCATTCATTATTAAAGTCTGCGCATTGACACACCGCTGATGGCTTTTCGTGTGTAAACCGAATAGCTCCACAAAAGAGCACACGACAGGGCCATCAAATGAATTCAAACTTTTTCTTTTTTTTTTCATCCCAGCAACCATATCCGCGTCTAAGCTGGGAGCATCTTCGGCTGTCAGACACAGAAGCCTCTCCGGTGAAGTCTTTTGCAAGGGTGCACTCACCGCTGCCAGTCTTGCTAATGCCCCAAGGCGAGTTTCTGTCGGAGCATTCCCGGTAAGGGACGCGCAGATTGGTGTCGAGGCTGCTGAAGCCTTCTTTTAAAGAGTGCTGCTTGTAGTACTCCACCAGGTCCTGCACGAAACCAAAACACATCACTTCATGACATATAAATTGAGAGTGCAGCTAACTCCGGGCGGTCCTGTGACATGCATACAAACAATTTCCGCTAACCGCTTTATCTCACGCTATTGTCCTATAGCGACCCATAATTGGAATCATCCAAATTACTGTGCTAACCTACTTAGCATGCCTTGCCACTACCCACTGTACTTACCAACCAACTCTACCTACAGTGAAGAAAATAAGTATTTGAACACCCTGCTATATTGCAAGTTCTCCCACTTAGAAATCATGGAAGTGTCCGGAATTTTCATCATAGGTGCATGTCCACTGTGAGAGAGATCATCTAAAAAGAAAAATCCAGAAATCACAATGTGTGATTTTTTTAACAATTTGTGTGATACAGCTGCAAATAAGTATTTGAACACCTGTCTATCAGCTAGAATTCTGACCCTCAAAGACCTGTTAGTCCGCCTTTAAAAGTCCGCCTCCAATCCTTGTATTATCCTGAATCAGATGCACCTGTGTGAGGTCCTTAGCTGCATAAAGACACCACACAATCAGTAAGACTCAAACTTGTAACATGGCCAAGACCAAAGACCAAAACCAAGAAGTGGCTCCGTAAGAAACATATCAAGGTTCTGGCGTGGCCTAGCTAGTATCCAGACGTAAACCCAATAGAAAATCTTGAGAGGGAGCTGAAACCTGTCTGATCTAGAGAAGATTTGTGTGGAGTGGGCCAAAATCCCTCCTGTAGTGTGTGCAAAACTGGTGAACAACTACAGCAAACGTTTGACCTCTGTAAATGCAAACACAGGCTACTGTACCAAATATTAACATTGGTTTTCTCAGGTGTTCAAATACTTACTTGCAGCTGTATCACACAAATAAATCGTTAAAAAAAAAATCATACATTGAGATTTCTGGATTTTTCTTTTTAGATGATCTCTCTCAGAGTGGACATGCACCTACGATGAAAATTTCAGACCCTTCCATGATTTCTAAGTGGGAGAATTTGCAATATAGCAGGGTGTTCAAATACCTATTTTCTTCACTGTACTCCGTCTCTACCTTCCGATGACACCGACCTAGCTAAATTACCAACCTGCCTACTAACCCTATTTACCCACTACCAACCAAACAGTATTTTCTGGACTATAAGCCGCGACTTTCGTCACACGCTTATAACCCTGCGGCTTATACAATGACGCGGCTAATTTATGGATTTTTTTCTAACGGCTGCCAGGGGCGCTCGAGCAGAAAAGCTAAGAGTGAGACAGGTGGAATACATGTGTCGAGGAAAGACGCAAGTTTAATGTAACTTCGCGCTTTGTGCATTAAAATTCGCATGAACAGACCATCATCGTGGAAACTGCAAGAAGAAATGCATATGACGCAGCTTTAGGGTTAAAAGCAATGGAACTGGCCGATAAAGAAGGAAAGAGAGCTGATGGTGAGACATTGGAAGAAGGTAAAAAGTCGAAAAAAGCTTTCAGAGGGAAAAAAAGCAGGTAGCCTGAACCGTGTTGCTGCTGAGTTTCTGCCGTGTCACAGGCACTGTTTGGAAAGGAAAGCGAAGGTATATTATTAAAACTCTTTCTGTGTACCGTCTTTCTTTGTAACTATCTCGTGTTGTTGTGGCTTATGTATGTATGATTTTTCCTTTAAAAATGTACTGGGTTAGGCCTATAATCAGGTGCGGCTTATAGTCCAGAAATGATGCTACCTTCCATCTATGACTACCTACTTTACCTACCCGCCTAAGAAACTGTACTTACCTTCCTCGTGAAGCTACTTACTGTCTCCCCTCAGCGATTTTATACCATTTGTACCTACCTAACTACTCACTACTGCCTATTTTTCCCCCACTACTGGTTCACTTATTCTATTGATTTATTCATCTATTTAGTATGTTTTAATGACAGTGTTATTCAGCAACAAAACAGTCTGAACAGAAGAACATCAAAGAGAGAAGATCCCACTGATGTTTCACACACCGTGGAGTGTCTCGGAGCCTCACCAGCAGCGTTTTGAAGAGTCGACTCTCGGCGATGTAAAAACAGCCGTCCTTGGTCAGAATCTTAATGTGCTTGACTCTGTCGCTGAACCTGCGTCGGGATGAATAAGACATGCGCTGCTAATCAGCTCGACACGCTTCCGACGTCACGCGGGCCCACCCCTCCCATGTTGAAAGTCACGAAGGTCTGCAAGAGCACACTCGAGAAGGCTTCAGAACATTCCACATTCGCTCACGTCAAATGAAAGGAACGTCAACACGCTGTCATAGTTAACCCTCCTGGTACTTAACGTTAAAAAAATACAGGTACAGTGGTGCCTTAAGGTGCCACTGTCATGAAATGGATGATTTTTAGTATGTTATTAATGAAAAAAAAAACGCAGGCGGTATGGATCCAACCGTTTTTTCACCACAAAACAAGATTTTGACGTATATGGCTTTTTGTCACTCCCGCCATGAAAATCCTCCCGAGGGATTTGTTTTTTAACAAGAAGCAGGAAGTTACGCTAAGGGGAGTAGCGAACTCATGCGGACGCGTTTGTTTTGTATTAGTTTTACCTGCAGGAAGGTAGCTCTTTGTTCCTTCATGTTAGCCAAAATCCCGGGTCGTTGCATTGCTGGATATTGCTGGAACACTCTGGAGGATGGATTTACCCTTCATGAGTTTCCAAGAGACCCGGTTCGTCGTGAAAAATGGATTGAATGGGTGCAAAGGACGAGAGCTTTGTGGGTTCCAAATGACAGGTATGTGTGTATACAGCTACTAAAAAAAAATCAATAGTTGAGGGGGAGGACGTAATCCTTTCAGAATGTAACAAAAGATCCGCGTCTGTAAGTCAGAGGTGCTAAATGTGTCGATGTGCCCGTCGGCGCTGTGTCCGCCCGGCTTTGGCCGAGCTTCCGTGTCTCATAGTAGATGGGCGGACTAGACCCTGCCGAAGCCGTGCCTCACGGGCAAGCATGGCTTTGGCCGGGCTGGCTCATACATACTGTGTGGCAGTCTGTTTTTAGTTAAAAGTGATCCGCATATCATCTAAATATGGCTATTGCTGCGGACACTTCACTCGATGGTGAGATGTTCTCTTCTTTGAAAAGAGCTTCCGTGTCGGAAGACGCGTGTCCCATTGTAGGGGTCACGCCGTGTTTTCAATGTCCGGTGTGATGTCACGGGCAGTAGATGCAGCCAATATGGCGACCTCTTGGATGTCGAATGACAGTTCCGCAACTTTGCGCATGGATGACGCGCTCTCCTCTCAGATTTATTTTTTTCGTATAGACATTGAAGTAAATAATGTTATATGTATTTTTCATTTCAATATCTATTTTAGATTGTTTATAGGGATGACACTTGGGCTTTAAGATACGAATGGCTCAAACTTAGATTTTTTTTTTTTTTTTTTTAATACTCGGTGTTATTCTGCCTATATCTTAAAATAATTTGGCATGACTTCTGATCGTAGGATGAGAGTGGAGAGTTCCATTTCGAGATTTGGAGCTCAGTCCTAATGAAGTGCCGAATGTCAGGATGATCGACAAAGTCTGTGAGAAAACGACAGGACGGGTGTTACAGAAGCACAAAGACATTCTGCAGCATTTGCTTCTTTCTATCAGTGCGCAAGAAGTCGAGAGAGTTGCAACAAGACAGGCTCTGAGTATCTGACAGTTCCTGGTGGTGGAGCAACCGTCCGACTAAAGCAAAGTGGATCTCTGTGATTTTATTTTAGGTTAAGTGGGGTCAACAAGTGGACCTGTTTCGAAGACCTGGATGGCATCACGATGCTTGTGATCACAGAGTTGTGGAGAATTCTAGAAAAGCATCAAGGTGTAGCAGAGAAGGCTGGAAGGTTGTTTTAGAATCTGGGGAACTTACTTTCAAGTGCAAACTCATAGTTTGGATTTGAACTCTATCTTTTCTGACACAACTCACATGCAACCCCTGAATTTGAAAACGGGAAAACTGCAACAGGTTATAGGGGATGGGAAAAGAATATTCAGATATGACTCAAAATAAAGAGGGTTTTTTTCTGTCACAAAAAAACATATTTTTTTTTAAAAGATGAGACACAAAATTTGCCAGTGTGGTCAAAACAGTGGACTGGCCTGATTTTTTTCTTTATTTTTTCAATCATTTTTTAAAACTTTTTATTCAATGCATTGATTAATATTTTTAAGAATTATTTTTTCAAATTTCTTCATTTAAAAAAATAACTTCATGGACTTAATCATTTCAAGTAGCTTGCATACTGCACTATTTGCTCTCTGCACGATTGCTCCTGAATTTGAATCAGTCCAATACTGTGTATCTTTTTTTTTCTTTTTAAGAACAAAAAAAAAGGGGGGATTTACAAAGGTTTTAAGGTAAAGGGATGCTACCCGTTTGATGGTTTTGAAGTCCTACTTTTAACATCACTGACGTGAGAACCTTCTGTTTTTTGCTTTGGCTTTCTAGTGTGAAGTTTGAATAATCTCCCCTTGGGTTTTCCGGGCTACTCCAGCTTCCTCCCGCATTCCAAAAACATCAGCCAAGACTCTGACTTGTCTTTTGGTGTCAATTGTTTGTCCATTTGAACCCTGCGATTGGGAGTCAAACAGTCCACCTGTCGAGGCGACCCCTATGACTGGTAGCTGTTGCACGGATATAACATTTATGGGACCGCCGTGACGACGCGGTGCTCATAAAGCAAAATGGAGCGTAGCTCGGAATACTCCCGTGCGTTCTTTGTTGGAATGCTGTACACTCCGCCAACCTTGAGGATGATAAAAACACACAGTACACACTCTGTACAAGTGAACGCATGCATAGGCAAAGACGTCACCATAGCGTGCGCTGTGATTCTCCTTTACGTTGACTGAGCGTTGTAAAATCTCCCGGCGTAGCGAACGAGAGGCCTTCGGTCACGCTGCCGATTGAATGATACATTATGAATGCGCGTGGGCCGCGTTGCATTATTCACGTGCATGAGGTCACGAGCTCCATAACACAAAAAAGGCAATGATCCCGTTCCCTTTACATCCAAGTGTCTTGTATCGCTCGCTGGAGAAACGGACCACTCCGACTGAAAACGGATTAAAATGCTGTATTATTTAACGTGACCGGGCAGAATCTCAGCGTCGGCCTTCTCGGGTGGAGTTAGCATCCTCTACGCATACCGGTGTGGGATTTCTCCCCGTCGTCCGGCTTCCTTCCGCATTCCAAAAACAAAACCATAAATGTTAGGTTAATTGCAATTCTTAAAGGGGAAATCCATTGGTTTGCACGAACAATGTATCCAATAGTTCATGTAATATGTACTCTGTTTTGACAATGTGATGTTGAATCCTCTCTCAATGAATAGTGTTTTGAGAAGATTTTTATCGACAATTATGAATTTTCAGGGGCGCTGTCATTTTCCCGAGTCACATGACTTACGTGCGCAGACGTGACGTGTAAGGTGCCGCACCAAAGGCTCGATTACATTGTGCCCGGCGCTGATTTGTCAGATTTATCCTCATCTGATGATAAAATAACAGTATCGGTTGATCGGGAAGACGGAGGAATACTTCCATGCAGGTTTGAACCTGTGGCTGTAATTAATGTTGAATATTCGGATGGTTCTTCGGACGGGAATGGCGTGGGATCTCAAAGGCCTACGTGCGGGATGTAAGTGCGTAAACAAAGGCCCCAGGAGCTCTGGGTCGACAGCCATGGATGGTTCTTCGGATGGGAATGCCGCGGACTCTGACGAGTGAGCTCCAGCTAACGGCCTCCGCCGGACGCCAAACCTCGGCTCGCGGCCTCCGCCGGACACCGAAGCTCGGCTCGGGGCCTGGTGCCGGAGCTCGCTCATCAGACTCTGCGTCATTCCCGTCCGAAGAAACATCCACGGCTGCTGGCCCGGAGCACCGTAGGCCTTTGTTTACGCACTTACTTCCCGCGCGTAGGCATCCGAGTAGTCAGACTCCGGCGTCATTCCACCCAAAGAACCATCCGAATATTCAACATTATTTACAGCCACAGGTTCAAATCTGTATGGAAGTATTCCTCCTTCTTCGTCTCAGTCTTCGCGATCAACCGATACTGCTATTTCATCATCAGATGACTCTGACCCCCACCTGTTCTCCGACCGACCCCGTAAGCCTGACTCCTTTGACACTTCTGCCTTCCTTGATCGGTCTCACGTGTACCGACTCCTGCTCTCTACGCCTGACGTCCTGATTACCGCTGCTATACCTGACTGCCTGCCCGATCCCCGACCTTGGATTAATAAACGTTTTTCCCGAATCACCTCTGCATCTCCCGTGTACTCCTGCATTTGGGTCCACCCTCCGTTCCGATGGGTCGTGACAGTTATGTATGATTAAATATGCATTTTGTATTTTATCTTATACTTACTATCTACTAACTATCTTATCAACTACTACTATCTGCTAACTATCTTATATTTGTTTATTTTAACAATGATTTATTGGGCAATTTACTGCTAGTATTCTTCTCATTATTTCACATTTGGTTTTAAATTACAATAAACGTCTCACTGCTTACACAAGTAAAATCGCTTTTACTTCATAGTTTGTTTCCTTAAAACTGGAAGCCACTCTATTGTTGTAAATATTAATGCACCCGAAAAGAAGTTTTTTTATTCATTGTATACGTTTTCGATTTATCATCCGATTAATTGGATCTTAGAGATTTATTTTTCCAAATAGTGTATAAGAATAGCTCATCATAATCCCTATTAGTCTGGCTCTAGTAATCTAGGTATTTACTGCAGTGTGATTTTTTTTGGGTGCATGGTTGCACGTATATATTTTTAAAACAGTGAAATGAAAAAAAAAATCAAGGTTTCAGAGATCTTGATTTCAATGATCCGCTGCAGTGTTGACATCACTGCCATTCAAAGAGTCCATTTTGAGCACACGCTTGCACGCATCATCAATATGCAAAGCCGTCAGGCATGTGCGCATACATGCGCACGCACGCTAATGTCTCCTGGCACTAGACACAAAACAATGACTGCGACGAACACCTTGAGCAGCCGGCAGTTGGGTTCTATTCTGTTTGGATTATACCGCGCCACGTAAACCATGTGCGTGTGCAGCATCATGCGCTAACCATGACAAATGCATTGGTTCTAATCGACAGTTTCAATCAGAGATATGGAACCTTGAAACATTCTGCTGGTCTTGTTAGCTCTTATGGGTGAAACTACTAAAGGTTCTATGTAAGTAGACTTAGGAAAGGTCCCGAGAGATCCAGTCAAACCCTGCTATGACCAGATTGGTCCACCCAAGAACAAATGTCCGAACCCTGATCCATTCAGAAATTCCAATCCAACACTAAGTGATCCAGTAAATTTTTTCAATAGCAAATCTATCAAAAATGTTAAGTCAAGAACATAAACATTGTATCCTTCTCCTTCTCTGATGCCACCTTCAGTCCATCCATTTTCTGAGCCGCTTATCCTCATGAGGATCGTGGGAGTGCTGGACCCTACCCCCATCTGTCATCGGGCAGGAGGCGGGGTACACCCTGAACTGGTTGCCAGCCAATCACAGCGCACATAGAGACAAACAACCAATCGCACCCACAATAACACCGAGGGGCAATTTAGATTCTCTAATTAATGTTGAATGCTTTGGGGATGTGGGAGGAAACCAGAGTGCCCAGAGAAAACCCACACAGGCATGGGGAGGACATGCAAACTCTCAAACTCGGTCTTTAGAACTGTGAGGCCAACACTCTAACCGGTTGCTCCACTGTGTCACTCCTTTAAGTCCAACAAAGAAAAAAAAATCCTTAAGAAAGGACCATCAGTAGAAGTTGAGTCGAGAACAGAACCTTAAGCAAACAAAAGTTTACTCTCTTATGGATCCAGCCGCATGACTTTGGTTTTTGAACAGTTTTGCCGTTTAATAGGGGAGGAAGTTAAATCAAACTCTTGATCAAATCATCCATTCAGGACATTGAGTCCAGGAAAGACCCTCATACGAACGATGATCAACGATCCTTCCAAAAAGTTGATTTCAGGAAAGACCATCGACAAAACCCTGATCAGTCAAGAAAGTTCCATCTGTTATGGATCCAGATTCTAATCCTAAAAAGGATCGATTTTGGAACTTCAATCTGGAGCAGTTCCTTCAAGGAAATTGAATGAACACCCCATTAGTGATACATTCAGGAAATGAACCAAGGACAGATCTTCAGTTGAACCCTGATCTGCCTAATACCGATCACTCCAATCCCAGACTATCAAGGAAGTTCAATCAAGAACAGAACATTTGAGTCAACCATGGGTTTAGCCAGGAAGTCCACTCCAACACAGATCAGTCTGGGATCTTCAATTAGGAGCTGCCGAACCCTGATCCATCAAGAAATCTACTATAGAGCCACCTAACACTGAATCATCCAAGACGTTCCAACACAAATAGACCCTCTGACTGCATCTAGGACGTACTACACCAACTCATCCAGGAAGTCCAATCGAGAACAGATGCTTCACGGCGGTTGAGTAAAAAAACTCTTCTCCAATGTCACTTACTTGATACTAATGGCGTACTCTGTGTACTCTTTCTTCCGATGCCGAACCAAATAGGTGCTGTTACCCCGGTCTTGGAGCTCCTCCTCAGCCTGGCACCTCTCCATGGGCCCTGCGAACCTGCGAACAACCCACTCGGTCATTGTGAACCTGAACGGCCCGGACGTGATCGAGAATGACGTCTTGTTACCAGAGTTGTGCGGAGTAATCGACAGGCTTGGGTAGCTGACACATTGGAGAAGGAGAAGAAGAAGAAGAAGAAGAAAACGAAGAAGGAGAAGAAGAAGAAGCATGGTTATTTTGCGATTCATCACACTTGAAAGGCCTGGAGGTCAGACCGTTAATGTGATATCGGAGCCAGACTGGGAGGCTAAAATCAGACCTTGACAGGAGCAAAGGCATGTAATGGAAAAGCACATCTCTCGGTTACAAACGTCAATAGCAGCCATTACCGACCTAAATGCATTGCGCTCGCACTTAATGCAGCGTATTGATCAGCAAGGAAATATGCACACTTACGCAGGGGTAAGGCCTTACGGCGTCACTGGGAAAGAAGCCAATCTTGCCGCTCGCTGGGATTCTGCCCTGCGAAAAGCGGCGGGATGTTAATTGCGTTAAATTCGTCCCGCACCTCCCCTCCGTTCCCACCCGCTCCCTCGCCCGGCGCGGATAAATCCTCGGCTATTAGCACGCAACAAGCGGCGCGTCTAATTTGCAGCCCCATTTAATTACGCCGGCGACTGGCAGTTTGATTTGTGAGCGCCATCACAACAAGGCCCTCGTTTAGCCCCCGGAATAATGAAGTCCCGTTTGAGTCGGCGAATACCCGGACAGCGCGGAGACACGACAAACTGTATTGTAACTCACGCACTTGTTTATCTCAATTTAGTCTGAGAGTCGCGTGCAAATGGATGGATTTGACTGATTGTTTGGAGGATGCTGTTAAAAAAAAATGTAAAAACTGCACAAAACGGAGCCAAATGACTACGTGCTCATATTATGTTAGCATTAGCATACTCTTTCTGTTCTAAAACAACAAGCAAAGATGTGAAATTCTTCATTATTATTAGGTATCAAAGCTTTTAATTGACCTAAAGCTTAGATAAGGATGAGTAATAGGTATGTTTGTTTTATCCGTGAGCTGGTCCCATATGTATCTCTTATTGGATAACCACTTTTTAAAATGATACTTTGTATTCTTTTCCTTTCGGCTTGTCCCGTTATGGGTTGCCGCAGCGTGTCATCTTTTTCCATCGAAGCCTATCTCAGCCAATCATCTCCGACCATCATAGTCCAAGGGGATTCCAGTCTAACCTCATCCGTCAGCCTATCCATTACTACCACAAACAGGAAGAGGTTCAGCGCGGATCCCTGATCCACTCCCAGCTTGACCTTAAATTCTTCTAACACACCAACGGCACACCTCACCGCTGTTCTGCCGGCCTCATATTTCTCCGCCACATCAGATTTACGCATGCAGTACCACAGTTCCTCTCTTCGTACTCTGTCATAGGCTTTCTCTCGGTCTACGAAGACACAATGTAGCTCCTTCTGTCCTTCTCTGTACTTTTCCACGAGCATCCTCAAGGCAAATAATGAGTCTAGCTTTTGTCCTTTTTAAAACGATACTTCTTCTTCTTTTTCTCTCAGCTTGTCCAGTTATTCCTCTCTAGCACCCACCGTCCTCATGCCCTCCTTCACAACATCCATCAACCTTTCCTCTGGCCTTCCTCTCCCTCTTTTGCCTGGCAGCTCCATCCTCAGCACCCTTTCTACCAATATAGTCACTCTCTCGCCTCTGGACAAGTCCAAACCATCGAAGTCTGCTCTCTCCAAAACATCCAACTTTGGCTGTCCCTCTACTGAACTCATTTCTAATCCTATCAAACCTTTTCACTCCGAGCGAGAACCTCAAGATCTTCATTTCTGCCACCTCCAGTTCTGCTTCCTGTTGTCTCTTCAGTGGCACCGTCTCTAATCCGTACATCATGGCCGGCCTCACCACTGCTTTATAAACTTTGCCCTTGATCCTGTTGGAGACTCTTTTGTCACATAGAACACCAGACACCTTCCACCAACTCTTCCACCCCGCTTGGACCCGTTCCTTCACTTCCTTCCCACACTCTCCATTGCTCTGTATTGTTGACCGCAAGAAGTTGAAGTCGTCCACCTTCGCTATCATTTCTCCCAGAACCTTCACTCTTCCTCCTCCGGTCCTCTCATTCGCGCACATATATTCTGTTTTACTTCGGCTAATCTTCATTCCTCTCCTTTCCAGTGCGTACCTCCATCTTTCTAACTGTTCCTCCTTTTTAAAATGATACAATATCATGAATTATTCATTGGAATTTGCGGTCTGCCGAGCTAATACGAAAACCACTAACCGAGATGCTGACTAAAAAGCGGTCTCGCGAGATTTGCCGACATTACGCCAACACGACGACGGTTTGAGCGCCAAAGTTGTTGACATTTTCGGGCCGCGGCGCTTTCAGCTTTCACCGGATGGTCCTCCGCAGGTCCTTGGTGGAGTTTTGCACTCTGGAGTGACGCTCGAGTCAATCTTGTGAACTTCATTGCAAACAGACCGAGTTCATTTGTAACCATTTAAGTCAACAAAACAGCTGTCGTTCGCGCTAATTGAGAAAATGGAGTCTCCGGCTGACTCCATTTCGTGTTTTTCGCTCTCCCCTATTTGGCCGCTGCAATTTTCAGACAAGAGCGTGCAAAAAAAAAAAAAAAAAAAAAAAAAAAAAAAACGACAACAACAACAACAAAAAACTGGCGGGATAACTCGATTGGAGTCTCAGTGATTCATTCTGCGCAATAACATTTCATCCAAGATCTTTTGGTTCTATTTGTTATGGCCTGGATAAGCGCGCGCTAAAAAGATTAAACGCATTACTCGGGCAGCATAAACAGGCGGCGCCCGCCGAAGGATCAAATGAAATCACTGTGATTGATTGTATTGTTGTGCCAGCGGGACGGAGATAATTGCCTTCTGGGTAACGGGGGAGGGCGGACGGGGGTGGAGGTAATTCCATCCTGTGGCGCCGCCGGGGACGCCCGAGATTAAGGGCACCCTGTAGAGTTTTAATTGTTGCCACAAGTGCTTCTATTTGGATGCCTCCCGCGGTAACCTTTGAGGATTTAGAAGACAACCGAAAATGTTTTTTTCTGCTCCATTTTCTCTTTTTGACAATTGTGTCAAGATGGAAATGTTGACCCCCGACCACAAATGGTACCATCTTTCCCGGGCCGGCAACGTATGGCCTACGGACCACATTGGGCCCGCTCCGTTCTTTCATTCAGCCCGCAGACCATTTACGTCAGCGGTGTCAAACTCATTTTTGTCACAGTTTCCCTCAAAGGGCCGTTATGACCGTGAAGCCATAAAAATCATCTTTAATCGCCTCGTCATATTTACACATGAAATGTATGAACTAGGTTTTGAATCAGAAATCAAGGGGAATGGGTTTTTCAACTATTTTTGATGTTTGATAACATAAAAATGCTTGTCATATCGCAACATTTTCATTTGTGATTTGACAATTTCATAATTTCCTGCAGATTTGAACAAAAATCATGGAATCTGACACATATGATTAGCCTTCGCGGCCCAAATAAAATCATGTGTAGGGCCGGATCTGGCCCCTGAGCCTTGAGTTTGACACCTGTGAATTCAAACATTCTGAGATATTTTTGTTGCATTAACCTGGCCATTTGCTTCCTAAATGGTTTAATCCTGAGATTTTTTGGGCGGGTTGGGAGGAGGGGCAATGTTAGCATTAGAATCTTTGTCTTGATAATGTACAACAAAATAGGATTAAATAGATTAATTCATCCATATGTTTTTATGTAATCAATTAAAATATATATTGTAGATAATACAATGGAACCACTTTCATATGTATGATATTGCAAGTTAGCATTTATTTATTTTGACAGTTATTTGATGATAAATCAATGAATTAACAATAGTAAAATTTGAAAAAATTACTTTGCAGTTTTGATCATTGAAATAAATTAAATGGAATTTTTAAAATATAATAATTTTAAAAAAATAAAATCAACTATTTGACGTCCAATACATATATGTATATGTGATGTATGTGATGATAAAAGATGAA
This sequence comes from Syngnathoides biaculeatus, assembly GCF_019802595.1. NCBI lineage: Eukaryota > Metazoa > Chordata > Actinopteri > Syngnathiformes > Syngnathidae > Syngnathoides > Syngnathoides biaculeatus. The sequence continues at coordinate 7,028,977 of NC_084652.1, read as the reverse complement.
AAAAAAATTGTAATTTTATAAGAATAAAGTATGAGTTTTTTATAGGAGAATTGCAAGCATATAAGAAAAAAATACAAGATAAAAAATATCCATGCATTTTCGTAGCCGCTTATCCTCATGAGTGTCGCAGGGATTGCTGGAGCCTATTCCAGCTGTCAACGGGCAGGGGGTGGGGGTACACCCTGAACTGATTGCCAGCCAATCGCAGGGCACATGGAGACAAACAGCCACACTCACAATCACACCTAGGGGCAATTTAGAGTGTCCAATTACTGTTGCGTGTGTTTGGGAGGTGGGAGGACACCAAAATGCCCGGAGAAAACCCACGCAGGCACGGGGAGTACATGTAAACTCCACACAGGCGGGGCCGGGATCGAACCCAAGTCCTTAGAATTGTGAGGCCTATGCTTTACCAGCTGCTCCACCGTGCCGCCTATATGTTTTTACAAATAATTGAAATATGAATTGTAGATCATACAACGGAACCACATTTATATGTAAAAGATATATTTTACAAGTTTGGATTTATTTATTTAAATTATTTGATTCTAAATCAATGAATTAACAATTGTAAAATTAAAAAAATTACATTTATTGTGATTAACGAAAAAATAAAATCAACTATTTGACATGTACAGTACATGTACGTACATGTTATGTATGTGTATTTCAGGATAAAGGATGAAAAATGAAAATTATTTTCTAAGAATAAAGTCAGATATTTTTGTAGGTGAATTGCAAGCACATAAAGAAAAATACAGGATAAATTTTTTTTTTTTTTTAGAAAATGTGCTTTGGAAGGGTGTAATCAGATTACGAGAGAGAGAAAGAGAGAGAGAGTTACAGCAAAATAAAGTCAAAGTATATAACAAAAAAAAAGTTGAATTATTATGGAGAAAAAAAGTGAATTTTTGGGAGGGAAAAAAAGGATTTTCCTGCTTTTTGTCTTACAAAGTCATATTTGTAAGCAAATATACCGTCCGGAGTATTGTGTTTAGTGTGTGACTTCACAAGTTTAACCTTCGGCCTCATTCTTATCAAAGCACACGCTGAAACGGCGATCAGAAAACTGTGTATTTTCTCATCCGGTGAAGGTCCGACGCAACACAGACGAACATCGACAGACGAGTCTTTAATGCCGCCGCGACCGGCTGAGATAAATGGGTGGCATTTAAAAAAAAAAAAAAAAAAAAACAGATAAGGTCAAACGCTAACATCGGCCACGCCGAGCAGAAGGCGGTGCACCGCCTTTAAGAGCTCCTCCGCAGGCTGCACCCCCCGTCGCATTATTATCTGGCCCAAGCCTATAAAATCATCAACTCGTTTGTTGATATCATCCGTCGCCAACTATGATTTCATCTGACTGAGCAAAGAGAGCGTTACATGACCCGTGTGTCACGTTTTACACTAAATGCTTTGCGTCATGGTACAAGTGACAGACCGGAGAGCAGACCTCCACCGAGGCAGAAAAACAATGACCGGTCATATTTCCCGACATAGATTATAAATCAGTGACAGCGCTCACAAAGTTGAATTGGGAAAGGTTTGGCGGATCTGAATGAAGGATGAAAATGACCAACAAATGAACACAAAACCATAATAGTAGTAATAGGGATTAAAGCAAGGGTTTCAAATTCATTTTTATCACATAGTTATGGTTTCGCTCGGAGGGCTATGACTGTGAAACCATATACAGTGATGCCTCGGTTCTCGACCACAATCCGTTCCAGAAAACGGTTCGAGAAGGAATTTGTTCAAAAACCGAATCAATGTTTCCCATTACAATGAATGGAAAAAGAAATAATGCGTTCCAAGCCTAGAAAAATTGGCCTTTTTAAAGCACTTTTTTTTTTTAGCTTTTCCTGATAATAAACTGCATAGTAGAAATACATGTATAGTTGAAATACTCTATATCATAAAATCATTTCAGAAATATAATTTTTTTTTTGCTTAAAATTAATGCTTTAGTAGTAGAGTACGCTAGGCTGGGAGTGCATAACAAAATGCGTCATGAGTGGGTCAGCTGCTTGCGCTGCGATTTTCGTCTGAAAACAAAAGCAAAAAAAAAAAATCTCAACATTTTCGTTTGAAAACCGATTTGTCCAAAAACGGGACGTTTGAGAACCAAGGCTTTACTGTAGTACAAAAGTATAATCAGGTCTTATTATTACATATGTAACAAAAAATGGATAGTTTTGAAATCAAAATCCAGTAAAAAACGTGGATTGGTATTTTTTTTAAAAAGCTGGCAATCTGTGGACATTATTAAAAGTGAAGATAATTTGCAATTTGTATATTTAAGCAAGTAACATGAAGTTGACGCATTTGATTAGCCTTCGCGGTCCACGTAAAATGATTTGACACCAGTGAGTTCAGAAGTTTTTTTTGACACATGTTGACAAAAGCAACAAAGAGATTAATATCAAAACGTATTACTATTTAAAGCCCCCTGAATAGCAATTCAATCAAAAGCCAAAGCGAAGTTGACATTTTTGTATTCCTCCACAAATAAATGACGACTTAAAACGCCCCAAAAGTCAGAAAAACTCCAGTGATTTCAATTGACACTTTTGTGCTTGATTCATTTAGATAAAATCATCAAAGAAATTAAAGTAATCATAACAATTGAAGCCCCCAGAAGGTGACTTATTAAGAAGAAACAGAGCATTTTCATTGGCTCTGGGGTGTCCTCCTTTTTTACGTATACAAGCGTTTTATTTCACCTGAAGGTGACATCACCCGCCACACGTAAGCACCGCGCAGACTCAAAGCGACGACACTGCGGACTCAAACCGACGACTTTGCAGAGGAGGTGTCGTGCGGGCCGACCCGAGAAACCCCCCCGGCCGTGACACGCCATCCCTCCCTCAAGAGGCGCAAGTGTGGCCACTGGCACGCGCGGTGACACGCACCTGCCACCAGGAGCTGTGCAGCTCGGCGAACATCAGCTCGATCACGTCGCCCGCCCGAGCGCACAGCGGGGGGCCGCGCGGCGGGTAGGGGGCGCCGTCGTAGTCTCGGATCACCAGCATCCTAGGAAGACCTTGAAGGCAACAGCACGCTTGCTGATCAAATCCAGACCAGTGAAATCTCATTACAAAGTATGTCATGATGTTGTGAGAATATTTTCATTTCCACGAGAATAAAATTCATTTTTCAAGATTATGATTTTGCAAGCATGGAGGTGTATTGTAAGCACAAGGACAGATGACGGTGTTTGTACCGAATGCGCTTTTCATCGGCTTCTACCACAGCAAACTCCTCGAAGCAAGTCTTCTCGGACCTCGCTGGCCTTTTCCAAAGTGCTGCCACACACTCGGAAGCAGACGATTGTCTCTAAATCAAATCTGAAACCGAGGTGTCACCCCCCCGCATAAAGTCATCCATCTCCAAAGTGAGCCGTGCACTTTGGCACCGTCTTCCTCGACCGCTCACAGAAGCAATATTTTCTCTGAGCGCCGCCAAAACATGGCCGCCGGCGTCGGGCTCTGAGGCGGAGACGGAGCGCACCTGCCAGGGTGGACGACACGGCCGCTTGATCTGCCGCCCCCCTCCAGACCCCCCCCCCCTCCCCTTTGAGGGTCCCTATTAACTGACCCTCCCTCTATCACACACACACACTCATATTCTGAAAAGGAGCTTTTCACACAGAACACAGCAAAAGCGTGAGCTTGCCTCGGCCGTGCGGTTGTCACAGTCAAAATAGCCAAACTGACCTGGGTCAGAAGGGGTAGCGGCTTCTTGAGGACCCACGGAAGACGGGATCAGCGTGACCTAAACAATATGAGTCACCGTCATCATGGTGGGGGAGACATTCAGAGGAAAACAGCACTTGGGGGCAAGGGGGGGTTCGATTTCATCTCTGAAGAAATACAACTGGACGTAATATCATTTAACGCAGGGGTGCTCAATGCGTAGAGTCGATCGCGAGGCAGTTTTCGTCGATTGCGGGATGTCAGCCAATGTTCCCTCTAAACTGCACGCGTGCGCCATTGGCCACCGCTGATGCAGTCTCTTTGCAGATACTCTGCGTTACCCTCAAAATAAATAATAATAATCCAATGCAATTTGAAAGTATAACATAAAGCTATTCAGTTTGTGGCATTTTGCAATGTGATTCAATGAGTGAGGGATGAATGGTCGTCACATCAGATAGCACAATTCATATACGTACTGTAAAAAATGAAAATAAGTAGCCACTGGTTTCTTTTAGGCTGCACATGGAACTTTCTCTAACAATGTAGCTGCTCCGCCACGCTATTTTTCCTAGTTTACCATCCACCCCCCGCTCTTAAAGACGTACACTCATAATTACAAATGTTACAGTACTCACGCAGCCCATCAAAGTGTTTTATAGTGACAGCATCCACCACCGCTGCTTTAGTTAGCAACACAGTCTGGGCGACGTAGAGCAAAGACGAGCTAGACATGCTGCTTGTGTTTACTTTCGATATTAATGGAGAAATGCTGCAATGACTGTCGGAGTATGTGAATAATCGAAGAAAAAGTGGTTAAACTGGACGAGATTTTCTCTTTTCCCGAGTGGAAAAAGTCTGGTCCGAAGACAAAGTAGAAAGTTCAGGATGAGATGGTGTGTCATTTTCAAATTCCACCTTGGCACAGCCTGATCCAGGATGAAAGCACAGACAATACAGAGCACAAAAAGCTAATTCTGTCATTTAAATATAGGAGGCAACATAACATTAACCTTAAAACGGTTTGGGAACATCATCATAATCACCCCCGCCCACTCTCGCGAGAGGCTGGCTGCTTGAAAAGTAGATCTTGGGGTAAAAAAAAGTCTGGGCACCCCTGATCTAATGTAATGTTAAAAGGTTCCATTCAGGATGACAAAAATAATCTTACCTTAGAGCGATGCTTGGATGAATCTGCAGTGAGAACACAAGACAGTGTGAGGATGGAATAATAATACAGCGCCATCGTAAATCTGCACAGTCGAGCACGAAAAATCACGTACGTAATATTTATTACGAGTCTAAATACGGCGATATTGAAAGACGTTGCTTATTTTGTGTAGTCTTGACCAATGTTCCCTCTAAGCTGTGCCGCTGCGCAATTGCGCACTCGTCGTGCACAAAGCGCAGTACACGGAAGGTCTCTGCTGCTCAGCCTACTTCTACTTCCTAGTTGACCTGACACCTCCACCCTCTGCTCTTAAAGGCGTACACTCATAATTACAAACAGAACACACACCCGCAACTTTATATCTGCGGGCATGACTGTACATTTTTCAAATATGAGTGACTGATAATAATCATTTATTATATTTATAAGCATCTTTCTAATCACCTGAGGTATCCCTACAAACATACCGGTACTTAAAGAACTCGAGCATCCATCCATCCGTTTTCTGAGCTGGTTATCCTCACAAGGGTCATGGGGTGGTGGAGCCTATCCCAGCTATCTTTGGGCTGTTTTTCTTAATAACTCAATGAATTTTGCCGTTGGTTGATTTTTTGTGATTATTTCTCATCTTGTTTCTCACGTGACCCTAGGTTGAGACCTTTTGAGACAAATCGAAAATAACTAAGATACCTGCACAAACAGAAAGTAAAATGTGGCTTGAATCGGCTAAAATAAAATTCTCGTTGTTGACCAACAGTGGATTTAATGGTCCGATAACCTCCAGTGGCGCAGCTGATAAAGCGTTGGCCTCAACTCAAGGCCCGGGGGCCAGATCCGGCCCGCTGCCTGATTTTATGTGGCCCGCGAATGCAAATCATGTATGTCAACTTCCGTGATTCTTGTTCAAATCTGTGCCCAAATTTCAAATTGTCATATCATAAATGAGGCGGCACGGTGGGCTCAGCTGGTAAAGCGTTGGCCTCACAGTTCTGAGGTCCCGGGTTCGATCCCGGACCCGCCTGTGTGGAGTTTGCATGTTCTCCCCGTGCCTGTGTGGGCTTTTTTCCGGGCACTCTGACATACAGCATTTATATATCCTCACCTGTCTTCCTGCAGAGTCCCAGTTGACCCAAGCACTCCTTGTGGACAGCCAGCGCACATTTGAAACACAAGTAGCCCTGGTTGAAGATGCCCCTGGAAAGCGACGTACAACATATTTCGGGATTATGTATGTAATAATAGTCATATCACATCGCGTATGAGCAGACTACTGCAAAACGTGAGCGTTACCTGAGCAGCAGGTGACAGAAGCTGCACGAGGAGATCCTTTCAAAGGTGTGCATCTTGAACTGGTGACCGTTGTGCTTCGCCAAGTCCGGTCGGATGTTGGATCTGATTTAACGAACGGAGCAAAAAAATTAAATAAAATAAAATAAAACATCATTTGCATTTGAGTAACTCTTTAGAGACATTTAGTCAAATTGTATGATTCTCCAGTTTTTTGTATTTTTTTTTTTTTTTTTTTACACCAAGTACCACTTAAAAAAGATCTACCATCAAAACTACAACTGAAATACAGTGGTGTAGTAAGCCCGAGTGTTCTTCATAAACAAAAATATATTCTTTGTCGTGAGCAAGGCTTGGGCACTACCAGGAGGGGCATGGCCAGGGCGCTGATTTGGGCGGTGTCATATCTGACACCTGTCACTGGTCACAGCTGTTTCACTTGAGGCACCGTAATTAGACCAAGTATATAAGTTGGAGTTTTGTCACAGGCTTTTGCCAGTTCGTTGCTTTGCGTTGGTGAGTATGCTTCACCGCATCCCGGGTTACTCTCTCGTTTTTTGGATCCTGCTTTCTTGGACTGTGTAATTGCGCATCTCTTTAGGTACGGATAAAACCCGCTGAACATTATGCCTTTGCCTGGGAGTCCTGCATTTGGGTCTGCCTCCGCACAATGGGATGTGACATTCCCAAAAATTACACTTAATATAATTGTAAGCTATTCCAACATTATGCAGGAGATATATATATATGAATTTTTTAAAATAAATTGAAATTGAATAAATATTGGACTTAAATGTTTTTAATCAGTTTTTAAAAATTAAACTCAAATGTATTGAACTTAAAAGGTAAATAGAAGTGAAGTACATGGCAGTAACTCTTTAATGCACCATTAGCGGTACCCTTAGCACACCTACAGTACCACCAATCACTCGTTTAAGTAATGCTCAGATGGATTTGTTTAGCTAGCATTGAGACAAATATCACAAATAAATTACATTTAAAAATCAAAATTAATCAATGATGTAAAAATCGGCAGCACGGTGGAGCAGCTGGAAAGCGTTGATCACCACGCAATAGCTAAAATTCCCGAAGTAGTGACCATTATTTTTTTGACATGAACATCCCCAGACTGGGCGGTGCGGTGGATCAGCTGGTAATGTGTTGGCCTCACAGTTCTGAGGTCCCGGGTTCAATCCCGGACCCGCTTGTGTGGAGTTTTCATGTTCTCGCCGTGCCTGCGTGGGTTTTCTCCGGGCACTTTTGTTTCCTCCCACATCCAAAAAAACATGAACAATTAATTGGACACTCTAAATTGCCCCTAGGTGTGATTGTGAATGCGGCTGTTTGTCTCTATGTGACCTGCGATTGGCTGGCGACCAGTTCAGGGTGTACCCCGCCTGACAGCTGGGATAGGCGCCAGCATTCCCTGCGACCCTCGTGAGGATACGCAGCAAAGAAAATGGATGGATGGATATAAAAATCAATGGAATTTGTTTCTGAATACATAACACATAGGGGCCACATCGGAGTAGCTCATTATAAAAGTTGTTGTATACACACACACACAGCTTGAGCGTGGATAAAAATGCTTTTTCCAAACGGACAAAACAAAACAAAACCAAAAAAAAACATAAAACAAACAGTGGAAGTGACTTGTTTGTAGTTTCCGATGTGCGCGCGTGTGTATATACGTAGTGCGCATACGTGCGTGTGCGTTATCGCACTGTTGTCAGCAGTGTCCGCGCTTGATTACAGCTAAGACCTGATCAAACACTGTGCGCATGAAAGAGTCAACACACACACAAGCGCGCACACTCGGCCGGCCTTGCAGCACGCAAACAATGTCAAACACACACACACACACCACACACACACACACACACGGAAATGTAATTTAAGAAATATTGTAATACCTACACAGCCATTTCAAACTGATCCAGCCATTTCTTCTTCAGCTCTTTGGTCTTGAAGAAGAGCTCAAAGCCGACGTGGCCGTGCTGGTGCGTCACGTAGAAGCCGTAACACCACTGAGTGACCGCAACAAGAAGAAAGCAAAAATGTTTTTGTTTATATATGTATGTGTGTATATGTATCTATGTGTGTGTGCGTGTATATATATATATATATATATATATATATATATATATATATATATATACATATATATAATTTTCTTTACATATTATATACATTATTTACTGTATTTGTAGTTCACCCAGACGTGAAGTTCAAATAATTTCTTTTCATGCCCAAGTTATACTGCAGTCATTAGCACATTGCTAACACTATTCATTTGTTTTTCAGCAAAGTAATAATTATTTTACTCACATTTTAACACATGCACTAGTATTTCGATATTTGAGCGCATTAGTTGATGCAAAAAACGTGAAGTTTGTCCCGTGAATAACGCCGTAAGGCACGGTGTCAAACTCTAGGCCCGGGGGCCGGATCCGGCCCACCATGTCATTTTATGTGCCCTGCAAAGGCAAATCGTGAATGTTGACTTCCGTGATTCTTGTTCAAATCTGTGCTGAAATTTCAAATTGTCATATCATAAATGAGGCGGCACGGTGGAGCAGGTGGTAAAGTGTTGGCCTCACAGTTCTGAGGTCCTAGGTTTGATTCCACGTGCCTGCGTGGATTTTTCTCCAGGCACTCTGGTTTCCTCCCACATCCCAAAAAACTGCGAAATTAATTGGACACTCTAAATTTCCCCAAGATGTGATTGTGAGTGCGACTGTTTGTCTCGATGTGCCCTGGGATTGGCTTGAAACCAGTTAAGGGCGTACCCTGCTTCCTGCCCATTGACAGCTGGGATAGGCTCCTGCACTCCCCGGGACACTTGTGAGGATAAGCGGCAAAGAACATGGATGGATGTTATCCTACTCACATTTTAACATATGCACTCGTATTTCTATGCGGGACCGCATTAGTTTATGCAAAACACGTGAAATTTGTCCCGTTAATAACGCCGTAAAGCACGGGTCTCAAACTCAAGGCCCGGGTGCCAGATCCAGCCCGCCACACGATTTTATGTGGCCCGCGGAGGCAAATCATGCATGTCAACCTCTGTCATCCATCCCATCCATCCACTTTCTTTTGCTGCTTATCCTCACGAGGGTCGTGGGGAGTGCCGGAGCCTGTCCCAACTGTCAACGGGCAGGAGGCGGGATCCACCCTGAACTGGTTGCCGGCCAATCGCAGGGCACATGAAGACAAACAGCCGCACTCGCAATCACACCTAGGGGCAATTTAGAATGTCCAATTAATATCTTCCGTGATTCTTGTTCAAATTTGTACCAAAATTTCAAACTGTCATATCATAAATGATCACGTTGAGGTACAGTAAGTGTTTTTATGTTACCAAACATCTACAATAGCTGAAAAAAAATTACAATTACCCTTGATTTCTGTTCAATTCTTAATATTAAAGTTCAGTGACTGGATCCTGCAATGTGACTATTGCGCACTTCTGAAGGTTCTCCGAGGTGGTCCGAGACGTCCCCTCAACAGACGCACCCGGGATCAATTTCCAAGGCGTTCCCGACGCACGAGGCTCCTCTCGAGCCCTGATGTGCCGCAGCTTGTTGCGTCACATTTTATCAAATCAACTTTTCGCCGCCGCCCCGCCATTGTTTGCGGCCCCCCAGTCAACTCCACAAGTGTTTTTAAAGCTCCGCCGAGCGTTAAATCAGCGCCGCCGACGCCGCTCCGCGTTGGAGTGCCGGAGTTTCATTTAGCGGCGAATGACAGATCGCCGAGAGCGGCCTCGGACCGCCGCGCGCATTCATCACCCGCGTTTAGCGCGGCGGCCAAAGCGGCGTGCAGAGTTCGCGGAAGGCAAGTAAGGCAGGACTGCTCGTTTTTTTCTTTTCTGTGTTACTGCGTCGGGCGTTTAAAGGTGCGCTACAACTGGGAACGAGAGGTCAGCTAAAACACTGAACCTCCTGGTTTTTCGAAAAGAGAAACCGAGAGCAAGAAAAGAAAATTCTTGGACAATTGAGACTTTATGCCGGGAGGAATATTATGCGCTTTTTAATTAGCTTTTTTTTTTTTTTTTTTTTTTTTTAAATCAGGCTTCTTGTCTTAAAACTACTTTTTTTTTTGTCTGACATACAGTTTTTGTCGTTAATTCAATATCCTAAATTCACAACTTTTTCAGAAATTCACGTATTTTCAGGTTTTGAATGTCTCAATCATGAAAATGATTCTCGTGAAATTACATTCATCTTGTAAAATTGCAAATTTCTTTCTAAATTATAAAAAGCACATCTTTTTCTCTGAATATTACAATGTTTTTCCCAAAGAAATGTGAATATCATGAACAAAAACAAATAGATAGATAGATAGATAGATAGATAGATAGATAGATAGATAGATAGATAGATAGATAGATAGATAGATAGATAGATAGATAGATAGATAGATAGATAGATAGATAGATAGATAGATAGATAGATAGATAAATAAATAAAAGGGCAGACAGACAGACAGACAGACAGACAGACAGACAGACAGACAGACAGACAGACAGACAGACAGACAGACAGACAGACAGACAGACAGACAGACAGACAGACAGATAGATAGATAGATAGATAGATAGATAGATAGATAGATAGATAGATAGATAGATAGATAGATAGGATAGATAGATAGATAGATAGATAGATAGATAGATAGATAGATAGAATAGATAGATAGATAGATAGATAATAGATAGATAGATAGATAGATAGATGATAGATAGATAGATTAGATAGATAGATAGACCATTCTGAAACAAAGCAAGTGATGTTGCTACAGAGTCGGCAAAGCACTCCCAGCCTAGCATACATTTTAAGCAAAAAATTAATATATTTCTTAAATGATTGAATTTGATAAAGTATTTAAACTATATATGTATTTCTACTTTGCAGTTTATTATCAGGTAGATAGATAGATAGATAGATAGATAGATAGATAGATAGATAGATAGATAGATAGATAGATAGATAGATAGATAGATAGATAGATAGATAGATAGATAGATAGATAGATAGATAGATAGATCATCTCCAACTTGACAGGTTAATGAATCATAAATTATGTTCTATGAAAATGTTATTTTTGTAAGATATTTTGTTTTCACAACATTCTGGGTTTCTTCAAATCGACAAAATTGACGAGATAGCCGAGCCTTGGCGAAGGCAGTTCATCAAACATATAAACGTGACCAACCCCCCTCGTGTCGCAACTCAAATTAAAGGTCTTGATAAGGACATCGCAAATGTGCTATTCTTTTTTGATCACGTGCCACATATGATGAGGCAATCGTACAAAACGCCATTTTGACCAGCTCCCAGATCGCATACCTTCTTGCCCTCTTTGTCCGACACGGGGTTGTCGGTGACCTTGAAGACGTTGAGGTCGAGCACGTCCTTCATTTCGTAATTGTCGCCACGTCGCTTGCACACCACGGCGGCCACGTCGAACAGGAACAGGTGTCTGAAAATGAGGCCGTGACAATTAATATTGCTCCGAGTCTTCCAATAAAGACAAAATGTCCACTTCCCGAACCTGTCCAGTTTCCTGCGGTCAAAGTTGGACACGATGCGCACTTCTCCATCTCCCCTCGGGCGACCGTAACGGATTAGAGGCTGATTCTTTGAGAGGGAAAAACACATTATTTTTAATATTAGAAAACACAACTATCAAGGACATTTTTACCCATGAACTGATACGTCTGTTGCACCGGGTGTGATTTCATAAAGTTGCACATTTGGAATACAATACAAAAAAGAAGAAAATGATGATTTACAGTGAATTTGAAAATAATAAAATGACGGAATGAAATCAAGAACAACAAATATTCCCTATAGGAAAAACAAAACTCATAAATAAATCAATATTAAATTATGGGAAAAAATATTTTAAAAGTTTTCCTAAAAATAAATGTTTTTGTATTATTAACTAATTATTATAACTAATTATTAATAATAATATGTACTATTTAATATTTATTGTTTTTATTTCATTTAATCTGTTTATTTACATATGGGAAAAACAGAACTGATAAATCACTCAATATTAAATTATGGGAAAACATTTTTTGAAGTTTTTCTAAAAATAAATGTTTTTTTGTTTATTTTAAAAAGATTTAAAATCATAGTGAGTGGTAACAACAACTTTCTTTCTTTCTTGTAATATTACAAATTATTTTCTCAGAAAACCTAATTCAATTAAAATTACTCCACTCAAAATGTGTTTTTCTCTATTAAAATTTTGACTCTTTTCCCCCCAAAATAAATATTTACTTTTTAGATATATGATTTTTTTCTTAACATAAAAACATTTTCCTATGAAAAAAGCTGAAGATGCTTTGGGTAATACGTATTATTACTTTTTCACCAGACATTACAAGTTCATTCGTGTGGGATGACCATTTTTTTCCCTCCATAAAATACATTAATTCAAATAAAATATAATTGATTTTCATCTGACTTTGCCTAAAATCTCTTGATAGCTTGACTTTTTTGTTATGCATTTATTCATATAAATTGTTTTTTTTAAATTGATGATTTGTCAGAAAGCAAATACCAGGCATTCCAAATTAAAAAAAAAAAACAGCACTTTTGTTCCTCGTAAAATGATGTCTTTGTTCTCATAGGATTATTGTTTTATTTAAAACAAAATCCATTTTAATTCCGGTGAAAATTAAAAATATATTCCATCTACCTCACCATACGCTCAGTGTTTTGTTTTATTTTCAGCGTGACCCTGAAATTCTTCTGCATAATTAAAATACGTCATAATTAAAAGAAACACCCTATAATTCATATTTAATTGGTCGATATGCCTTTTGTCTAATTAGATGCTGCCTGCAACAATCAGAGTATTTTTCTCATCAGCCAGTGGTTACTTTCTCGATGAAAATATTTTTCGAGCACGGTCAACAGCAATATTTTCCACGATATGATGTTATGGAAATGTTTCGTGTGGTGTTGGACCAGGTTCTCGATGGAGCGCTGGTACTGGTCCATCTCGCGTAGGGTCTCGTTGTCTCTCTTCACCTCGTTGACAAACTGAGCCAGGTCCTGGAAAGCGTACACACACAGGACACCTCATTAGACACGACGTGTATTCCGAGTTAACCGCACTGCTTGTAGATGCCACAAGATGGCGGCAAAGCACATTTTCCCGTGAGACAAGGCTACGGCCTGACTCAATGAAGATCTTCCCCTCAGTTCAACATCGCTGCTGGGCACCAAGATGCCACCAGGTGGCCAACATGGGAATGTGGAGGTTAGCGGTCCGTCTTCCACTTACTTTCATGGCATCCAGCGCCACCTTCAGGTTGCTTTTGTCGGCGGTGTCGTGAGTGTGCTTCAGCAGCTCCTGAGGGAGCAAGGAAACAATTCATCTGTCGTGGAACCCTTTTTAAGCACACGCCCAAAAACATGAGCTCATTTTCCCCTTCCAAGCTTTTCTTTGTTGTTGGCCTTGGGTCTTGTCCAATATTTTTTTTTCAAAATCATAATAAAAAAAAAAAAAGGGGGGGGCAGCACGGTGGACACTCTAAATCCCCCCCTAGGTGTGATTGTGAATGTGATTGGTTGTTTGTGTCTATGTGCCCTGCGATTGGCTGGCAACCAGTTCAGGTTGTACCCCACCTCCTGCCCGTTGACAGCTGGAATAGGCTCCAGCACTCCCCGTGACCCTCGTGAGGATAAGCGGTGATGAAAATGGATGGATGGATAATAAAAAAAGGGCTTCTTTTCTTGACTTTAAATTCTGAAATGACAACTTTTTGCTTTAAAATATATTTTTTTGTAATATTTGAAATAAAAGTCTTAATTTATTCTCTATAACAAAGGCAAATTTGTTACCCTAAAACTGCAACATTCAGGAAAAAAAGAATATTGACTTAAATTTCTGAAAATTAAGACTTTTTTCTGTTGAAATCCTGACTTTTTTTCTCAAAAAATAAAATTCTAATAAAATAACTTTTTCCATCCATCTATCCATGGAACGATGCAAAGGCATCCATCAATTTTCTTAGCCACTTATCCTCACAAAGGTCACGGGGAGTGCTGGAGCCTGTCCCAGCTGTCAATGGGTAGGAGGCGGGGTACACCCTGAACTCGCAGCCAATCGCAGGGCACATCGAGACAAACAACCAATCACATTCACAATCACGCCTAGGGGCAATTTAGAGCGTCAAATTGATGTTGCATGTTTTTGGGATGTGGGAGGAAACCGGAGTGTCTGGAGAAAACCCACGCAGGCACGGGGAGAACATGCAAACACCACATAGGCGGGTACGGGATTGAACCTGGGTCCTCAGAACTGTGAGGCCAACGCTTTACTAGCTGTTCCACTGTGCCCCCCTGAAATAACTTTTTTCCCCAGAAAATATCCTATAATTTAAAAAAAAAAAATTCATGTACTTGAATGGATTTTTTTCCCATTTAATAGCTATATTCTCCAAGGAATAAACAAACAATTCTCATAAAATTACATCTTTTTTACCCACCAACACACACACACACAAAAATCGACATTTATTTTTTTCTCTCTCTGCTTGGTACTCAAATGAAAACTTTTCTTCCCAAAAAGCCAAACACGAGGCAAACCCCCACTTGTGGAGGTAATCCTTCAGACGCGGTGGGAATTTGCAATAAAACGGCGACGCATTTGAATGCAGGCGCGCGCGCCCGCGTGTCGATGCCGGGCGGCCATCTGTTGACGACACCTGAGGACGACTTCGTGAAGGGCAAAGCATATGAACGAGCCCAACGGGGGAGAATTGACTTTTTTTTTTTTTTTTTTTTTTTGGGTGGGGATGTCGGGCACTTTGAAAGCTCCTCCATGTACGATACTGGCCTCTTACGCAACACCGCGGGTACGCAAAGTGGCAGATGGATGAACACAGGATAGCGTTAAATTATGACATTTAGCTTATTTAAGGACATATTAAATACTCAAAGGTACATTTGCATGTCCACCGTCCTACTGAGACCGCGAGCCAAAATGCAGAGAAAGGCTCCCCCTAGTGGTTAAAGGTAGACTGGTAAAATCGACATACACTCCTTACTTTAATTTTATATTGTATATAAATATGACATACACTATATGTATATATACACACACAAACACATTATTTTATACATTACTACATACATTATTATTAACAAGCATTAAGATTTTATATAATTATGCTCATATAAATGTATTATATACAGTTTATGTATGTTATATGCCATTTCTCACATTAAAAAATGAAATACATATACATCAAAAATAATAACAATAATAGGAGGAGGAGGAAGAGGAGTAGATGCAGCCATCTACCAGTAGAGCCATTCATGAAAGGGTACAATAACAAATATATTTTACTATTGCAGTAATACATTACAAAGACATTGTTTCACAATTTGTTAGAACGATCATTTATTTGATAATAATGGTCCATTGGGTTTTAAATATAATCATTTCCTTTTTAAAAACAGAGAAACAGAGTGAAAAATGTTTACTTTTTTTAAATTGGTGTTTCATGCAATATTATTGAACAATTTTATTGACTTTGTGTATTATTTAACAGATTTTTTATGCTTTTTACCATCTCCAACAGTCCCCAGAAAGAATATAGGAATAAATCTGTAGATGAAAAAAATGATGTGTTGTAATAATGTAACTAAATACCTGGAGCAGAAGGTGGTACTTGAGGACCCTCTGCATGGGGACCACCAGCAGGTCCCGCAGGGTAAACTTGCCGTTGTTGGCCCTCTTGGAACACTCCTGGAATACACCAGTGACAATAAAAATATGCGGCATGATACCTAAAAGTACGGCAAACGGAGCTTCTGGAACTTTCTAGTGCGATACAATTACACGTGGTTTGACTTGATTTGAGTTATTTACTGCATTTTTGGGGTATTTCGGACAGCTTGTGAAACTCTGACCTCCAGCTTGAGCCGGACCTCTTCTTTGTCCTTGCAGATGAGGTCCAGCACGGCGATGGCGATCTCCACGCGGCTGCAGTACACGCCGTAGATGAGAAGTCTGCCAGACCACAGACACTAACACTTATGAAGTGTGAAGTTACTTGATTTCCGGGGAAAGTTGCTGACGCGGTTGGCCGTGCGGGCGGTGGTGGTGGTGTTGGGGGGGGGGGGGGTTGAGTATTTGTGTTTTGTGATATGTCCCTGTGCCACATACACACAGCGTAGGATATGAACTGCTGCTTTCATGAGCTAAAACAGTTTTATCTTCTTCACCGCTTTAGCCCTTTAGCCCCAGTTGTCACGGTAACAGAGGTCAGACTCCCCATTGGCCTAGCAGTATATGTAGCAGGGCTAGCAACTGATGACTTGCATGTGACAGAACCACCCCGTCTAAACAGGCTAACTTTACCGAGACAAGTAACAGACTGCATCATTTTTTTCATATTTCTGAATTGTTTTATTGGGCATTTTGAGGGGGGGGGAAAAAAAAAAAAAAAAAAAGACTACCAGCCCTCCCGGTTAACATTGATATTTGGATTCTACGTCCGTCAACGGCAGCGAAGGAGTTAAAATTAAGACACCTGGCAACAGTTTTAAACTGTAGGAAAATATGTAATTTGAATACCTCTCCTTGTAATTGATGAAGATCTGGTAGAGATTCAAAGCGTTCTTATTGACGATGGAGTCCTGAAGTTCTGCCATTAGGCTCTTGTGAACCTTCACCAAGTCCTGCAGTGAGTGTGAAGGGAATATCATTTTTAAAATCAAGCATAATCAAGATGATAATGATCACAATGTACGCAGTAAGACGGAAACTCACCGGGATGTTGACAAACACTTGGTCGATTTCGGCCGTGGAGAAAAACTTCTTGAGCGGGTTGAGGAAGTACTGCGAGAGGAGACACACACGCCATTGTCATTATGCAACCTGCCGGCGACAATATGAATGTTAATGCGTGCTAATTCATAACAGCGCTCAAACGGAGGCCGGCGGAATTGTAAATTGGGCCTGCGGTGCTGGGAAATTTACATAAAAAGTGCCACAGATAAACAAGAAAGGCAGGGTCATAGAATAATGGATAAAGAAATGTTTTCAAAAGTTATCATGCATCTATTAATTTTTTTTTTATAGCATTTGCGTTCATTTGGGTCTTGAGTGAAGTGGAGCTTAACCCAGTTGACTTCCACGTGGGAGGCACAACGAGCGAGCAGCAGTTCCTCAAATCCATCCATCCATTTTCTTCGCCGCTTATCCTCACAATGGTCGCAGGGAGTGCCGGAGCCTATCCCAGCTGTCAAGGGCAGGAGGCGGGGTTACGCGGTTGCCAGCCAATCGCAGGGCACAACGAGACAAACAGCCACACACACAATCACACCTTGGGGCAATTTAGAGTGTCCAATTAATATTACATGTTTTTTGGGGTGTGGGAGGAAACCGGAGTGCCCGGAGAAAACTCACACAGGCACAAGGACAACATGCATACTCCACACAGGCGGGTCCGGGATTGAACCCGGGACCTCAGAACTGTGAGGCCAACGCTTTACCAGTAGAACCACCGTGCCGCCCATTTCCTCAAATGTGTGGAAATATTTGCCCCCCAAAAATGACACCGATGGCACAATCACTTGCAATATATCTATCCTATCTTATATTTGAGTCCATCCTCCATCCATCCATCCATTTTCTTAGCCGCTTATCCTCACAAGGGTTGTGGGAGTGCCGGATCAGATGGGCAGACGGTCATATTCTATCAAGCATTTTGCAACAATCCACGTAACGCAACTGCAGGCTTGCTACAACAGATCATCGCAAAGCATCCAGTACAGCAAAGCCTCGGTTCTCGAACGTCCCCGTTTTCGAACAAATTGGTTTTCGAACGCAGATTTCGAGATTTTTTTTCCTTCTGTTATCGAACGAAAATCAGTACTCGGCAAAACCCGGAAATAACATAATGCGCTCAGCGCAAGCAATTGACCCGCCCACGACGCGTTTTGTTATTGTCAATTCAAACGCCCCCCGATAAAAAACAACGGAAATGACATAACACGCGCGGCGCAAGCAGCGCACTTTTGTTATTCTGTATAACGCAGCCTCTGCACACAGACGTGTCCCGGTAGTGACTGTTGTTTTTCTTCTTATGGAGGACGACCATATTAACCCCCGATCATGGCTCCAAAGAAGGCAAGTTGCTTGTTTAAAGTTATTCTGCACTTTTGAGAATAAAAAAAAAAGTTTACAAGGCTGTGGGCCGAGTCGCTACAGATACGGCAATGCGCTCCCGGCCTAGCGTACTCTACTACTAAAGCATACATTTTAAGCAAAAAATAAATAGATTTCTTAAATTATTTTATTATATAAAGTGTTTAAACTATACATGTATTTCTACTATGCAGTTTATTATCAGGAAAAGGTAAAAAAAATAATGCTTTTAAAAAGCCACATTTTTTAAAGCTTGGAACGCATAATTTCTTTTTCCATTCATTTTAATGGGAAACATCAATTCAGTTTTCGAACAAATCACTTCTGGAACCGTTTTTTGGAATGGATTGTGGTCGAAAACCGAGGCATCATGTATTTTTCTTAATTTCACACTCGGTACTTATATTTCCACAAGTAGTGACCTTGCAGTTTTGTCGTTCAGCCGCTTAGTAGATCGGTAGCTAGCGTGACTCAGCTGGACGGAGACTTTATTAACCCCGTGAATATTGTCCGGTTTTGGCTTGAAAATGGCAAATTTCCGCCCGGCCTAACTTCCAAGTCATGGGGGAGGGGGAGAAACGCTCCATTGGGTCGGTCTCATGCAAACGAGTCCAAATTCAGATGCGCAACATAACTGTTACTATTTGGAATACTTCACTTTTTCCACACGTGGCAAATCAAGCAAAAATATCGTCTGGATTGTGTCCACCGATCAATAATTGATGTCAACATAGCGCTGCCGTGAATTCTGTTCCTGCGAGATGAGAGGGCGGCGCGTGCACCTTCTCGATGGATTCCAGCGTCTCCGTGTACTTCTCCTCCGTCTGCTTGATCTCGGAGAGGCAGCAGCTGCGAACATCCGACATCTCAGCCTGCTTCTGGAAAGAAACGCGCTTCGCTGTGAATCTTAACGAAGCGGTAAAAAAGTACTTTCGGCAAGCTGCTAACAGGGAAACGCTGCTAATTGCGGGCGCGTACCTGCTGCTCGGTCCTCATGAGGTCTTCGTAAATATCTCCGCCTGCGTAGTCTTCTTCCATGCTGTACACCGCCGCGTACAAAGCCTCCTCATTCTCCGAAGCGTTCTCACTATGACCCACAAAAAACAACAACAATTACAAAAAATCCTTAAAGGTTAAATGTCATGCCGATAAACATTCTAAAATAGATATCGTAATGAAAAATACATATAACATTCGTCACTTCAATGTCTACAAAAAAAACATAAATATGAGCTCATTTGACACTCAAGTGGTAGCCATATTGGCTGCATTTTCTGTCCGTGACGTCACACTGGGACGTTTGCAATTGAGAAGCTATGCTATGGGAGATGAACAACAGAGATATTCGAATTTTTCCCCACACCCCTTCTGACACGAAAGCTATTTTCGAAGAAAAGAACATCTCACAACCGAGTGAAGTGGCCGGGGCAATGTTACCCTATCGTTTACATGATATGCGGATCATGGCAAAACCTCATGCAGCCAAACCACCTCCCCACCCGATCCAGCGTGGCGGCGGCGATGAACAACAGTGCCCCTGGCCGCGAGTGACAATGACGCCGCCCGCGAACGACGACGACGACAGCGCAGCCAAACCGCCTCCCTGTCCGACCCACCTCCGCGGCGGAGATGAGCCACCCCGGCCCGGCGCCGCAAACGAGCCACCCCGGCAGTGCCGCGTCCGACGATCACGGCTTCGGCCGGGTGGCACATCGACACATTTAGCACCCCTGATTTACGGATTACGCCACACCCCCCCCCCCCACAACTATTGTTTTTTTTTTTTTTT